>NC_140464.1:14708092-15228092 GCF_051167445.1 Perissodus microlepis
GCCAGCCAATCATATATGTGGGCTGAGGCATTCAAATTTGCATATTGGGGAATTCGTGGCTTCTAAGTCAACAAGTCATCCATGTCATATATCTCTAAAAATTCATATTTTAATGATAAATTGTCAACACTTGAAGATTCCCCAATCTCTTCTGAACAAAACGGTGTAAGAATGACCGTTCTAGCCCCTACGGTTAGGAAATTATGGTCATTTGTTTGAGGGGAGTCGTCACTATGAGAAATAGACTGCAAAAATCCTGCACGGCTTCCCAGCCAGCCAATCATATCTGAGGTCTGCCGTTTCTTCTCTCGTCATATCTCAGCGACAGATGTACGGAGAGCAATGAAAATCGCGGTCAAAGTACACCAAAGTCCGCTGATTCAGCCAGTACAAGAATTATGCTTCTAGTCCACCTAGTTTTTGAGTTACACAACGTTTTGTAAGTCCAAAAAACGGCGCTTTTTGCCTCTCACCGCGATCTAATTCTGACTGCTCATCACCCTGTTTTTCAAGGCGCCCGCTCTCTTTCCCAGTGGCGCAGTTGGTAATGACACGGGTCTGCGACCCAAACGTCGTGGGTTCGATTCCACCGTAGTCAACAGGTTTTTTTCCCTACAAATTAATACACTATCACAGACCAGTAATTCATATTCATCATTTATTACAATTCTGCAAACTTTTAGCATTTTACCAGCTTTTCTAATATGGACCTCACATTCTTGTTAACACTCCATGGCACAAGTACTCTTCCCTTTAGGCTCTGTGTATGTGTGTGTGTATCAATATTTCTCCCATTTTAAAGTATTACTCCTCCATAATTGTATTTCTGTTAAATCAAAGTACTTTTACTACATCTTAGTACTTCTGCTAAATCATAGTATTTTTGCCAAATCATGGTTTTTGTGCCAAATCATAACATTTGTGTTATGTTATAGTATTACTACTAAGTGGAGGAATTTCTGTCATGTTACAGTATATGTGCTGATTACAGTATTTCTGCTAAATCATAGTATTTCTACTATATTATATTTTTCTTTCTAAATATAGCATTTCTGCTATATAATTATATTTCTGCTATGTTATAATATTTGTGCTAAACCAGAGTATTTGTGCTGAAACATAGTATTTCTGCCAAATGATAGTATTTCTGTCAAATTATAGTATTTGTGCTAAAACACAGTATTAATTCAAAATGACAATATTCATAGTTCATCACAGTGTCTCTGGTAAATCACAGTATTTCTGCTCTGTTGTACTATTTTTCTAAATCATAGTGTTTCTGTAATGCTTCAGTATTTTTGGCTAAATATATTCTTTCTGTTATCTTATACTATTTCTCCTAAATTCTTGTATTTTTGAGAAGTTATTATGTTTCTGGTAAGTTACAATATTTCTGCAAAGTTCTGCTATGCTATTGTATTTCTGCCAAGTATTATGTTTCCTCTAAGATATTGCAGTTCTGCTAAGTTATTCCATTTTCGCAAAGTTCCTTTGCTTCTGCAAAGTTTTTACAATTTCTGCAACTTTTCAGCTTTTTCAGCTACTTTTTGCATACAGCTTCAGCTTTAAAGCATCCACACTGCATTTTCGCAGGAAATGCAAATTTTTCTAGTTGTGTGGATGCTTTAAGCATCCACACTATTGAGTTCCTCTTGGGACTTCCGTACACTTTTTGGCACTTAACTACTTCCACAATTTTCAGCCGATTTTCACCGTTCAAACTTTAAACTATTCTGCTATTTCTGCTAATGATGGCTATGTCTTTTGGTATTTTTCACTATCATACTTTTTAAAATATTAAGCTTAATTTGTCCCATTGAAATGAATGGGAAACTTCTGCAATTCTGCTAAAATTTGCTTGTTTTTGAAACTTAACTACTTCCTCATATTTTCACGTAGAACAACCATTCAAACTTTAAAATGTTCTCAAATTATTGGGCTATTCAGGTATAAATCAGCTTTTTCAAATCTTTTACCGTTTTACTTTTATGCCTCTTAAAGTTTTCAGTTGCAAAATTGTGATTTTTCACAAAATACACGTGTTGTTATGGTTGCTATGCACTTGGCTTCCAGTGTGCCACTGAAGGTTTTGCAGTCTTCTCTTCATGTCCGAACAACTTCTTGCTACTTGCTCAATTTTCACTCAACTTCCACAAATTATACATCAAAACGTAGGTATTTTTGCTGGCTTTCCGAAAATGTCACTATCATTGTTGTGGGATTTATAGAATTTTGGCAAATCTCCTCAGACCAACACAAAGTCGCAAAACTCTCCATAGAAAGTCAATGGAGAGCTTGTTCAAAATCACCGCTTGATTTCTGTAATGAGAGGCATATTCGAATCGTCATATCTCCTTAACGAAGCAAAGTTAAGACATGAGGCTTGTCCCAGTATATCTTCAGACACTCCTGACGCTCACAATTCAAGAATTATTTTCTCACCTATTACCGTTCTGAAATGAGTTAGACTTGTTTGAGGGTAGGAAATTCGTCCTTCGCTCAGATTTCTTCAGATTTCAAACTCTGGAAATGAACCACTTTTTTCTCTTGTCATATCTTTTTAATGGATTTCCACAGAGACCTGAAAATTTCCATGATTGTTCACCAAAGCCTGCTGTCTCTTACGGTGAAAGAATGATATTGATACTCCAAATAGATTTAGAGTTAGAAAGCGTTGTTTGAGGGCAAGTCAAGGCAGTTTTTGCTTTGCTCTACTCAGTTATGGTGCATTAGAAGTCAAATATCTTTAATAATTCATATTTTAATGATAAATTGTCAACACTGGAAGATTCCCCCATCTCTTCTGAACAAAACGGTGTAAGAATGACCGTTCTAGCCCCTACGGTTAGGAAATTATGGTCATTTGTTTGAGGGGAGTCGTCCTTATGAGAAATAGACTGCAAAAATCCTGTGTCTCTCTGTGCTGCGTGCACCTGTTTTGGCGGGAAAAAGTGCACAGGCTCTCTGATTGGTGGATTCAAATTCAGCAGCTCCCAGGCTGCTTGACTGAGCTAGAAACTTACTTCTCTCTCCCTGTGTGTGTGTGTGTGTGTGTGTGTGTGTGTGTGTGTGTGTGTGTGTGTGTGACAGAGAGAGAGAGAGAGAGAGAGAGAGAGAAAGCCTTTTTATGGGATGATCTCATTGTAAGATTCAAATTCAATATATTTAGACTGGTTGACTGAATTGGATCTTGTGTGTGTGTGTGTGTGTGTGTGTGTGTGTGTGTGTGTGTTTGTGTGTGTGTGACAGAGAGAGAGAGAGAGAGAGAGAGAGAGAGAGAGAGAGAGAGAGAGAGCCTTTTTATGGGATGATCTCATTGTAAGATTCAAATTCAATATATTTAGACTGGTTGACTGAATTGGATCTTGTGTGTGTCTCTCTCTGTGCATGTGTGTTTCCATATGTGTCCATATTTGTGATTGTGTGGCTGTTATATTTTTTTTTTTGCCGATTTTTTTCATTTAACAAGTATATTTGAGGGACCCTTAGCATGTTCAGCATTTTTTCAGCTGTCCATTTTGCTTTTCCAATTTTTCTGTTTAAGTTATTACTATTGTGCTAAATCATAGCATTTCTGCTGTTTTATAAGATTTGTGCTAAATATAGTATTTCTGATTAATTATAGTTTTTCTACCAAATCATAGTACAGTATTTTTGCTTTTTATAGGATTTTTATAGGATATTTATATTGCTTAATATAGTATTTCTGCTTTTTATAGGATTTGTGCTTAATATAGTACTTCTGCTTATTATAGGATTTGTGCTTAATATAGTATTTCTGCTAAATGTAGTATTTATGCTTAATCATAGTATTTCTATATATTACTGCCAGGTCCCCAGGCAGCCAATCCTCTGTGAGGACTGAGGCATTCAAATTTACATATCAGGGCCTGCACGGCTTCCCAGCCAGCCAATCATATCTTAGGGATGAGACATTCAAATTTACAAATCAGGGCCTGGACGGCTTCCCAGCCAGCCAATCATGTATGTGGGCTGAGGCATTCAAATTTGCATATTGGGGCCTTCGTGGCTTCTAAGCCAACAAGTCATCGATGTCATATATCTCTAAAAATTCATATTTTAATGATAAATTGTCAACACTTGACGATTCCCCCATCTCTTCTGAACAAAACGGTGTAAGAATGACCGTTCTGGCCAATACAGTTAGGAAATTATGGTCATTTGTTTGAGGGGAATCCTCACTATGAGAAATAGACTACAAAAATCCTGTCTCTGTGCTGCGTGTGTGCACCTGTTTTGGCGGGAAAAAGTACACAGCCTCTGTGGATTCAAATTTAGCAGCTCCCAGGCTGCTTGACTGAAAACATGCTTCTCTCTCCCTGTGTGTGTGTGTGTGTGTGTGTGTGTGTGTGTGTGTGTGTGTGTGTGGCAGAGAGAGAGAGAGAGAGAGAGAGAGAGAGAGAGAGAGAGAAAGCCTTTTTATGGGATGATCTCATTGTAAGATTTAAATTCAATATATTTAGACTGGTTGACTGAATTGGATCTTGTGTGTGTGTGTGTGTGTCTGTGTTTGTGTGACAGAGAGAGTGAGAGAGAGAGAGAGAGAGAGAGAGAGAGAGAGAGAGAGAGAGAGAGAGAGAAAGCCTTTTTATGGGATGATCTCATTGTAAGATTTAAATTCAATATATTTAGACTGGTTGACTGAATTGGATCTTGTGTGTGTGTGTGTGTGTGTGTGTGTGTGTGTGTGTTTGTGTGACAGAGAGAGAGAGAGAGAGAAAGCCTTTTTATGGGATGATCTCATTGTAAGATTCAAATTCAATATATTAAGACTGGTTGACTGAATTGGATCTTGTGTGTGTGTCTGTGTTTGTGTGACAGAGAGAGAGAGAGAGAGAGAGAGACCCTCTTTAGGGCAGCATCTCATTGTTGGAAAAAAATATAATATATTCAGACTGGTTGACTGGCATAGACCCTCCGTGTGTCTCTCTCTCTGTGCATTTGTGTATACATATTTGATTTTGTGTGCATCTGTTGGCTGTTCCTTCTTGTTTTTTAAATTTATTTTTATTTCTTTATTTTTTTTTCACAGGTGAACAACAATTAGTTTTGAGGGAACTTAACCATGTTCCGTTTTTTTTTTCAGCTTGTCATCTTACTTTTCCAGTATTTTCACTTAAGTTATTACTATTCTGCTCAATCATAGTATTTGTTCTAAATCATTGTTATTATGCTATATTGTAGTATTTCTGCTAAATCATACTATTTCTACTATATTATATTTTTCTTTCTAAATATAGCATTTCTGCTATATAATTGTATTTCTGCTATGTTATAATATTTGTGCTAAAACAGAGTATTTGTGCTGAAACATAGTATTTCTGCCAAATGATAGTATTTCTGTCAAATTATAGTATTTGTGCTAAAACATAGTATTAATTTAAAATGACAATATTCATAGTTCATCACAGTGTCTCTGGTAAATCACAGTATTTCTGCTCTGTTGTACTATTTTTCTAAATCATAGTGTTTCTGTAATGCTTAAGTATTTTTGGCTAAATATATTCTTTCTGTTATCTTATACTATTTCTCCTAAATTCTTGTATTTTTGAGAAGTTATCATGTTTCTGGTAAGTTACAATATTTCTGCTAAGTTCTGCTATGCTATTGCATTTCTGCCAAGTATTATGTTTCCTCTAAGATATTGCAGTTCTGCTAAGTTATTCCATTTTAGCAAAGTTCCTTTGCTTCTGCAAAGTTTTTACAATTTCTGCAACTTTTCAGCTTTTTCAGCTAGTTTTGCATACAGCTTCAGCTTTAAAGCATCCACACTGCATTTTCGCAGGAAATGCAAATTTTTCTAGTTATTCTTTATCTTTTATTCTTGGTGCTTCCGTACACTTTTCGCCGTGGAACTACTTCCACAATTTTCAGCCGATTTTCGCCGTTCAAATTTTAAACTATTCTGCTATTTTTGCTAATGCCGGCTATATCTTTTGGTATTTTTCACTATTATACTTTTTAAAATATTCCACTTTTTTCCTTTAATTTGTCCCATTGAAATGAATGGGAAACTTCCGCAATTCTGCTAAAACTTTCTTGTTTTTGCAACTTAACTACTTCCTCATATTTTCACGTAGAACAACCATTCAAACTTTAAAATGTTCACAAATTATTGGGCTATTCAGGTATAAATCAGCTTTTTCAAATCTTTTACCGTTTTACTTTTATGCCTCTTAAAGTTTTGAGTTGCAAAATTTTGATTTTTCACAAAATACATGCGTTGTTATGGTTGCTATGCACTTGGCTTCCAGTGTGCCACTCTAGGTTTAGCAGTCTTCTCTTCATGTCCGAACAACTGTTTGCTACTTGCTCAATTTTCACTCAACTTCCACAAATTATACATCAAAATGTAGGTATTTTTGCTGGCTTTCAGAAAATGTCACCATCATTGTTGTGAGATTTATAGAATTTTCACAAATCTCCTCAGACCAACACAAAGTCTCAAAACTCTCCATAGAAAGTCAATGGAGAGTTTGTTCAAAATCACCACTGGATTTCTGTAATGAGAGGCATATTCGAATCGTCATATCTCCTTAACGAAGCGAAGTTCAAACATGAGGCTTGTCCCCGTATATCTTCAGACACTCCTGACGCTCACAATTCAAGAATGTTTTTCTCACCTATTACCGTTCTGAAATGAGTTGGACTTGTTTGAGGGTAGGAAATTCGTCCTTCACTCAGATTTCTTCAGATTTCAAACTCTGGAAATGAACCACTTTTTTCTCTCGTCATATCTTTTTCATGGATTTCCACAGAGACCTGAAAATTTCCATGATTGTTCACCAAAGCCTGCTGTCTCTTACGGTGAAAGAATGATATTGATGCTCCAAATAGATTTAGAGTTAGAAAGCGTTGTTTGAGGGCAAGTCAAGGCAGTTTTTGCTTTGCTCTACTCAGTTATGGTGCATTAGAAGTCAAATATCTTTAATAATTCATATTTTAATGATAAATTGTCAACACTGGACGATTCCCCCATCTCTTCTGAACAAAACGGTGTAAGAATGACCGTTCTAGCCCCTACGATTAGGAAATTATGGTCATTTGTTTGAGGGGAGTCGTCATTATGAGAAATAGACTGCAAAAATCCTGTGTCTCTCTGTGCTGCCTGCACCTGTTTTGGCGGGAAAAAGTGCACAGGCTCTCTGATTGGTGGATTCAAATTCAGCAGCTCCCAGCCTGCTTGACTGAGCTAGAAACTTGCTTCTCTCTCCCTCTGTGTGTGTGTGTGTGTGTGTGTGTGTGTGTGTGTGTGTGTGTGTGTGTGTGTGTGTGACAGAGAGAGAGAGAGAGAGACTTTTTATGGGATGATCTCATTGTAAGATTCAAATTCAATATATTAAGACTGGTTGACTGAATTGGACCTTGTGTGTGTGTGTGTGTGACAGAGAGACAGAGAGAGAGAGAGAGAGACTTTTTATGGGATGATCTCATTGTAAGATTCAAATTCAATATATTAAGACTGGTTGACTGAATTGGATCTTGTGTTTGTGTGTGTGCGTGTGTGTGTGTGTGTGTGTGTGTGTGTGTGTGTGTGTGTGACAGAGAGAGAGAGAGAGCCTTTTTATGGGATGATCTCATTGTAAGATTCAAATTCAATATATTTAGACTGGTTGACTGAATTGGATCTTGTGTGTGTGTGTGTGTGTGTGTGTGACAGAGAGAGAGAGAGAGAGAGAGAGCCTTTTTATGGGATGATCTCATTGTAAGATTCAAATTCAATATATTTAGACTGGTTGACTGAATTGGATCTTGTGTGTGTGTGTGTGTGTGTGTGTGTGTGTGTGTGTGTGTGTGTGTGTGTGACAGAGAGAGAGAGAGAGAGAGAGAGAGAGAGAGAGAGAGAGCCTTTTTATGGGATGATCTCATTGTAAGATTTATATTCAATATATTAAGACTGGTTGACTGAATTGGATCTTGTGTGTGTGTCTCTCTGTGCATGTGTGTTTGCATGTGTGTCCATATTTGTGATTCTGTGGCTGTTATATTTTTTTTGCCCATTTTTTTCATTTAACAAGTATATTTTAGGGACCCTCAGCATGTTCAGCATTTTTTCAGCTGTCCATTTTCCTTTTCCAATTTTTCTGTTTAAGTTATCACTATTGTGCTAAATCATACTATTTCTCCTATTTTACAAGGTTTGTGTTAATTTAGTATTTCTGCCAAATATAGTATTTCTTATTAATTATAGTTTTTCTACCATATCATAGTACAGTATTTTTGCTTTTTATAGGATTTTTATAGGATATTTATATTGCTTAATATAGTATTTCTGCTTTTTATAGGATTTGTGCTTAATATAGTATTTCTGCTAAATTATAGTATTTCTTCTTTTTATAGTATTTGTGCTAAAACATAGTATTTCTACTAAATGTAGTATTTATGCTTAATCATACTATTTCTATATATTTCTACCAGGTCCCCAGGCAGCCAATCCTCTGTGAGGACTGAGACATTCAAATTTTCAAATCAGGGCCTGCACGGCTTCCCAGCCAATCATATATGTGGGCTGAGGCATTCAAATTTGCATATTGGGGCCTTCATGGCTTCTAAGCCAGCCAATCATATCTGAGGGCTGAGGAATTCAAATCCACAAATCAGGGCCTGCACGGCTTCCCAGCCAGCCAATCATATATGTGGGCTGAGGCAACCAAATTTGCATATTGGGGAATTCGTGGCTTCTAAGTCAACAAGTCATCCATGTCATATATCTCTAAAAATTCATATTTTAATGATAAATTGTCAACACTTGAAGATTCCCCCATCTCTTCTGAACAAAACGGTGTAAGAATGACCGTTCTAGCCCCTACGGTTAGGAAATTATGGTCATTTGTTTGAGGGGAGTCGTCATTATGAGAAATAGACTGCAAAAATCCTGCACGGCTTCCCAGCCAGCCAATCATATCTGAGGTCTGCCGTTTCTTCTCTCGTCATATCTCAGCGACAGATGTACAGAGAGCAATGAAAATCGCGGTCAAAGTACACCAAAGTCCGCTGATTCAGCCAGTACAAGAATTATGCTTCTAGTCCACCTGGTTTTTGAGTTACACAACGTTTTGTAACTCCAAAAAACGGTGCTTTTTGCCTCTCACCGCGATCTAATTCTGACTGCTCATCACCCTGTTTTTCAAAGCGCCTGCTCTCTTTCCCAGTGGCGCAGTTGGTAATGACACGGGTCTCCAAACCAAAGGTCGTGGGTTCGATTCCACCTTAGTCAACAGGTTTTTTCCCTACAAATTAATACACCAACACAGACCAGTAATTCATATTCATCATTTATTACAATTCTGCAAACTTTTAGCATTTTACCAGCTTTTCTAATATGGACCTCACATTCTTGTTAACACTCCATGGCACAAATACTCTTCCCTTTAGGCTCTGTGTATGTGTGTGTGTATCAATATTTCTCCCATTTTAAAGTATTACTCCTCCATAATTGTATTTCTCTTAAATCAAAGTACTTTTACTACATCTTAGTACTTCTGCTCAATCATAGTATTTCTGCTAAATCATAGTATTTCTGCTACTTTTTGGTACTTGTGCTAAATACAGTATTTCTGCTAAATCATACTATTTCTGCTATTTTATAGGATTTGAGGTAAATATAGTATTTCTGCCAAATATAGTATTTCTACCAAATATAGTATTTCTAATAATTATAGTTTTTCTCCCAAATCATAGTACAGTATTCCTGCTTTTTATAGTATTTGTGCTTAATATAGTATGTCTGCTTTTTATAGTATTTGTGCTTAATATAGTATGTCTGCTTTTTATAGGATTTGTGCTTAATATAGTATTTCTGCTTTTTATAGTATTTGTGCTTAATATAGTATGTCTGCTTTTTATAGGATTTGTGCTTAATATAGTATTTCTGCTTTTTATAGTATTTGTGCTTAATATAGTATTTCTGCTTTTTATAGGATTTGTGCTTAATATAGTATTTATGCTAAATGTAGTATTTATGCTTAATCATACTATTTCTATATATTTCTGCCAGGCAGCCAATCCTCTGTGAGGACTGAGACATTCAAATGCACATATCAGGGCCTGCACGGCTTCCCAGCCAGCCAATCATATCTGAGGTCTGCCGTTTCTTCTCTCGTCATATCTCAGCGACGGATGTACAGAGAGCAATGAAAATCGCGGTCAAAGTACACCAAAGTCCGCTGATTCAGCCAGTACAAGAATCATGTTTCTAGTCCACCTAGTTTTTGAGTTACACAACGTTTTGTAAGTCCAAAAAACGGCGCTTTTGCCTCTCACCGCGATCTGATTCTGACTGCTCATCACCCTGTTTTTCAAAGCGCCCGCTCACTTTCCCAGTGGCGCAGTTGGTAATGACACGGGTCTGCAACCCAAACGTCGTGGGTTCGATTCCACCTTAGTCAACAGGTTTTTTTGCCTACAAATTAATACACTATCACAGACCAGTAATTCATATTCATCATTTATTACAATTATGCAAACTTTTAGCATTTTACCAGCTTTTCTAATATGGACCTCACATTCTTGTTAACTCTCCATGGCACAAGTACTCTTCCCTTTAGGCTCTGTGTATGTGTGTGTGTATCAATATTTCTCCCATTTTAAAGTATTACTCCTCCATAATTGTATTTCTGTTAAATCAAAGTACTTTTACTACATCTTAGTACTTCTGCTCAATCATAGTATTTCTGCTAAATCATAGTATTTCTGCTACTTTTTGGTACTTGTGCTAAATACAGCATTTCTGCTAAATCATAGTATTTCTACTATATTGTAATTTTCTTTCTAAATATAGTATTTCTGCTATATAATTGTATTTCTGCTATGTTATAATATTTGTGCTAAACCAGAGTATTTTTGCTGAAACATAGTATTTCTGCCAAATGATAGTATTTCTGTCAAATTATACTATTTGTGCTAAAACATAGTATTGATTTAAAATTACAATATTCATAGTTCATCACAGTGTCTCTGGTAAATCACAGTATTTCTGCTCTGTTGTACTCTTTTTCTAAATCATCGTGTTTCTGTAATGTTCAAGTATTTTTGGCTAAATATATTATTTCTGTTATCTTATACTATTTCTCCTAAATTCTTGTATTTTTGAGAAGTTATCATGTTTCTGGTAAGTTACAATATTTCTGCTAAGTTCTGCTATGCTATTGTATTTCTGCCAAGTATTATGTTTCCTCTAAGATATTGCAGTTCTGCTAAGTTATTACATTTTAGCAAACTTCTTTTGCTTCTGCAAAGTTTTTACAATTTCTGCAACTTTTCAGCTTTTTCAGCTAGTTTTTGCAGACAGCTTCAGCTTTAAAGCATCCACACTGCATTTTCGCAGGAAATGCAAATTTTTCTAGTCTGAATTTAATATCACTGTCTCTGATTATATGTGCATTAAAGGAGAAGTCGATCACGAATGTCTAACCTGTAAAGCAGTATTGTCTGGTTAAATATTGCATTTTTTCTTACAGTTTCATTTCTTGGTCATGGATGATTTCGTAAGAACCAAACTGGTTGAATGGGGGCTAAGTGAGTGGGTGGAGAAATTTAAAGGTAAAGTATTAACGTGAATCCCTGATGGGTACAGATATTGATTCTGATGTGATCTGTGAAGTAAGTTGAGAATAATCTTTATCTCTTCAACTTTATTTTTAATTACAGATCAAGAAATTGATGAAGAAAATATTGTTGAGCTTGATGATCGAGAAATTGAGAATTTGATCACAAAAGCTGGACCAAGAATGAGATTCAAGAAGAACCTCAAGCTGTTAAAGGTAATTAAGTTCTTTGACAATCATTGCTATTTTAGTGAACAGAGGTGACTTTATCTGTATATTTAAAAATGCACTGGCAGTAATAATCAGTGATGGGAAAAACGGCGTTAAAAGCAACTCTTTTACTTTTTTTCTGTAACTGGTAATCTAAGTAATTACTATTTCTATCGTTTTGTCTTGATGCATCAATCATCCAGGAAAGTAAATCTCCAAAAGTTGATTCTGTTCATCTGGACGTAATGTTTTGTGTGAGAACCGTTTCGTCACTCATCCAAGTGACTTCTTTAGTTTCAGCTGACTGCAGTACATTTGCATAATGACTGAAACCAGTCCAGTGAAGGAACAATGGGCTGGGAGGTCAGTTCCTTAATGTTAATTATGCAAATTCTCATGACCATTGATCAACAACCACTGACCAAAACCCGCTGATCAATGGCCATGAATACCATTCAGAGAGTTGGGGAATGGCTGCAATTACAGCATTTTAAGATGGCGAAAGGTGTACCCTTAGGCCCCCTCCTCGATTCAGGTCAGAACAGATTCACCAATTACCAGAGTTTGATTCCTGGCGAGTGTTTTGCCAAGTGGGCAAAAACAGTTAGACGCATGAACAGGTTGGTGGTGTACCGGGGACTTCTGTTTAAGACTATGCTTCCTCCTCACCATCACCCAGTCATCTTGTTTCCCCGACTGTTCGGGACAATTTGCCAGAGGGAGCTAGCCTTTGACTGGACAGGCTAAAGGGGCCTGGCTAGCTATAGGATTTTTAAGGGTGCGAAGCAAAGTCTCCAATTCTGTGATAAGGTAATTTATAATGTATTCTTCATCAGTCTGCTAGTTATAAATATAACTGCATTTAAGTTTGTTGATTGTAAAACTTGTATGCTAGTGTCCTTCAAATGTTGTTAAAGAGCAATGCCAATGCAAATAGTAATAATTTCCTGTATAACTCATATTCATCCTCAGGTCTTGCCATCCACAAGTGATACAGGTGAGACACATGCATCGTATTTATTGCATCTCATATTATTCTGTGTTTGCATAAAATATTGGTGCCTTTCAATCTACATAACTTTACTAAGAATAAATTACAATGCTGAGAGAAACACATTTTTGTTCTTATTTTTTGTTGTTTTTATCCAATCAGGAAAGAGAAAATCAGACCTTCAAAGTGACGCCAGCAGGTTGCAGTTACCAGCTAAGCGACAGTGTCAGTCTATGCCAGGATTTGCAGGTATTTACGTCTCTTTTTAAACAGTGTCACAGTTTAAGCCACTATAGGGTTAAATTTCTGTGCAGCACAATTTGTCCAACATGCCAGTTTCATCTTTGATGCTATAAATTACTTTTCCTTTGGCCTGTTGTCAAAATTTAACAGTCAGCTTGATGCATGGTATAGTAAGTTTGATTGGTAAGTGGTCACATTATGGTCCTGATATACTCTAATTCACACACGTTTGTTTTGTTTGTTTGTTTTTTTACATGAGATTTTACATTTTCTGTTTATTCTAGTCTATTTGTTTTAAATAGTTTTTTCCTTTCTTTGTCCACAGAATCAATCATACTGTCTGATGTGAAAAGCACCATGACATTTGTACATGAAAGACTAAATGACCAAGACAAACTCAGTGATTTCTTAAAGTGAGTAACACACCATCTAACATGGTTAGATGGTTATATAAAGTGCTAGTGGTTGTAAGGTTGGTGAACCACCACCTGAACCGGTCCATGTTATTATTTTGTGTATGAGGGTACAGTTGGCCATTTGTTTGTTTTGTCCATTGTGTGTGTGTTCAGTTATAGGTGGTTGTAGGTGTGTGTATGTTCAGTCCATGAGTTTAATGTGGGTCAGAGTTCAGGAGTCTGAGAGCTGTGGGGAAGAAGCTGTTCCACTACCTGATGGTCTTAGTCCTGTGGCTCATGTAGCGCCTCCGAGAGGGCAGGAGTCGAAGAGTCCTTGTGCTGGGTGACTGGGGCCTCTGATGATTTTCCCAGCCCTTTTCAGACACCTTCCTGTAGATGTCTTGTATGGCAGGAAGTGGTCTTTCACCGATGCGCTGGGCGGTTTTCACGACCCTCTGCAACGCTTTGCGGTCCGAGGCAGAGAGGCTCCCATACCAGACTGTTATACAGTTAGTCAGGATGCTCTCGATGGTGCAGCGGTAGAATTTCACCAGGATGTCTGAGGACAGGTGGTTCTTCCTCAGAGTCCTCAGTAAGAAGAGGCGCTGGTGAGCCTTCTTGACCAACTTGGAGCAGTTGGTCGTCCAGATGAGATCCTCGGAGATGTGGACTCCAAGGAGCTTGAAGCTGCTCACATAATCCACAGCCGTCCCTTTAATGTAGATGGGTGGATGTGGGTCAGCTTTCTTCCTGTAGTCCACGATGAGCTCCTTGATCTTCTCGGTGTTAAGCAGCAGGTTGTTGGTGTTGCACCACTCAGCCAGATGATAGTTTGGTTCCATATTCACCAATTAGTTTCTTGTGTCAGTCTGTTTGGTGTGTTGGTTCTTTGTTTAGCTATTTTATGTTATACTTTTGACTTAACAGCAGTACAACTATAGATCACAGAATGATTTATTAGTAAAATAAAACTATCCAAGTTAAGACCAACAAAGACTGATATTTTTAGGAGGTTTTGGTGACTTAACTACATTTTTTTGCTGTTCCTGTTATCTACCAACTCTTGGGGGAAACATTTTCACTTTAACTGACACAAAAAGGAAGATGCGGATCAAAACAACATACAGTAAACAATTAGTGGTGTATGTGTATAAAACTGAAATATTTAGTGATATTTCATTTGATGATCACTACCATGATTATAACTCTCTTTGAAACTCTTTTTTAAAGCGTGCATAAAAAGTTTTCCTGACTGAATCAATTAACCCATATTTAAAATCTTGTTCAACAGGAAAAAGATCAGTGATTTGGAGACAGACAAGAGGGAGCTGGTTGGTGTCTTTGGTAAAACTGGGGCTGGAAAGAGCTCTTTGATAAATGCCATAATTGAAGAGAAGAATCTTTTACCTTCAGGAAGCATCAATGCCTGCACCTCAGTCATGATCAAAGTGGAAGCCAACACACACAACAAGTATGAGGCAGAAATTGAGTTCATCACAAAGGAGGTAAAATGAATTCTCAAAGTTTGATTTGTAATTAAAGCTAAATCATGTGTCACACTGCAGTTCTTGGGGCTTAAGGCTGGGTACATGCCTCAATAAATGGCTTGTCATCTATTTTTGTAGGAGTGGAAAGATGAGTTGTGGTCATTTCATCAGCTTCTTGACAATGATGAAAATCAGGAAAAGGAAGACGCTGATGATTATCGTGATGCTGTTGAAAAGCTGTCAGCACTTTATGGAGAAGAATGGAAAGAAAAGTCTTCTGAAAACCTCATGGAGAACAAATATTTCAAAGAAATTCCAGAATTTCTCCAATCCAGGCGGAAGATATTGAGATGTGAATCAGTAAGACAAACTCATATTACTACTATAACAGACAGGGGGACACACAGGGGATGCTGGGAAGGGCACACAGGTGAAACTAGGACAACCTGGACACAAAAAGGGAACTGACCAAATAAACAAAAGACTAAGAGCTAGAAACATAACTCACTTCTGAAAACGGCATGCAGCATAGATTCAAAAGTCCAAAAAACAAAACACTGAAAACAGATCCAGTGATCAAAACGAAACAGGTCTTACTGAGATCCCACAATGATCTTTAGATGATCACATATCCGAAAAAATAAATCTGTTCTTGTAATAACTGTGGTTAACAAGACCCAAGACTGGTCCAGGTCCGTGATGTAGAGCATGATTGTTTTTATTTTAAATAATCGCAATAAGAACATTTTCCCTTATCACACAATAGTGATCCGTTCCCAATTTTAACCTACTCTTACACTTTAAATCGCTCCGTAGAAATTCACTGCTGAGCAAATTCAGCAAAGACTGAATCAAAGTGGCCACAAAGTAAATCAGTGCCTGACAGTCAGTTAAAGTGGACAACTGTGCAAATGATGTTTTTCTTGGTCCAATATAACACAAGGGGAAGCTTGTACATGACACAATCTGATCATTTAAATCTAAAACTGAAAACTAATTACTTAACTTTTTTTATGTCACTGACTTTTTAATGATTTCTATAAAGCACATTCTGTGAGGACTGAAATTAAACTGCACTGCTTTACTTTCATTATTTATTGCAGGCTAATGAACTTTCTGCACAATTTGTCAAGTACACGAGAAGTGAGTCAAAACAAGGAGAAGGCAATGAAGGAAAAAAGTGGTTTTGGCCACTAGTGAAGTGTGTGACTGTCAGGGTGCCAAACAATCCTTTTCTCCAGCATGTCACACTTGTGGACCTTCCTGGAAATGGTGACTGTAACAAGAGCAGAGATCAGATGTGGAAAGGGGTAATTCACATTTACTGTTCTTTGCTTATACTGTGTTGTCTGTAAACAGTCATCTTTCAATGAAGCACTGAGACATGTTATTCTCCTTTCAGATAGTCGGAGATTGTTCTACTGTGTGGATTGTGACTGAAATTAATCGAGCAGCATCAGAGAAAGAGGCCTGGGAGATCCTGGAAAGTGTCAGTAGTCTGATTGGAAATGGTGGCGAATGTCAGCAAATTCACTTTATCTGCACCAAGTCTGATCTTGTTGATGATTCAGATGATCTGTAAGTACATTTTGAATGCTGATCAACTACACAGTGTTTCCATGTAAGATAAACCCAGGCTAGAATGAAACACAGAGTTTAGCCTTTTTTTTAATAATACAGAACATTTGGGTCAAAGGGAGTCTGAGATGCAGATACAATTTTATAAAGTTTATTGAATGTGAAAAAATACCTTTGTACGTGGGGATGTAGCCCAAGAGTAAATCAAAACCACCCAGCCTGCCCCAGATTAATGATGGTGATAATAATAGTGATGATGGTAACAGTACATATATGCACATTTGTTGTAGTTCATCAGCTGATATCCATGATCGAATAGTTAAAAGAAACATTCAAGCCAAGGATGGAGTAAGGGAAGAATTCAACAAGAGAAGCAAGATTAAGGTGAGTTTTATAGACTGACAGAAAATCTAATGTAAAGACTCTCCATAGTTGCAAGGATGCTTTAAAATGAAATCACATTTTTCCCCAGAAACACTTCACTGATGACAGTTTCAAAGTGTTCACAGTGAGCTCCAAAGAGTTCCTAAAAGGGAAGCATCTAAGTCCAGATGAAACTGGTAGGTGAAGTCTCCGTTTTGCTAACAGAATATAAACAGCTGAAATGCACATGTTGTTTTAGTTTGCTCTGACTGAAAGAAGAATTATTTAATTTGAATTTAAGTAATGTCAAACTGGCACTGAAATTTCTTCTCAACAGAAATACCTCAACTTCAGGGATTTTTGCAAGATCTGAATGACTGTCACTCTGAGACAGTAAACTATGTGAATGGAGCTCACGGGATTCTGTCTTTGATTCAAGGTGCCAACTCCAGAGGAGTGGTAAGGTCAACTAATGCTGGGCATACACTGCGATTTTTTTTTCAGTCGCGTTATTCAGCTTCTGCTCAAACTGTACGATTGAATCGCAGGGGTGAGAAGTTCGTAGGTCACGGTGCAGGGTCTCACACTACAGGAAGTGCAGAATTATTAGGCAAATGAGTATTTTGTCCACATCATCCTCTTCATGCATGTTGTCTTACTCCAAGCTGTATAGGCTCGAAAGCCTACTACCAATTAAGTATATTAGGTGATGTGCATCTCTGTAATGAGAAGGGGTGTGGTCTAATGACATCAACACCCTATATCAGGTGTGCATAATTATTAGGCAACTTCCTTTCCTTTGGCAAAATGGATCAAAAGAAGGACTTGACAGGCTCAGAAAAGTCAAAAATAGTGAGATATCTTGCAGAGGGATGCAGCAGTCTCAAAATTGCAAAGCTTCTGAAGCGTGATCATCGAACAATCAAGCGTTTCATTCAAAATAGTCAACAGGGTCGCAAGAAGCATGTGGAAAAACCAAGGCGCAAAATAACTGCCCATGAACTGACAAAAGTCAAGCGTGCAGCTGCCAAGATGCCACTTGCCACCAGTTTGGCCATATTTCAGAGCTGCAACATCACTGGAGTGCCCAAAAGCACAAGGTGTGCAATACTCAGAGACATGGCCAAGGTAAGAAAGGCTGAAAGACGACCACCACTGAACAAGACACACAAGCTGAAACGTCAAGACTGGGCCAAGAAATATCTCAAGACTGATTTTTCTAAGGTTTTATGGACTGATGAAATGAGAGTGAGTCTTGATGGGCCAGATGGATGGGCCCGTGGCTGGATTGGTAAAGGGCAGAGAGCTCCAGTCCGACTCAGACGCCAGCAAGGTGGAGGTGGAGTACTGGTTTGGGCTGGTATCATCAAAGATGAGCTTGTGGGGCCTTTTCGGGTTGAGGATGGAGTCAAGCTCAACTCCCAGTCCTACTGCCAGTTTCTGGAAGACACCTTCTTCAAGCAGTGGTACAGGAAGAAGTCTGCATCCTTCAAGAAAAACATGATTTTCATGCAGGACAATGCTCCATCACACGCGTCCAAGTACTCCACAGCGTGGCTGGCAAGAAAGGGTATAAAAGAAGAAAAACTAATGACATGGCCTCCTTGTTCACCTGATCTGAACCCCATTGCGAACCTGTGGTCCATCATCAAATGTGAGATTTACAAGGAGGGAAAACAGTACACCTCTCTGAACAGTGTCTGGGAGGCTGTGGTTGCTGCTGCACGCAATGTTGATGGTGAACAGATCAAAACACTGACAGAATCCATGGATGGCAGGCTTTTGAGTGTCCTTGCAAAGAAAGGTGGCTATATTGGTCGCTGATTTGTTTTTGTTTTGTTTTTGAATGTCAGAAATGTATATTTGTGAATGTGGAGATGTTATATTGGTTTCACTGGTAAAAATAAATAATTGAAATGGGTATATATTTGTTTTTTGTTAAGTTGCCTAATAATTATGCACAGTAATAGTCACCTGCACACACAGATATCCCCCTAAAATAGCTAAAACTAAAAACAAACTAAAAACTACTTCCAAAAACATTCAGCTTTGATATTAATGAGTTTTTTGGGTTCATTGAGAACATGGTTGTTGTTCAATAATAAAATTATTCCTCAAAAATACAACTTGCCTAATAATTCTGCACTCCCTGTATATGGCCTGATGATCTGATGTGCTCACACTGTGCGTCCATAACACAAAATCTGTCTCTCCCTCTCTGTCTTTTACTCACACAGACACACACACCACCACCATCAACTTTACTAAATTGCTAATGAAAAACGCAGCTGCAAATGAGCAGCAATGTCCATCCAGCTATTTTCACGGTTGTTGTGGTCGTGATAATTTTGTGAGGCCACATCGAAAAGGCTCAGATGAGCTTGCCAAAGTTCTACAAGTTGTGCCTCCATCGCTTATGTCCAGATCACACGCTGCACTGCCGTGCTGCTGCTCCACCTTTTCACTTCTGAAAGATGGAGCTGTGTGCGCAGTGTGAGAGGCTGCGTTGACACCCTCACAACGAGCGACAGGATTTCAAACAGGTTTGATTTTCTTACGATCAAACGATTGATGATCGGGAACTGATCGTGAGGTATTAATCGCTTCTTGTTGCCCCACGTATACTACACGATACATGACACACGATTAGGGGAAAACACGGACCAATCCCGAAAACGGTCACACGACTGAAAAATCGTCTCAAAATGGACCAAAAATCGCAGAGTGTATGCCCAACTTAAAAGATACACATTCTCTTACATGTTGGGATTTCCCAATTTTTTCGAGTATCTTGTTTTTTTTAATCTATTAATTTATGATTTATTAATTGATTCATTTATTTTTGCTGTTCTATTTGACTTCTCAGGTTCTTATTACAGGACAGTGACTTTTAAAATCAATTGATTTCATAAATCTATACGAAACAACAAGTTGTTTTTATGATTTTATTCCTTCAAAAATTTTTCAGGATGATAAAAAAGCCGAGGTGTGTGCAGAACTTGAGAGAAACACGAATCTCCAACTTCGTAATGTCAACAAAGAAATGGAAGACACCTATACGGCTTTTGAAAAATATCTTGATGATGGCGTTGAGAAATCCAAAGGATCATACGGAGAAAAACTCAAGAACTTCTTGTATCGTGTATGTATTTTAAATATAGTTACAACAAAACAACATATTTTACATGAATATGTGTTTAAATACTTCTTCTTTTCTTTTCTGTTTTAGGGAAAGAAGGGTGGTGCTTTTCACAAGGTACTGAAGTGTGTTGTTAAGAATGGTGGCGTCTACAAACCAAAGAAAGGGACCCTAATTAACCTTAATATGAAGTTGGCTTCCTGTCTGATTGACAGCATTGATGATGAATTCAGAAAGACCTTCCCGTAAGAAAAAACACGTTCTAAACAGTCACATAATATTATCCAAGATATGTAATTATAACATATAAACTTGCCAATTCTGCCATTAATAACCACAATGTTTATATGTTTTAGAAATGACTCAGAACGTGGAGCATTCAATGGAGTCATCGATACATTTTCACTTAACACTGATTCTCTGATTGAAAAGTACAAAAATGCTGAACTGCAGCTCAGATTTCTCAAGACAGAGGTAAGAGATGAAACTTTACTGACATAATGGACAGTAAATGGAAAACATGAAAAATTAACCTTAGTTTTATGGCTTGATGTGATTTCAAGTGATGTTCGTCCATATTTCATGTTTGTTCTCTAAGGAAGAAAAAATTAAGGCAAAACTGAACAGAATGATGCGGAAACAGAAGAAAAAAGTCTACAGCAGTCTGACAGAGACAATTGAAGACATTATGGATGAAGGCTACAAGAGTAAGAAATAAGATTAGAGATTCACAAAAACACATATTTATATTTATCATTATTCAGAAAGAGAAATCTGATTGGAGCTTTCTGTCTTATTGTAGAGGCTGCAGAATTTAGTGGAAAAGACACGCTGTACAACATGAGGGAGACTATTATGGACCACGTGCACTCAAATAAGGACATGTTTGAGAGGGCAAAAAATACCATGTTGGAGAAATTGCACAGTTTGATGGTTTGTCATGTTTTATGAAAAAATGGGATGAACATATGAAGGCTTTTTCCATATTTAACTGGAATAGACTTACACAAAAATATGTTTCCATTTATGTTTTTATGCAGTATCTGAGAACCTTCTAAATGTAATTGTATTTGACTTTAACACAATATTTTGATCTGTGATAAGTAATAACAATTTTTAAAATAGGAAAAAATCCTGAAGACTCTGGAGGAAACTATGAAGGAATCCATTGAACATTCATTCAAGACTGATGGGGGCTTACTCCCAGGTAAACAGGACAGTTTGCTGTATTTACATTTGATAAAGCTTCCTTCCTTTTCTCTTTATCTTTGAAATCTTTCACCTGATAGCACAGTCTATTTACCTATTTGTCTCTCTATTTTTAAAATTAACTTGTAATTTACAGTCACACACACTGTTACGTGAGTCACTCTTGGGGGGGAAACAATTCAAAAAATGTTTTGTTTTTCAGATGTTTCAACAGAGCTTGAGATGGTGAAGAAACATTATGATAAACTTGTAGGCACTCCAGATGATGAAACATCACTAACTGGGTAAATTCTTATATGTCATCATCAGTATTACATAGAATATTTTACATTAAAAAAAAAAAAAAAAAAAAAAAAAAATATATATATATATATATATATATATATATATATATATATATATATATATATATATATATATATATATATATATATATATATATATATATATATATATATATATATAGGTCCTTATTGCTCATTGTTAAACCTTTTTTTTTTTTTTTTTTTGGATGTTTCAGATTTGCTGACCAGGTAGAAACTACAGAAACCTGGACACAAACAGGTCTTCCCAGAGGAAGTGCTGTTTAAAACAAAAAAACATCCGATTTGGTCTCAATCATTTTCAGTTGTTTTTATTTGGTCCCTTTAAAAGTTGTTTGGTGACATTTGACTTTGATTTTGTGAATGTCATTATAAGTGATTGTGGACTTTTATTTCTGTAAGACATATTTATATTTTAATGTTTTAAATCTTGAGGCTGACAAAGAAGTTTGAGGAAAAACTGAAAGGGATTCACATCACATCACTCTACATATATTTCAAATCTATTTTAATCATTTTATTTTATGAGTTTAGTTATGGTTCATTCAGATGACAATGCAATGATATAGCACATTTCAGTACATGTAAAATCAGTCTACTTATCACACAAGATAAAAAATGGTAACACTTTATAATACAGCCCACAACTAAGGTGTAATTAAATGGAACATCAATGTATTTTATCTAAAATTACAATTAAAATTGTAATTATATTTACCTACAAATATTTAAAGGTAACAAGTCATCCAGACCATTGTTCCAAGATTTTTAGTATTAATGAATCCTAAAATTGATCTTGTAAACGTTGATTGGTCAGTTAGGGTAAGTAGCTCCATCTCCATGCAGCTACAGGACTAGTTTTGTCCCTCTACATTGTGTCCATCTTTTCCTCCAATAAATGTTTAATTTCAGTAGTTCTTTTCATTATGGAATTAACTGTCTGATTATGAGATTCAAAGTAGTTTTTCATTTCAACCTTTCACACTCAAATATGTGTTTTTGACAGGTTTTCATACATTAGAGCCACAGCAGAGGGTGTTTTTCTTAAAAACAATATCTGAATTAGGATAAGATGGATTTGTGTATGAAAAACACAACTAGTCATAAATTTATTTGTAAAACTTAGAGTTTGCATGGCTTTTTTCAAGGACCCATTCATAATTCCTGTTATGCTCTTTAATTGTAAGTTTCTTGGTCCCAACAACCTTTCTGACCTGTCACCTTTCTTTATTCTTCACAAAAAAATTAATTATGAACATTGTTTTGGCAGTAGTATCAGCTGACTCTTTTTTGATATTTTGCGCTGTTGACAGAATTTAAGTTTGTCTAAGGTGCACCTCTGTCTAAGCTAACAGCCATTGTTGTTGTTGCAGGTCTAGTACTCTGTGTCATTTGAGTCCCCACAAAAGAACTGAGTGTATTTTGTATAAAAATACACTATCACATTATTTCTAAAAGCTTGTCTTACATTGTTAATCCCAATTTACCTTAGAAATCAATTATATGTTTCAGGAAATTTTTTTCTCTCCTTTTTTTTTTTAGCACAATTATCCTAAAATGCCATCATTTTTGTGCATTTTTGTTCGTCTTCATTATAGCCTTACTCATAATATTATAGCGAGATGTCATTTTAATTCTAATTTTCTAATGCTTAAAGTCTTTGAAGTAAGTCCCTGAATTGTCTTTACCCCCATTACTCCCACAGAAATCCTTATGAATATCCTGAATGCGAATTGTTTTTTTGTTGTTGTTTGTTTTCTTTTGTTTTTTTAAGGAAATCTAAAAAATTAAAACCAGAATAAATATCAGTCTGTCATCAACCTTTTCTTCCATTTTTCTGAATGATTCACAGATGTGTTAAAGCATAGCATGTCCACCCTCTTATGGTTACTTACCGTGGCTCAGGGGGTTGGGAAGGTCGCCGGTTCGATCCCCGGTCTCTCTGTCCTGGTCGTTGTGTCCCTGGGCAAGACACTTTGCCCTACTGCCTACTGGTGTTGGCCAGAGGGGCCGATGGCGCGATATGGCAGCCTCGCTTCTGTCCCAGGGCAGCTGTGGCTACAACCGTAGCTTGCCTCCACCAGTGTGTGAATGCGAGAGTGAATGAATAGTGGCATTGTAAAGCGCTTTGGGTGCCTTGAAAAGCGCTATATAAATCCAATCCATTATTATTACAGTATAAACAGCATCACATAAGTCAGTGATTCTTAACCATGGGCAAAGAGCCGCAAAATACTTTTGGTTATTGTTCCCTGTCCATGACAATCTCAGTCTCAATACAGCTTCACACCATTTGGTGGGAGTTGTTTAAACAGCCTCAAGAAGAAGAAGACAGTCTGCCTGCTGTTTGCAGTTAGCAAAATATATGGAGAAGTTCTTAAAATGCAAAAAGGAAGATAAAGGTGACAACCCCCTCCCAAAAGTCAAAATGTTTGTGCAAGAACAGCTTTGACTTCCTGAAGCGTGGGTTTGTGAACAGAGGAAATGAGGCGGACCCGAGAGCCCAATGTGTGGAGTGTGGAGTAATGCTATACATTGAAGCACTGAATTGATTTGGCCTGCCACTGTATATATGTGCCATGAGATCATCGGAGGGGCTGCTGCAAAGAACACTCAAACGACACTGCGAGCCACCGTATCATGGACATGACCTTAGACATACAGCATCAGCTTCTAGAAAGAATAAAAATACAAATTTTTTCTCGTTACAACAGGATCAGTCCCTTTTTTCTCTTTTGCTGTAGTAAAATTTAATTATTAATTATTTTTGTGTTATTAACCCTGACTTGAGCCTTTCAATTTCTACTTGCAGTTTGATTTGTTTCATGAATTGTTGACCTGTTTGGCATTTTTTATGTCCAGGTTCACATACATGTAATAAATAAATGTCTTATTACATTGCATAATGTCATCATCATGTTTATTTGGCAAGGTTTTAGCTTTTAAAATGAGGTGGAATTGATTTATTTATTAAATATAAATCAAACCAAAAGCAAAATTAATTTATTCAATACAGTGTTAATATCTGAATGGGCCCTGGGCCACTTTGTAGTGAAAACGTCAGGCCCTGAGATAAAAACAAAACAAAAAAAACAAAATGTAAGAACCCCTGACATAAGTGATAATGGCTAATTTAAGCCTCGTTTTCCACAGTAACAAGGTGGACATAGTAATGAGCAGGTCGATCATTGATGTGATATGCCCATTTTGTGTGTATTTTTAATTTATTCAAAGTATGAGAGGTGGTGGATTTGATCTAGAAAACCTGTTTAGTTTGAAATATTAGTGAGGACTCACTTGACCGTAGTCTTACAACCGACTGCCCACGGCTGTTGCATTTGACAGAGTAATGCGGCTGCTTCACTTAGGCTACTAGCAGGTTATTGAGTAGACATCTGTGTAGCGGTTTGAAATGTACCACTTTTTCCTTGTGAGGAAATAACTTCCTGTTCATCTGAAATGACTTGGTTTTCAGTGGAGAATGTTTCAGTAATAATGTTCTTTATGGCACCTCATAGCATTTTTGACCCATGACAGAGATGTATTAAAATAAAATGAAAAAAAAAAGTAATTGTCATCCCCTATGTAGCCGGTGTATCAGAAAAACTTAGGAGAGTTTTCTCCAAGCATGACATCCCGGTGCATTTCAGACCCAGCAACACGCTCAGACAAAAACTGGTTCACCCGAAAGACAAAACGCCAAAACACAGACTTAACAATGTGGTGTATGCTGTACAGTGCAGCGAGGAATGCCCAGACCTCTACATTGGAGAGACCAAACAACCACTTCACAAGCGCATGGCACAACACAGAAGAGCCACCTCCACAGGACAAGACTCAGCAGTCCATCTGCATCTTAAGGATAAAGGACACTCTTTCGAGGATGCCAATGTTCACATTTTGGACAGATGGTTTGAAAGAGGAGTGAAAGAAGCCATCTATGTCCACTGTGAGCGACCATCTTTGAACAGAGGCGGGGGTTTACGACACCAACTCTCTGCCATCTATAATCCAGTTTTGAGATCCCTTCCCAGACGCCTTAACGCCCACTCACATCCTGGGCCATCTGACCTCAGGAATTCGCATGATAAGGTGGGGCCAGGTTTCACAATGAACACACCCGAAACTCTGGCTGATTGGGACCCACACCCAGTTTCACACCTTGGCTCAGGCGATTAGAGGATCGTCAGGGGGTCCTTTTGTCCCTCTGTGGGGGGATACTCCCACTAGGTTTATATCTGGGACTCTCCACCATTTGACCTTAGAACTGAAGAAGCTTCTCGGATGAGAGGTGAAACGTCTTCAAGTAACTTAAAGAAGTCCAGACGCTTTTCTTTGCAAGCTCCTTTGACTACGATGACCTGGATGACTGAGAACCTTCACAGACATAATTTCAAATCAAACTTAACTTGAACAATAAACTTATTGCCATACATTTTACATTTGGTAAGTGGTCAGTAAGAATGCGATACATTGCTCATTTTGTATATCAGTTTGTTCATTTTGCTCATTTTGTTATAATGGTTCCTAATTCCTGCTAAACACTTCTTTACTTTCACTCTGACAGAAGCTAGAATGCTCTCTGACATGAAAGTCATAATGAACAAAGTCAAGCAGCATATAAACGACAAAGAACAGCTTGGTGCTTTTATAAAGTGAGTATATAAACATTTAAGTAAGACCTTTTACTTTAGGGATAATTAAGCGTTATTTATACAGAGGACCAAATCTCTTTTTGTAAGACCATTCTGGTCAAAGGAAATCATACACATAAGACAATAACATATATATGTTATTATATGTATACTATTACTATTATTATTATTATTATTATTTATAATAATACATAATATATATATATCTATTTATTCATTCATTTATTTATTTATTTTTAAAGTGTCTGTATTAATGAGGCATGGTGTATTAATTGCTCTGCGAACTGAAGTAGAGTAGAAAGGTTTTATATAAGTACCAGTACATTTACTAAATGACATCATTCTCCAGAAGACACAGGAAAGATTATCCTTTAACTTCCCAAACTCTCCCTGCACCACCTTCATCTCTGAGGAGTCCCCTCCAGTCGTAAGGCTCACAGTCAGAGCATTCTGCTGCACAGGGTCCTCCCTCAAAGGTGCAGACATGTCTTTAATTCAACTTCCAGCTTCAACAGGAGGGATCAGAGTGGTCTCTGGGTATGACATACAATGAAAAAGAAAAAATTGTTTTGACACAAATACAGAAAAATTAAGGAAACAGTCACATTACCTTTGATAGCTTGACTTAAAAAGAACTAAGCTATTGAAAGAAATCTTTGAAAATACTGTTGCACAGTGTAGTTGGGTTTACAGAAAAAGAAGCAGGCCAAGGATTAGCTGAAGTGATTTAAAGATTAATGACAGGAACAAATACATTTGTTTTAAGACTGTGTTCAGCTGACTCAGTGAAAGCTAACTCTAGCACTATCAGAGCTGTGATGAAGATGTATTTTTTTCTGTCTGTGAATAAAAATCATTCATGACTGATTCTGTATTTGTAACAACAGCCTAGTGTCCAAGCTCAGCATAAAGCCAGCAGCTGTATTATCACAGCACATCATCATCATCCATAACCCATACCAGGACAGACTGTCAGAAGCTCATTGACAAGAGTACTTACAACATGAAAACAACACACATACATTTAAAAAAAGAAATAAAAACAGCAGGTCTATTTCTGTCAGTGAGTGTTTTTAATGTTCGTAAGACATGAACACAACTGTCAGAAACCCACCCAGCTCATTTACCATTACAACATGACAGCGGCACACACAAATAAATGAAACCTCCTGTTCATTCATTATTTAGCTCATCACTTCAGCACAGCTGACACAACTGTTTAACCAAACGGTGGACGTTAACTGTCATGAATCCGATAAACCTTTAAAGCACAGCTGCATATTCATTCTGTAGGTTTACTCTTATTTCAAATAACCCTTTTCTTACCTGTGATTAATGAACACAGAGCTCTGAGATCTGATTTCATCTCTGGAAGTGGAAAGTTTTACAAGTGACTCAAAACAACACCGGAAAACCATAGTGGACAAAAATATATTACATCTGTGGTGATTTAGCACTACCATAAAGAATGAATGGGAAACTGTTTTGATCCGTTTATCTAAGGTTGTGTGACATGGGTCATGTTTCTCATTTTCCACTTTCAGCATGTTTGACAAAAGCAGTGCACAAAGTGCCACTTTCAGTATCCCTGCACTTCACAAAGCGTTGTCCTTTTATACTTTAGAGAAAGGAGCAAATTTATCAGATTATCATCGAGTCTTTTATTATGTCACAGAGGTGGAATGTGTTAAAAAAACATTTTGAGTACTCCAAATACTGTTTATGCAAATCATTTCTTAGATGACATAATATAATATTCATGGCTCTTACATACAGGCAACATGCTTCAGGAGATACAAACTTTTTACAGGTTTAGGGGGACCCAGTTTACTATTTTAGACCAATGAAGTTATAATTTATTAAAAGTTGTAATTAATACCTGTATCACCATGTTGTAAGTTAGTGTTTATAAATTAAGAGTCGTTAAAAAAACACAATAACAAATTAAATTTGTTAGTAACTTTTGAAATATCTGTTTCCCATAAGATACACTTTGGAGAGAAATACACAGTCTTGTAACTCGGTTTAGGGGTCTTTGGTCAATTTATTGATATCCAAATAATGCATAAAGGAAAACACACAAGACCCAGAACTTAACAGGGAATGTATGAATTTATTCACAAATGTTTATATACAGTAGGAACAGAGAGCAGGTAAATCCTTACAACTGGAATACATGGGATTACTTTTTCAGTGTCTACAGGGCAAAATCAATTAAACCCAGTCAGACTAAAACACTATTAATTAATTTGCATTTGAACTTAATTTAGATCACCTCAGACTAATTTACAAAACAGCTGGTTCTTAGTTAACATTGTGCCGGGTAATGTTATGCAGTGTATAACACCACAATGTTAGATCTACTTCAAAAGAAGTTTAAAATAGAATAGAATAGCTCTTTATTGTCACTGTTACAAGAACAATGAAACACAGTTTAGCATCTCTCCATAAATCTACACAATAACACAAGCATGTACATTTACACAAGAAAGATATGTGCAAGATATGTATATGTGTTAGAGATAATCTTTTATCAAACACTCAGATACACTGTAAAATCTAATTAGTTCCCAGAACTCAAAAAAATTGAGGAAACTCGTTGCCTCAAAAAAATTGAGTAAAGCTTAGCTAAAAATGGCTAAATTAGGCCAACTTATTTATTTTGAGTACTCTGTACAAGCTCATTTGTTCCCAGAACTCAAGAAAATTGGATCAAGTTTACGTAAGATGAC
The DNA here is from genome assembly GCF_051167445.1 of Perissodus microlepis. Classification (NCBI taxonomy): domain Eukaryota; kingdom Metazoa; phylum Chordata; class Actinopteri; order Cichliformes; family Cichlidae; genus Perissodus; species Perissodus microlepis. Next base: position 14,736,985 of record NC_140464.1, read on the forward strand.
CAAGTTAGGGCAACTTACTCATTTTGAGTACACTGTACAGCCTTGTTAGTTCCCAGAACTCAAAAAAATTGAGGAAACTCGTTGCCTCAAAAAAACTAAGTAAAGCTTACTTAAGATGACTGTTAGGACAACTTACACATTGCAAGTCTGCACTATTAAGAATAACTTGATATTTCTGACTGTACAATTTTAATTGTTTACCTACTGACAAACATTTCAAGTTCAACTAAATTAAAAACAATGTGTGGTAACCTGAATATGATTAAAAATAATTAACAACACTTTTTGTAATGATGTTAAAATCAGCCCAACTTTTATTTTCAAACACAACAAAGTATAACAGCCAACATACTGGACACTGTTCTGCTGAACAACAAACAATTATAATGCCATCACTGTTAGAATCTTACAATGAAACAAAGTCTCAGATGTAATTATTCTGAAAATAAGTTTAGGCCTATCACAAGTTTGTTTTGTACTTACTTATATAATCAAAATAAAATATTTGTTGTTCTGTCACAAGTGCAGTCTCTGATTTAAACAACACATTTGTTTTGCATTCCAACACATGAGCTGGAATGTTGTAATATTTTAAGGATGGCTTGTTTCCAGTCCAGGCATTACTGCCTGAATGACTATCATGGATCGAGGTGATCCAAATGTAAGTGCAGAAGAAAGTCTTTAACCTCCCTTAAGTACAGTGGCAGTGGATGTGGGTTGGAGATGCAATGAGCTTGAACCTGCAGGCGACCATCTTCACTGACCACACCATCTGTGACGGAGGACTCATCTCTCCTGTTGTCCTGCAAGCAAACAATCATATTTTTTGGAACATGAACTTAATTGCTTTCTTAAAACATTTTTTTCTGCATTTGGTATAAAACAGACTCCAATTTACACAATCTCAGGCTCCCTCCCACCGGAGAGGTGACATTCAATGTCCCAATTGTCAGTCTGGATAGCCCTGACCACCACCCAACACACAATAATGTCATGAAAGCATCATTTTAAAAAGGGCTATGCAAACATGGCCAATAACTTTCATTCTAATGATGTGCAAAATGATTTGGGCACAAAACAAATTTTGCTGTTAGAAAACTTGCAGACTTGACTATATACAGTGTAGACCCTCTAAACTAAGTTTGGGGGATGTGATCTTTCAAGAAATGCAGACCAAACTGTTGTTGTTTGTTTACTTACACAGCGTGTCTTGTAGAATTAACTGGAGTCAACAGCAACAGCATAGTGCAGTCATATCTCAAGTCTAATAACAGAAGACAGGAAAAGATCAGTAAAGAAACAACTTCCCCAAACCAAAGCACAAATAAAACAATAAGTAAAACAGGCTGATCTAAAGTATGATTAAAGTTCAGCCTGATTAATATAAATGTCACTGACAGTTGCTAATATATTGGAAAACCAAAATACTTACCACTGAGTTGATGTCTTTCTTTCCAACAACAGGAGTGCTGGTCCCGAGCCTCAAAGACAGTAAGAAGCAAGCAGAGGGAGAAAAAACAGAACATTTTTTCAGAAACCGATTTGATCCTTAATGGCTGTGCAATTATTGTAACATAGAGATTGCTTATGTTGTTAAATAAAGGCTAGATTTGACATTAATAGATGCCACAGATGTTCAAAAGCTGCCACAAAGCATGAAAAAAATGGACGTCTCCGAAAACGTTGGAGCATTTTTGCAAATATGTGATGTCTTGATAAATCGAGCAGATATTTGAACTTTACACAGCTACATTGTCGCCTGAAAATATCTTAAAAGTTTATTTTGTGACCCAGAAAAAGTAATAAGTTTTTTAGCCGTGCTCCTCCGCCATTGCCGCGCTTACAAGTACGCACAGGCTCCGACAACCGGCTAACAAATGCGATCCTCCTTTTCCCCAGACTACCCTTTCTGGGTCACAAAATAACCTTTTAAGATATTTTCAGGCGAGAATGTAACTGTGTAATGCCCAAATATCTACTTAATTTATCAAAATATCACATATTTGCAAAAGTGCTTCCACGTTTTCGGAGAGCTCTGTTATCCACCAGCGCCATAGCTGACCGGGAGGTCAAGGCTCGATAGAGTCCAGGAGCACAACTAACTCCTGGCTTATTGTTTTCAACCCCCCTGCACTCTTTTGCTACTCAGGTTAAACATGATATATCTATATATATCTATCTATCTATATCTCTATCTATCTATCTATATATATATCTATATATATATATCTATATATATATATATATATCTATATATATATATATATCTATATCTATCTATATCTATATATATCTATATCTATATCTCTATATCTATATATATCTATATATATCTATATATATAGTTAGTTATGGTTATGGATTGAAAATACCCCCCATACCCCAGCCCTAACGGCTGCACCTCCCGAAGAATTTTGTCCGGGCTCTTATCTCACTTTTTTATTTCAAACAATCAACAGAAAATTTCACAGACATAGTTTTATGTAAGGTTTTTAAGGCTGTGTTAATTTTTAAGTAGCATGAGCCCACAAGAGCACAGCGGCAGCAGCAACGCTAGGCTAACACTAACTAGCTAGCAAGATTATAAACCTGGTGCTAAACTAAGAGAAGCCACAAAATCAGTTTGAATAAGAGTAAACATTTACTCACCAAGTCAGTGTATCAGGTAAAGATCCACAGCAATGGCAATAATCTCTTGAGCTGACGCTGCTCCAGGTTTGCTCAACATATTCCATAACAAATGCACCATGAACATGCGGACTGATCCGAGAGGGAGGAGGACGTTAGTCACGTGGCATTTTCAAAACACATCTTTCATCCTTCCGCCCTGAGAAGCAAAACTTCCAGCTTACTTAGTTTTTCTAAGTTAAGACAACTCAAATAAATTGAGTTTATCAGCACTTTTGCATAAAAAGTACTGGTAACTTATTTAAATCGAGTTCTAATAACAAATTGTTAAAAATTGAGTTCAGCCTATTTAATATTTTTAATTAAACACAATATTACATTTTACAGTGTATAATGAAATAACACTCAGACACTTCAGCAGTTTAACGTGCACGGGTGAGAACTCAACGGAGACTCACACCCTGCAGCAGCTCTCTGCCTTTATTTATACACAGCATGAAGCATACGAAAAAGGAAATACTATGCTTATCTAGTCAAGCATGCAGGTGTGACTTCTCAAAACGTTGTGTTCTCTACAAGGTCGTTTCTTACTCTTGGGTGGCGGTTTCCTGTTGCTGACAGATAATATGACGGCACACAGTTTCCGTTATAGAGCAGAGAGCCAGCGGTTAACTATGCAGCTGGTTGAGTACAAACAGAAATATAAACATTCTTAGTTGATTATTATATGAATAATAAAACCTTTAAAGGCAAAAATCCTTTGACATTCCCTCCTGTTGTTTAGATTTCTTTTATGACAGTACTGTTATATTTTTCAGTTCATAACCTCTTGTCTGAACATTTTCGGTTTGAACGTCATGAAACAGTCCTGTGTTCAATTAGACTAGACATCACTATATGAATCATCTTTCAAAACTTCTTCCATTTGAGACAGTGTTACATAAGCGTTGATAGAGGTCGTCACCATGTTTGACACCATTTTCTTCAGACAGGGTATTACACATGTTGTGAAAACACATAATAGTAAAAGCAAAAATCCAATACAAACAAGTCCTTTAATCAGTAGGGACTTCCATGAACCACCTAGCAACCATGTCAACCAATCTTCAGTGCTTGTGACATAGTCTTGTTGCTGAGCGTCCTTAATCTTTCTCAAGGTGTTCAGAGCGTCAGTCATGTTTTGCGAATGCACATTGTCTGGGATGTATGTACAGCATGTGGTGTTAAACAATACGCACAAACCTCCTTTTTCAGCTAGAATCATGTCCAGTGTGACTCTGTGTTGCATCACTACAATGCGTATTGCGTCGATTTCTTCATTTTGCGCCTTGTTGATTTTCATTGAGGCATTTAGGAACAATCCAAACCGGTAGTCAAGTGTCTCGATCCTGAGCATGTTTTTTCCAGCTCCCACCCAGGGGAACAAGGAGTGGAGGACTTTCTGACCATTAGTCCATAGCTTGAAGTTCTTAGGCACATCTGATCCGTAGATTGGGTCATGTGGCAATACTTTAGTGACTTCAGCGACTTCACGCTTTGCTCTTGATGTGCGTGTTTGTGTCTCTGCTGTGATCTTGAAGGTGTGGTCTGAAATTAGTACTGGTGCACACAGACCGGTGGAGTTTGGTGGGAGCATGAAGTAGGTTTTAGGCCCGCAGGCCCAAGCGGCTCCCTGGACCCAGAAAGTTCCGTTTTTGAAGGTGTGTATTCCTGTGGATCGGGTCAGGTCAAGTGTGTGTGTGCAGTTGCGGCTACGTCCAACTTGTCTGCTTCCGTCCGAGAAGTTAAAACACATTGGGTGCTGTATGTCAGGCGGCAGAATTATGGCGAATGATTTGCTTTTTGTGTTGTTGGCCTTGATGTTTACCCAATGTTCTTCGTTGCAGGTGTAGTTCCAGTTCGTGAGATTGTAGGCACAGAAGTTGTCTGTTCGGTTTGGACCCATCGCTGCGAAATTGGTTTCGTGACACGTTTAACGTCTGCGTCATTACACCATGGAATTCGGTCTTCCTTCTTTATGCTTTGACCTTTTAGGGCCAGTCCTGTTGCCATCAAAACTCTGCGTGAGCAATTGCCAGTTATTGCCTTGTTGAACACACACACCGCTTCGTTGAATTCAGGTGCCATTCCATATATTGTTGCGTGTATGGCCGTTGTTGGCATATGTGAACACACATAGCACTCCGTGCTGTTGTCGGTGCGTGTTCTATCATACACATACCTATACCACGCGTTGTTCATCCATGGGTGGTTATGGTCTTGGTTCAGGTCGCACAGGTGTGAGTTGTCATGTGTCCATCTTTTTTGCAGGTGGTGTTGTTTATTTCCTCTCATCTGGGTGAGTGTTAGTAGGCTCACCAGGAGCGCAATGCAGGCCACTAGGAGGACAAGTGTCTTCATGATGACCAGGCACACCTAGGCCTCTGGTGAGTAGACTATTGGCGAGAAGAAAAAGGGCGGGATTTACCCAATCAGCCCTTCCTTCACCAATAGATCACCTGGAAGCTAGGGGAGCCGGCGTCTAAACGTTTGGATTGTCACTCACTTTTTTACAGTGGCTTTGGTGGATCCAAGATGGTCTTTCTGCTATTTTGCAGGCAGTTGGTGTGGTGAGTAAGACTTGGTATGGGCCCTCCCACCTTGGTGAACTCCAATTCTTTCTCTGGAGTACTTTGATCAGGATCCAATCACCTGGTTTCAACCTGCAAGACACTGGAGAGATATCACTCGGCAGTTGGTTGTTTAGTTTTATCGTGCCGTTAGTTCTCTCCACTAGTCCGGCACTTTGTGGGTGGTATGCACAGTGATGTTTGATGCTAAATCCTAGAGCTTCAGAGACTTTGCTGATTATGTCATTAACAAAATGTGTTCCATTGTCTGACCTTATCAGACTGGGAATGCCGTATGTGGGGATGAAATGATTGCATAAGCACTTTGCTACTGAAATTGCATCTGCTCTTTTTACTGGATAGATTTCTGGCCATTTTGAAAATACATCTATAATTACTAAGGCATATTTTAATCCTTGACATTCATTCAATAAAATCCATGTGGATGGTGTGGAGAACTGGCCTCTCTTAGGTCTTAAGTTTCCTTGTGAGTTGTGTTTTTGACAGAATAGGCATGTTCTTACAAATTTTTCGCTGAAGTTTCAAAATTTATAGCGTAAAAGTGTGTATTGTTTATCTATACTATATTTCCCTCCTGTTGACACATGTATTACTTCAGGTGTCACTACAGCCGCTGTCCTGTGTAACGACTCTGGTAATATTAGTTTTCCATCACAGACCATTAAGTCATCTTTCAGTTGTGCTCCACATTTCAGCCACTTGTTCTGTTCAGTGATTGTTGCAGCTTTTTGTTCGGTTTTTAGTACGTCAAGTGGTATTTGTGGGCAGTAGTCGGATACTAGTAGCTCTGCCGTGTTGCACGGGGTTATCCGTAGAGGTGACCATACCTCTGTTATGCCAAATTTTTCCAAAGTGGTGCACTGCTGAAAAAACAAACTGGCTGTCAGTGTATATATTTATATTTTGGCCTGTGTGCAATTCATATGCACGTATGACTGCATACGTGCAGCTGACTTTTTACTGCCTCTGCTGCGGCTGCACAGGCTTGCATATGCAGGCAGGCCTGACGCAACAGAGTCTAATTTACACGAGTCTAAATTTCACCAGGAATGTTAACAGGTGTTATTTTTCTCCAAATGCCTGTGTTATCACAGCTTTCATATAACCTGCTCCTCTATCTACACGTAAGTAGAAAGGCTTATCATAGTCAGGCAGTGCTAAAACTGTATCTGTCTGTAATGCCTATTTTTAAAATAACTGAATGCTTCTTCTTTCTTCTCTATAGATGCAACATTACATTTTCACTTAATGCATTTTTAGATAATTTCTAGGTTTTCAAAGAATTCACCCATCTCACACATCTTACATATTTCAAACTTTGAAGTTAGGGTTTTTTATATATATATATATTTTTAAACTTTGAATTGCTCACAGTTCTAAAACTAGGCATTTGTAAATCATATGCCTAATCACTATGTGTCACTGTGATCCACAAGTATGGTCACGAATTTGTTTCCAAACCAACAAAATAAAATAATCAAACAAAACAGAAAACATACATGAGTCAGGACACAAAAGAAAAAATGCTGCTACTGAAACAGAGCAGAAGTGTGAGGGAAAAACTGAGCTCACAGACAGCTGCATGTGTTGGCTTTTATGCAGCTTCTGCTCTAAAAAACAAATAAATAAAGATAAAAGAAAATGTGTAACATGCTCATCAACTTAGCGGTGTCCACATATTTAATTCAGCTTCTCAATCCTGTAGGTTTAACTGTTGTCTACAGGGTTTGGCTTATTAGTTGTTATTATAGGTGTGCTCTATATTTTATCTAGGATAAATGACAGGTTTTCAAGCAGGTCAAGTGCCTCTATGCACTTAATTAGTTTAGATAGTTTCTTTATTTTCTTCATCTCATATGTCATTATACTGAGTTTGAGCAAACCTTAAGCTTGATGCAGATTACTTCTAACAATCGTCCACCTCACATCATAACTGACTAGGTTGCTTCTTATTATTAATATTATATCATTATTAATATTATCATCTTTTTCTTTCTATATAATAACAATAGTATATTACAATATTTTATTAGTGTATACCACTATACTACTACTGAGCCCATTTAATAGTTAGGATCATCTTACTCCGCAAACAGATAATTTAGAATTCATCCAATCTGTACAAATTTGCTTTTTCTCTGAACAGGTTTGTACCTACTTTTTAGACTGGTCTTCTGTTTATCTCATCTCAGATCCAACCTTCAGTCACATTCATTCTCTCTGTTGCGTGGCGAACCAAGTAGTTTATTATTATATATTTTATATTTTATTTTGTATCCATCAAGGGCTTCGGGTGATCTGCAGTTTCACCCTTTCCCAAGCTGGAGACATTTACCTTTTCACACACTTTCCTTGGCTGAACAATGACACAGCCCTAATGTACCTTATGCATCTCTCTATTTTATTTAAAAGGTTTTCGTGTGAATTATTTCCTTTTATTCATTTTATACATTCTGGGCATGGTCGTCATGCCAACTATGTGTCATTGTTAATATCAGTTTACAGGTTGTTATCCTTCCTATTATTAGTTTCAATACATTAAAAATAAGTTCTAATGTAATTTTGTCTTTGTTTATTTTATTTTTGTACTTCTTATATTTATATCTATTCGGTGGGGTCTGTTTCCAACCTTTTTAAACTACTTTAAACTACTTTGATCTCTAGTTTTCACTTAATAAGGGTTTTATCAGTCACTGCACTGTAGTGTGACCTGATGCTGATTTTACTATTAAAGTATCTTCTGAGAATTGTACTTCCTGTGGTTTTCTGTGGATTTTCACCTAGTACCTTTTTATCTAACATGTTTTGTGCCTCTGCATAAGGACCAGGTTGAGGTCTAAACGGATCACAGGATTGTTTAAGGGGGGTCGCAGCAGCAGGAGTGGGGGTTGGCTTCAGTATTGATGCTGCTCCAGGGAGTGGTGCATATGGTGGGGGGTTTGATACTTCTGCGTCACTTTTGTCATTTTCATTTGGCTTTTTCTCATTGTTTAGTTCTGTTTGGAGGGTCTCTTTTAAAGTGGTCACTGCAGAGGGATTACATTTTCCCTCCCACGCAGGGCAATTTTAATTTCTTTGGGTTTCTCCATCTATTCATACTGATTTGTCCGGCGCCTGGACATTTTTTTCTCTAACCACTGCTCGTCAGCAGTGAGTTTTGTTGATTTGTTACCCATTTTCTCTCAACTTATAGATATATTTACGTTTACACACACACACCCGTGGTGCTTTCTCTGGCACGAGGAATGAGAGAGGTTATTAACACAGCCTTCTACTTTCAAGCTATTCTTGAAAGCGGTGTTAATTTTATGTGATGAAGCACAACCTTTTTCTCGTTCCACCAGTACTTGAGCAACCAACGGTAAACAATTCAGTAGAGTAGTTCAGCCTTCTTAATGTGCTGTGAAATCAACTTACTCCACCAACAAAACAGTAAAAAAGACAAATATTGCGCGCTCTAATGGTTATTATTATGACACTTTCCCTCTAAAATAGCTACCAGCCCTTTTTCAGGCGAGCATTTACTTTTAGAGCTTTTCCTATAATAGCTACCAGCCCTTTTTCAGGCGAGCATTTACTTTTAGGATTTTTCCCCTATATTAGCTACCAGCCCTTTTTCAGGCGAGCATTTACTTGTGGGAATAGCTACCAGCCCTCTTTCAGGCGAGCGTTCACATGTGGGAACAGTGTCAGTTCTTAATTCGTTTTTTTTCGCAAAATGTGGGTGAGTGTTAAATATTCACCTGAGTTATTGTGTGGTTGCTTAGTTCTCCTCCATCAACCCCCAAAGTCGTGGGCCTCTTATAAGAACGCTGGCCAGAACCCGAATTTCACGTCTCTGGACTTTTATCCTCTCCTAAAAGACCTCCTGCTAACAGTGGTGACACCAGCAGCACTACCAACATAAAAGTTCAGGTTTTGCTCAAAAACTTCCCTGAATTTTGTCCACAGACTTTGGACAGAAGTGACTTATTGACTCCTATCGGACTGACAGCTGAGGTAAACATGCTGAATTAATTATTGCTGAGCACAGACAAAGTATTTGAATAATATCACCACTTATAATTTGTGTTATTTTACCCTTTTTACATCCGAGTCACCTCAAACATGTTAAAATAAAGTGTTTCAAAAAATGATTTTCTCCACAAACAGTAACAGAAACAACAGATATTAAGATTTTCTATTCTAGGCTGAGGAGCTTTCAAGACATCTTAAAGCTAGCTGTAAGCACTGGCAATTTTACTGTTTGCCTGAGCAGCTGAGTGTTAAAAATCTTTGTGCTTATTATTACTGGATGTTTCAGATTTGCTCCACACAGTAACAGCAGAAACCTGATGACCCACTAAACATCTCTGAGGGAACACTGACCAAAAGCATGAGGTCTCTGGATATCACCACAGACATTTTTGTCAAGTTGTGTTTTCTGCTGTCTTTGAATGTTGTGTTTGACTTTTAATGAATTTGATGAAATTAGATTTTTTTTATTCTTCACTGCAAGAAGGTCCTGGGTTTGAATCCAGTTTGAGGCCTTTCTCTGTGGATTTTGCTTTTTCTTCCTGTGTCTGTGTGGGTGCTCTCTGTGTACTCCAACTTCTTCTCACAGGTTATTGTAGTTATTATAGTATATATTTTATTTCTATTTAGTTTCAGTAAGTTTCAAGACTGTTCTTGTTTCAATTTATTGTTTGAAAATGTTTAGTTTGAGTTCAGTTTTATTACTTTTATATATATTTTTTAAATTATCGTTGTATTTAGTGCAAATGTCAGAGGCAGAATGTAGGGAAACCAGTGCAGGTATTACAATAGAAACGTTTCACTTTTTTGAAAACAGTTGAGACACTTGTCTTGTAGATGTTCAGTGTCTCAAACACATCCATCAATAACATGTCAGCCACATTGTAATAACATTTTTACCAAACTAACAAATACTGAAACTAAGGCTATTTTCTCTATAAAATGACTTCTATTTCAAATTAGTTCACTTAATCGTTTCTGTTGTTTGTTGTTTTTATTTATTTAACTAAAATATTTGTATCTAGTCTTAGTTTTTAGTTTAGTTTTAGGTTACTGTAATAACCTTAGGAACCTGTTCGGGTGTACTCTGCCTCTCGCCTGAGAGAAAGGCTCCAGCAACCCCGAATTGGATAAGCAGAAGAAAATGGATGGATGGAGATTTTTAAGTATTAATTCCTCCCAGGGTCATTAAGGTTCTAATTGTGAGGCTCTAAACCAAATGGCCAGCACTCTGTCCAAAAATGTTTTGATGTCTTTTATCCCTTATGTTGTATTTGTTCATTATTTGTAGACCCTAATTATATAGAAATTTATACAGCTGTAGAACAACAATGTTACAGATTTTAATTGGAAATGGAATTAAATTAAAAATTATTTAATTTTCTATTTTATCTATTTTGTTACGCGGGCATTTTGCCGTACCACGGGCAGAAATATTGCCGTTAAGTGCCTTCGTAACTTGAATTTTTCGTTAAATGGGGTCTTCGTAAGCCGGGGTTCCACTGTACTTTCCTTCATACACTTCATGCATAATCATGTATTAATTACACATGAATGTTGTGCGTTTACCAATCACAGCATACTTAATATAACTTCTTTCTTAATCATAGATGGCAAACTCAGAGAATCTCACATCTCTTAGACTTCCACAATATAAACTTGATTAACTATTTGGGTGGCTGTAGCTCAGGTGGCAGAGCAGGTCAGCCACTAATCAGAAGGTCGGTGGTTCGATCCCAGGCTGCCTCCTGGCTGCATGCCAAATATCCTTGGGCAAGATACTAACCCCATGTTTGCCTACTGGTGGTGGTCAGAGGGCCCGGTGGCGCCAGTGTCCGGCAGCCTCGCCTCTGTCAGTGCGCCCCAGGGCAGCTGTGGCTACAATGTAGCTTGTCATCGCCAATGGGTGAATGACTGAATGTAGTGTGAAGCGCTTTGGGGTCCTTAGGGACTAGAAAAGCGCTATACAAATGCAGGCCATTTACCATAACTATTTACAAAATAATATTTAAATAAACTCAATTTTATCACTCTGTATCCCGATTCCCATAAAAAGGCTGGATGTTCAGTCCTTTTTTTCCACTTTTAGACAGAGACGAACCAGGGGATCTCATTGTCTTTAGTACTTTGAATCTGGAATGAAACTCATTTGTTTTCATTTTATTATTTCATTATTTCATTCATTATTTCATTTCATATTATTAAAACAAATTTCCCACGTGTGGGACTAATAAAGGTTAATAAAGGTTATCTTATCACATCACAAACTGCAGATATTTTATGTGGCCCTACAAATGTTTTCATGCTGTCCCTTTTTGTGTTTTGCATAATTTAAAATTAATACAGCAGGCAGGAAAAGAATGCATGTTTGTGTGAACCACAATCATTTTATGTAGCAATAAAACATTTGAGTATGTTCAATACGCCATTCTAAAAACACAAACACTGATTCAGCAACAAATTAGAGCCAAGATTTATCAATTCTTTTTGCTTTAATTGTCAGTGAATTTATCAGGTATACACCATAATTCAGCAAGTCAAACTTAACAGTTGCATATTATTTGTTGTTCGAGGGTGGGCTGTTAACTATGACAGAGAACATTTACAATTTATATTTTTATTAGTATTTGTAAGGATTAAAAATGGTAGTAAAGATTTCAGACTGAGGTTGTTGTTTTCGGCCCTGAATATCTTAGAAATATGGCACCTAACCAGATTTTTACTCTGGATGGCATTATCTTCACCTCCACTAACACTGTGAGGAACCTTGGAGTGATTTTTGACCAGGATATGTCCTTCAATGCACATATTAAACAAATCTGTAGGGCTGCTTTCTTCCATTTGCGCAATATCTCTAAAACAGGGGTGTCGAACTCCAGGCCTCGAGGGCCGGTGTCCTGCAGGTTTCAGATCTCACCCTGGGTCAACACACCTGAATCACATGATGAGTTCATTAACAGGCCTCTTGAGAACTTCAAGACATGTTGAGGTCATTTAGCCATTCAATCAGCTGTGTTGGATCAAGGAAACATCTAAAATCTGCAGGCGGTAGCAGTTTTTGATACGGGCGACACGGGCGGTTGCCCGGGGCGGCATCGTGGTGGGGGGCGGCATCACGGGCATCGGCAAAAAAAATAAAAAATAAAAATTGTTCGTACTCATTCTGCCCCGACGTCATGCCAGCGCATACTGGGGTTTACTATCGCCCATTTGCGGGAGTAAGGGCATCTCCGCTACATACAGTCCAGTATATAGAGAGACGAGACGACGAGGCTCCAGTTACAGCAGTGCAAGTAAACAAACAATAAATATAAGAAGAGTAAGAAAATAAATATACACTCTAGGACTGGGGGTAAAGGGATCAATAACAATTTAAAATTTATATTTTATAGTTTGATGATTTAAAGTCTCACACACAACCCGTCGAAAGGGCAGGGGGGCGGCTACTTCCAGAGCACATTTAATTCATAATGTTGTAAATCCAAGCCCATTATGTATTCATGATTTGAATCCTGGGTTGTGTGAAATCCCAGAAATAAACCCTAGACAAAGTGAATCTGTGAACTAAGGTGTAGGTCTGTTAGGTTATGTTGTGGTGATCCTCGGGTTGGGGAATGGGTGGTCATACTGGAGTGCAAAATTAAAACCAAGATGGACAAGAAAAGTTGAAAGCCATCAGGTGCTCAGTTTAGAAAAAGAGAAAAGAAGAAGAGGAGAAACGAGCAAAAGATACAGGTAAGCAGATGTGTCATTGGATAATGGCAGGTCATGTAGCCTGAAACTATCAGAATCAGAATACTTTATTAATCCCTAAGGAAATTATGTGGGTTACAGTTGCTCCAAGAAGAAATGGTAAAAATAGTAACAGTAACAGACTAAACTCCAAACAATACATTATGTTACAGATTTGAATATTAATTAGTCATTGTCAATTGTTGATTTGTCCTGTTCTCATTGTATGACAAATTATGATAGCTGTCTGGTAGCTGTTTGCATACTATGCATGTGTGTGTGTGTATGTTTCTCTGGTGAAATTCAGTATGGTTCTGACAACAGTTTTATGTTTGTTATGCTTTATGTACAATCCTTAATATTTATACACACATTTATACACACACACACACACACACACATAAAGTTTTATGTGTCAGAGGGAATGTTCGCCCAGGTCGCCAAACAGGCTAGGACCGCCACTGCGTGCAGGACACCGACCCTCAAGGCCTGGAGTTCGACACCTGTGCTCTAAAATTAGAAATATCCTGTCTCAGAGTGATGCTGAAAAACTAGTTCATGCATTTATTACTTCTAGGCTGGACTACTGTAATTCATTATTATCAGGATGTCCTAAATTATACCTATTATATTGGTATAATAGCTCCTTGTTAAATACAGAATTGAATTCAAAATCCTGCTCCTCACATACAAGGTCTTAAATAATCAGGCTCCATCTTATCTTAATGACCTTGTAGTATAGCACTTTGCTCTCACACTGCAGGCTTACTTGTTGTTCCTAGAGTATTTAAAATATTAGAAGTATTATTTAAAAGTAGAATGGGAGGCAGAGCCTTCAGTTTTCAGGCCCCACAATATAGAACCAGCTTCCAGTTTGGATTTGGGAGACAGACACTAACTCTTCTTTTAAGATTAGGCTTCAAACTTTCCTTTTTGCTAAAGCATATAGTTAGGGCTGGACCAGGTGACCCTGAATCCTCCCTTAGTTATGCTACTGGGGGATTCCCATGGTGCATTGAGTGTTTCTTCTTCAGTCACCTTTCTCACCCACTATGTGTTAATAGACTTCTCTGCATTGAATTGTACCTGTTATTAATCCCTGTCTCTCTTCCACAGCATGTCTTTATCCTGTCTTCGTTCTCTCACCCCAACTAGTCGCAGCAGATGGCCGCTCCTCCTGGAGCCTGGTTCTGCCAGATGTTTCTTCCTGTTAAAAGGGAGTTTTTCATTCCCACTGTCGCCTAAGTGCTTGCTCATAGGGGGTCATATGATTGTTGGGTTTTTCTCTGTATGTATTATTGTAGGGCCACCTTGCAATATAAGGAGCCTCGAGGCTGTTGTTGTTGCAATTTGGTGATCTATAAATAACACTGAAATGAAACGAATAGTAATAATAAAGAACTTTTTTTTAAAAAGTCTTCATCACCCAACATTGTTTCACGCCTTTATTATCAGTACAATGTGGCAGCAGATAATAAAACCTATGGTGATATTTTTAATCTAAGAACCTTAATGTAGTTTGGCAACTTAATAATGTTAGTGGCTCCATAATATAGTTATTTTTCTGTTTGCCTAAGAAGTGAAAGATCCCTGATTTGATTCTGGTTAGCAGCACAAATTCTTAACATGTCTGTTGTGATGAGCTCTTGTGAAAAAGGGAACAGCTGAAAGTATTTTTCTCCCTTTTTTAATGTTTTTTTTTCCAGTGTATTTTAAGTATAGATGAAACTGCGTTTTTAAACTATAATATTTTTTAACTTTAATCCCTTTGATTGATTTTAAACAAACAAACAAACAAAAAAAAAACCCCACTTCCTCTGAGGCAGGTTACCCGTCTGCCACCCACTCCCATCTGCGCTGCACAAACACCTCCTCTTCCTGCCTTTCTCGGTTCTCCGTTCTGCTTTTCCTGCTCCCGCTTTATTCATGTTTTATTTACCTTTCTATTATATGTATATGTACATTTCTATTATATTGCAGTTGCAATAGTGCAGTCTGAGCCACAAAGTTCCAGTTTGATTTTAACCGTATCCATTTGTGGACTTTGCTTTTTGCTCGATTTTTATTTTTCCGCCTGTTTCCTGTTTGTGTCTCACTGCTTTCTTCACCAGCCTTTTCCAGCATTACTTCTAACAAAAGGTGAGCAGTTTAAACTTTTAATCTGAATTTAATATCAGTGTCTCTGATTATATATGAGAGTGCGACGATGGCGCACTTGGACAGTTCTTTTAAACTTGACAAACAAACAAAGTCTCCACTGTAGTTAAATCTAGCTTTTACCAATTACGCCAAATTGCCAAGGCCAAGCCTTATATACCCAGTAAGGACCTTGAGAAACTTATCCATGCCTTTATTGCATCTAGATTAGACTACTGTAACTCCCTCTATTTTGGCCTCCAATCCCCTTCTCCGCAGACTTCGGCTTGTTAAAAATGCGGCGGCACGCCTCTTAACTGGAACTGGCAGGTTTGATTCTATCACCCCCTATCCTCGCTGACCTGCATTGGCTTCCCATGAAATACCGTATTGATTTTAAAGGACTATTGGTTACCTTTAAAATTATAAATAACATTGCTCCCAGCTATCTTGTTGAACTTCGCAGCTTGTACACTCCTAGTAGATGGGCCTGTTGCTCTTAGTGCAACCTAGGGCACGGTTGAAGACCAGAGGGGATCGTGCTTTTGCCATAGCTGCACCCAAACTCTGAAATAATCTTCCTATATTGCTATTCGTGAGTCTGAATCAGTTCAATCTTTTAAATCGCGGTTGAAAACCTTTTTATTCAATTTAGCCTTCCCTAGTTAGTATTTGTATCCTGCAAATGTTCTTTTATGTAGTTTTAATGATTTTATTTTTATTTTATTGCTGAATAATCTCCTAGTCGAGTTGTGTTTGTATTTTCTTTTACATATTTTCACTGCGCTGCGGCTAATTAGTGCTCTCTGCCTGTTGGTGTATTTATTCCCTGTTAGTTTCCTTTCTTTAAATTATTGTATTACTGTAAAACACTTTGGTGTACCGCTGGTTTTAAATGTGCTATACAAATAAAGTTCTATTGTATTCTGTATGCATTAAAGGATTAAAGTTGATCACAATGTCTAATCTTTAAAGCAGTGCTGTCTGGTTAAATATTGCATTTTATATTTCAGTTTCATTTCTTGGTCATGGATGATTTCGTAAGAAACACACTGCTTGAATGGGGCCTAAGTGATTGGGTGGGGAAATTTGAAGGTAAAGTATTGATCTGATTGACAGATATTGATTATGATTTGATCTGTTAACTGTAAAACAGCTTATAGAACTGTGCGGATTGCTTTTTCACTCATTAGCAAGAATTTCTGAAGCAAGTTGAGAATAATCTTTATCTCTTCAATTTTACTTTTAATTACAGATGAACAAATCAATGCGGAAAGTCTGTATTATCTAGATGATCGAGAAATTGATATTTTGATCCCAAAAGCTGGACCAAGAGTGATATTCAAGAATAACCTCAAGCTGTTAAAGGTAATTGATTTCTTTGACAATCATTGTTATTTTAGTGTACAGAGGTTTAATTTTTGTTAGAACTATCTTGATATTAAAAAAATGTACTGGCAGTAACAACATGTAGCATAATTTTTTTTAATTCTTCACTAATATGGATTTACAATGTTTTGGTGGTGCTAGAAAGAAATAAACACAAATCAAGAAATAGTCACTTCTTTTCAATTAAGTTACAAACTATTTTGTTTCCTTGAGATTTAGTATCTATACGAGAAATACAATTTTTAATACATGTTTAAGTGCTCAGTATTTTATTTGGCTTTGCACTTTTTATCTGCAGGGTAAACAGGAGCATGCAGAAGCAGCTGGTTTGGTTCAGGTAAGGATTATAATGAATTTCAGACATTGGGCCAACTACCTGAGACAAAATAGAGTTTCATTCTGTTGCCTCTAGGGTTACATACCGATTGAATATTAATTTTAGTGACCTTCGATTGACATAACCGGATGTCAGTATTGCCAACGTAAATTACAATTTTACTGAATTTATGTTTACCCTTAGCCAGCAGTTTTAAATTTCCCTCACTGTCGCCTGTTCAGGCCATCTTGACTGATGTCTCTAGCCTTTACATGTCTCAGAACAGAATCACCAATTACCAGAGTTTGATCCCCTGTGGGTGTGTCGCCAAGTAGGGAAAAACAATTAGACACATGAATGGGTTGGTGGTGTACCAGGGGCTTCCTCCTCATTGTCACCTAGGGCTGCCACAAACGATTATTTTGATAGTCGACTAGTCACCGATTATTTTTGCGATTAGTCGACTAATCAGATCATGCATCCATTGGACATAAAACATACAGCTTATTGCACCAGCAGCATCTGCTCTTATATAACTATCATTAGCTTACAGCTTTAAGTGTTTAAGGTATGTGCTAACTAAAAATAAAGACAAGATGATAGTTTGTTAAATTTTAATGAAATTTGCAGATTGTTTCGGTGAAGTTTAATAAACTCCTTGCTATCTAAAATATAACAGGACACTGGAGTATATTCTCGAGCATCTCACACTTCTGATAATCAGCTGTCTGCTTGACGTTTATTCAGCTGTGTAAAAACTATAACTTTAATCTCAGCCAAACCGATTTACTCAGGAACAAATAAAATACTAAAAAAGGCCAAACAATAACATTTTTAAGTTATCTAAATGACTTATATATCATGTTTAACCTGAGTAGCGAAAGACGGTGGTGGGTTTGAAAACGATTTGCCGGGAGTCCGGTGTTCTCACGGGCTCAAGTGAGCCTTGCCCCCGGCTCGCTATCGAGCTAGTGGGTAACAGACGCCTACGAAAACGTCGGAGCGCCTTTGAAAATATGTGGTGTCTTGATAAACTGAGCAGATATTTGAAGTTTACACAGTTACATTCTTGCCTGAAAACATGTTAAACGTTTATTTTGTGACCCAGAAAGAATAATAAGAGTAATGTTAACACTAACTAGCTGCCGCCATTGTTGGAAACTGAGCTGGGCCACGCTATGAATTCTGGGACACAGCTACTTCTTCTTCGGGGTTTAACGGCAGCTGGCATCCTTGTACATGCAGTGCTGCCATCTTCTGTTTCAGTCCGTTATTACACTCTTAAATCCTACTACTCATTCCTGAGTCTTTTGGGATCTTACAAAGCTTCAAACGACGCGTCGACTATTAAATCAGTCGTCAACAATTTTGATAGTCGACGTAATCGTGACTAGTCGACTAATCGTGGCAGCCCTATTGTCACCCAGTCATCTTATTTCCCCGACTGCTCGGGACAATCTGCCAGAGGAAGCCAATGGGGCCTACACTACCTTCGGCTGTGCCGGCTAAAGGGGCCTGGCTAGCTACGGGATGTTTAAGGGTGTGAAGTCGAGTCTCCAATTCTGTGTTCCTGAGTGAATGGTTGAAGATTACACCTTGAAATACGTTATAAGTTTTTAATTAAATTGTCTACCCAGATAAACTACACAAAAACACCACTGTGTGTTGGAACAAGAAGTCATACTCTAATGCAGAAAGCAAACACCAAGTGACCCACTGGTGACAGTGTTTCACTGGCAGTAATTATATTTAATTGTATTAATTCTTAACTAATGTAGATTTTAATTGTTTTGATTGTGATAGGAAGAACAAAACTCAAATCAGGAACCAATTGTTTTTTTCAAAGTAAGTTAAAAACAGTTTTTTTCCCCTTCAGATTTAATGTCCATATGACAAATACATGTTTAAGAGCTTAATATTAAACACTGCTTTGCACTTTTTATCTGCAGCTTGAACAGGAGCATGAAGAAGCAGCTGATGTGGTTCAGGTAAGGATTATACTGAACTTCAGACATTTGGGCCAACTGCCTGAGACAAAGTAAAGCTCCATTCTCTGGTTTATAGAGACCGACCACTCTCTACAGAAGCCAATAAATGACTGAATCTAAAAACTTAATTCATAGGGGGTTGGGGAATATACATTTTGCCCTAGCTATGAGGTTTGCCAACCGTCTCTATAGCTCTTTGTGACTGGGACTTAATTATGCGAAAGAATTGTCTCATAGTATCACCAATGTTTACTAAGAAGAAGGTTATTATAATTTATTTTTCATCAGTCTGCTGGCTAATAAAAAAAAAATCACTGCATTTACGTTTGTTGATTGTAAAACTTGTATGTTAGTGTCCTTTAAATGTTGTTAACGAACAATGCCAATGCAAATAGTGATCTGTATAGCTGATATTCATCCTCAGGTTTTGCCATCCACAAGTTCCAAAGGTAAGATATATACTATCTATTACATCTGATATTCATCTTTCAAAGCAGAAATATTTTTATTTTGACTAAATGATTCCATTGAGCTCAAGTTTGGATATCGAGAGAGACCCAGCCAACAAACAGATATTTTTTTGTGGCTTAGGAAAGCGAAAGTCGGATCTTCAGGCTGAGTCCCTCAAATGTTTCCCAGCAGCTAAAAGACGTTGTGACTCAGGTATTTTTATTTGTTTCTAAACAACATATCCAATGAAATTTTTCTTGTATAGCAAGAAAAACTTTATCATCAGGTTGCTGGTATCTGAGGTATTATATTAAATTTTTCTTATTTCAAATCAAACATTGAACAATCAACTTGTGCCATAAGTACTTGGTAAGTGGTCCATAAGAACCTGATACATTACCCTTTTTGGATATCAGTGTATCACATTGTGTGTTTATAATGGTTCATAATTCCTGCTAAACACTTCTTTACTTTCACTTTGACAGACACCAGAATATTGTCTGAAGTGAAAGGCATAATGAAACAAATCCAGGACCATATAAACGACAAAGAAGAACTTGGTGCTTTTATAAAGTGGGTATATAAACATTTAAGTAAGACCTTTTACTTAAGGTATAATGAAGCTTTATTTATATGAGATCCAGATCTCTTTTGTAAGACCATTCTGATGAACGGAAATCATACACACAAGGTGTTCACAAAGAGATGGCTTTCTAATTTTGCGATACATTTCATTGTTGAATAAATTAACTCACATTTAAACTCTTGTTCCATAGGAATAAAATCAGTGATTTAGAGATTAACAAGAGAGAGCTGGTTGGTGTCTTTGGAAGAACTGGGGCTGGAAAGAGCTCGTTAATCAATGCCATCATTGATGAGAAGAATCTTTTGCCCACTGGAAGTATCAGCGCATGCACCTCAGTCGTGATTAAAGTGGAGGCTAACACACGTAGCTTAAAGTATGAAGCGGAAATTGAGTTCATTAAAAAAGAGGTACAATAAAATGAATGTTTATTTTTTACAGTATATGTATATATAAGTATGTATATAATAATTATATAATACATAATTATAATAATTATAATTTCTAGTTAGTCTGCATGACATTTAAGAAAACCCAAAGATTGTTTTTGTTTTTATCTTGTTTTAGGAGTGGCATGATGAATTATGGTCACTGAAAACTTACAAGAAAGGTGACGATGACTATCGGGACATGGTTAAAAAGCTGTCAGCCCTGTATGGAGATGAATGGAAAGACAAATCCCCTGAAAACCTTATAGAACCAAAGTATTTCAAAAATATTCCAGAATTTCTAGCGTCCAAGAGGAAATCTTTGAATTGTGACACAGTAAGGTCAAATGCTATTCTATTACTTAGAATGTTTCTTGTTTTACTGAGTGAAATTTGTTTGCAAAGTCTGAAATTGATATAATTTATAGACGGCCTACTCTATGCAAATTGGGCTTTAACTGTTATTAAAAAAATGAAGAAAGAAAAAAAAAATAGAAGCAGAGTAGAATATAATGCATCTTTGATAAGTGCTACAGACCAAAATCACAAAACAAATCTGTTCTTGCCTTATCAAACCTCAGTGCTGCTTTTGACCAGTTTGAAAACTAGATGTGATCAAAGGACCAAAGACACAAACAAAAACGTGAATGTTTATTTACAATGTTTTCCAGCTGCCTCCTGCAGCTCAGCACACTGAGCTCCCTTGTCAGGTCCTGCCATCCTACTTAAATAGGGAAGACTGATTCTTATATAGACCTTTTCTACTTTATCTGAGCACTCAGAGAGTGGAAAAACAAAAACCTCATTGAAGAAAAGCATTTCAGACATATTCCAGAATTTTTAAACTCCATGAAGAAATCTTTGGAATGTGACACAGTAAGCTCAGAAACTCTAAATAATGCATTCTTTGAGAAAGTATTTATGTTTTCAGTTTGCGAAGAGTGACATAATTTACTGTCAGCCTACTCTATAGAAATTGGACTAATTTAACTGCAAGTTTAGTGGATTTGTAACTGAAAACATTTTTATTTATCACACCTCCAAATCCATAAAATGACAACCAAACGTACCAGGGCAGGTTCTAATTCTTTTTGTTTTTTAGTTTTTTAACAGAATGAGTGATAGTCGCTGTGCAACTCAGCAAGTTCATCAAGGAATAGCTTTAAAAAGGAGAAAAAAAACAAACAAATTTGAGTTCCACTGAAATGGATTTAGAGGATTTGAAACAAACAAAAAATCATGTTATGGATAGATGGTATGAGAAAAGCTTTCAAAAAGTTTTTCATCCTAAAGATGTCAGTAGTAGCTCCTGAGGTCAAGAGTGTACATATGGTTGTACATACTTACATTAGCCTGTGCTGTATTTTGGGTTTTCTGCTCCTAATTTACTGTAATTGTAAGTTTTAGCAAGATTGTAAAGATAGATAGAACTTTATTAATTCCACGGGTTGGTTCCTCTGGGAAATTCAGTTAGGTATAGGTACGTATTCAGGTATAGTATCACTAAAAGCTACAATACTCACTACACGTTATCGTTGCTCTTCAGTCATATTTTACATTGCACTACTTCTTTAATCCAATTTGTAAGACACGTTCAGTGATTGTACAGGTTACATGTTTTGCATTATCGTATATATTTCATTTATTGCAGGCCCAAGAGCTATCTCAAAAACTTCGTATATACACAAAGGGTGGACCAAAGCAGGAAGATGGATATAAAGCACAGCAGTGGTTTTGGCCACTAGTGAAAAGTGTGACTGTCAGGGTGCCACACATTGAGCTCCTCCAGCATGTCACACTTGTGGACCTTCCTGGAAATGGTGATCATAACAAGAGCAGGAACGAAATGTGGAAACAGGTATTTTATTCACATCCACTGCATCTTGTTTTGTCCTGTGTTGTCTGAACATTGTTTTGTGTAATTATTTAAAATTGACATTCTATGATTCTCTTTCAGATTGTTGTAGATTGTTCTACTGTGTGGATTGTGGCTGAAATTACTCGAGCAGCATCAGAAATTGAAGCCTGGGAGATCCTAAAAAGTGCACATGGCCTTATTGGAAATGGTGGTCAATGTCAGCAAATCCACTTTATCTGCACCAAGTCTGATCCTGCAGATGATCGGTAAGTGAATTACCAAACCACACAGTGCTGGATGTGTTGGCAAAAGTACTCAATAACTGATATCAAAAATCATATTAAAGACACATACTATTATCAAGACTAAGATAGTACCAGTTTACTAGAGAATGCATTTCTTGAAGAAAATTCAGTGTGAACGCTGACAGCTGAATGGTTTGAGTTGAATTTTTATAATTACTTAGTCTTGTACACCAGTGTGTACACTGAATACACCAACTCATTCACATGAGAGCAGAAGTTCACACAGAAGTAGTTTCAGAGTTTGAAAGTAGCTGAACAGAATAAGCTGATTAATGACAAAAGAAAATTTAGACTTTGTGAACTTATTCTGCACTTTCAGATGAATGGTTCGGTGTATTTCAGCTCAATGGATATTTTTCCAACCAAAGATTCAGAAGTTATAACATTTCATCTCAAACAATTCAGCTATCCGCATTCACACTTGAGTTTTCTTTACGAAATGTGTTCTCTAGTTATTCCTTTGTTATTATTTCAAGGGCAGGGATTTTTTAAATTTTTTGAAAAGACTTAAGGTGTTCCAATTGCATGTTAAAGAATAAATTGTGCCATGGATGTTAATGTCAGCGGCCATTTTGCTTATTTGTATTTTCATTGGATCGTTGTAAAGCAGCAGCCATTTTTGTTTATTATTAATCTATGTCTTTAGCCGCTAACTAGTCTCACACCGTTTGTCGCTTGTCCGTGAGCTGCGTGCTTCCATTCAGATTTTTACAATTTTATACACTTTCTGAAATATTCCTCTTTTCTGCTGATAGGGTCACATTGACTTTGAATCACTTTCCTTCTTTTAGGCCATATTTCTCCCACACCGTTTGACTTAGACCCTACTGTTACACCAAATTGACCAGAGCAACTGTCTGCAAAACTAAGATATTTATTTCACTTCATTTCTACAGTTTTTCTGTCTCTCAAATCCCTCCCCATTCATGTGTATTGGAGAGTTAGCATGAGGCTAGTGTGAGGCACACAAATCCTCGGGAGAATTTTTTTTCTTTAACATCTAGATACATGCTCAATCATCCAAGTAAGTTAATCCCCAAAAGTTGATTCTGTTCAACTGGACATAGTGTTTTCAGTGGGAGAAATGTTTCGTCGTGACGAAAGCTTACTGCAGGTTTCCCCAGCCTTATAAACAGTACCCGGAAATTCACTCCCTGTTTAATTTTACCAACCACTTTTGGAGCAAAGTTTTTACAGAACATTTTTTAACTCGCACTTGTGACCTTAAATTTAAGCTCTACACAAACAAAAATCCACACATGTGTAGAACAACTTCTTGGGATCCCCACAGTTTTTAAAACACATCGATATCACGTTCACTTCCCAGTTCATAAGCCATTTTGTGAGAGCTGTACAAAGCGCTATTCTCACACTCAAGACAGAGAGAAAAGGGGCCAGTTTTTCACATCACGCATCTGTGATATTCTGGGTTAGACTCTTTGGAAGGATCAGGACAGAAGAACGTGGATACGTGCTTTATTGAACAGCAGGGCATAGCAACTCCCAAAAAACTTGTTTTTCTTAGCGTTGTACAAGCTACCTTTTTTGTTATATGTTGGCCAACCAAGAACTAGCCCTGTAACAGGCACTTCAGTATTTTACCACTGGGGGGGCAACAATTCAATCTATTACAGCATCCCTCATTTGAATATAATTTGTGTACTGGTTTGTCTGTGTCTCACCATAGTCTGGGCCCCACCTATGAGGTAATACTCATCACAAGGCTCATCTACAGTTTGTTAGCTTGTCATTTGTCTCACTGAGAGGTTTAGTGGGTAAACTGCTACTCTTTCTGTGGGGGGCCATTGCGTATTGGCTGTAATGCATTCAGTGTGAATGCAGCAACAGCCAATGAAATAAAAAAAGATTGCTTACACAGAACCGTCAGAGAACAGGTTCAAGGCCTGGTAGGGACAAAGCTTGTGTTACATTATCAAAGGATAAACACCAGTTTGTACTTAGATAATGTAGGTAACATTAATTTTTCACATTACTTTATGATTTTATTTGATTGTCTTGTTTATTTGTAAATTATATTATATAGTGTTACCACCCTTGAGGCTGTGTTTCTGCATTAATTACTTTCATGAAGTACATTTGAGATGATATCCTGCTCGCTAAACACTGTTCATAGTGTTGAACTCTGCTTGTTAACCCCTAACTATGGTTGAACTTAGCTTGATTAGATTTTTGTGGTGTTACTGATCGTGAGGTTAGCCTTAGTTAGCTTTAGGTTTTAGGTTTAGTTAATTTTGTGCTGGTTATATGCCCAGTGGTCTGCAGTACGCGGCCCTGTCGGTTTTCTGTTTGAATTTCGCAATAAAACCTTTATTTCACTCCCTGTCCCCTAGCAGAGGGGGTTGTAACAATACCATGATAATCCTGTGTTGTTTTTTAGGTGTATGCAAAGACAGTGTTTTGCACCAGGAAGCATCTCTGTATAGACAGTATAATTTAGAAGGGCAGTAAAGAAAGTCTGCATGCAAGTATCCTTGGGCAAGATGCTGACCCCTGATTTGCTCTTGATTGATTGATAATATGTCAAGAGATTTATTCTAAATGACACTTCTTCAGCTGAGAGTCAGAGAGTGGAGACACACACACGCTGCAGATTTTACTTGCAAGGGCGGTCACAGAGCGCTCACACGAGAGTGGGGGCCCTGTGATCAGTGCTCTGTTCTTGCACTTGTCTTTATTTATACACGAGAAAAGTAATACAATAATGAATACATTTGTTCAGTGGAATGTTGGTACGTGAGCATGTGCGTATGTGATTGTGTGTGTGTGTGTGTGGTGGAATGTGGGAAGCAGCTCTTTTTCCTGGTAAGAGGTCAGAACTGCTTGATCTTACTATCGCTGTGGGAAGATTCAGATAAAAATATCAGAACAAGTTTTATAAAGAACAATCAGTTCTAAGTAATAAAAAGGTCATCATGCAGTATTCTATCACATGTAAACTTATATCATTAAAAGCTTATACTGACTACTAAGTACAATTTTCTATTGACATAATACTTTATTCATCCCGAGGGAAATTGGGTTGCTGCCAGCCTTGCCAGCGCCATCTTACCCTTCCGACCATACATACATTACGTCACATGGGGAAGACAGGTCAGAGAGGTATAACAATGGAAGGGGTTAGGGGTTAGGGAGGAGAAAAAAGAACTCCCCCCAGACTGAGCTCCAACAGGGAGATCAGTTTGACACAGAAAAAAAAACACCTCAGCACATAGCACATGAATCATCACATCTGACAACATAGAAGACACTTCCAAGGCGTTTGGAGGGGGTGGGGGGTGAATGTAGGTCTGTGTCAGTGTACATGCGCGTGTGTGTGTGTGTGTGTTCCGTGTTCAGCTGATCTTCTTCTCCAAGATCTTATCCATATTGCGTTCAATAAACACAGTCTGTGTACTCACAGCCCTGCCCATCGTCTATCATGTCAGCCAGCCTTGTGGGATTTTGAACAGCTGTAGCCACTTCTTGTTCTTCAATAAGCCAGGTCCGAGCCAGCTCCAATCAGCCAGAATTCTGTTATCGTGGTTCCGAATTGATAGATGTCATTCAATGTCCTCCATAAAGAGTGTCGCCAGACACACGACGTATGTCTGTGAAGGTTCTCAGTCATCCAGGTCATCGTAGTCAAAGGAGCTTGCAAAGAAAAGCGTCTGGACTTCTTTAAGTTACTTGAAGACGTTTCACCTCTCATCCGAGAAGCTTCTTCAGTTCTAAGGTCAAATGGTGGAGAGTCCCAGATATAAACCTAGTGGGAGTATCCCCCCACAGAGGGACAAAAGGACCCCCTGATGATCCTCTAATCGCCTGAGCCAAGGTGTGAAACTGGGTGTGGGTCCCAATCAGCCAGAATTTCGGGTGTGTTCATTGTGAAACCTGGCCCCACCTTATCATGCGAATTCCTGAGGTCAGATGGCCCAGGATGTGAGTGGGCGTTAAGGCGTCTGGGAAGGGATCTCAAAACTGGATTATAGATGGCAGAGAGTTGGTGTCGTAAACCACCGCCTCTGTTCAAAGATGGTCGCTCACAGTGGACATAGATGGCTTCTTTCACTCCTCTTTCAAACCATCTGTCCTCTCTGTCCAAAATGTGAACATTGGCATCCTCGAAAGAGTGTCCTTTATCCTTAAGATGCAGATGGACTGCTGAGTCTTGTCCTGTGGAGGTGGCTCTTCTGTGTTGTGCCATGCGCTTGTGAAGTGGCTGTTTGGTCTCTCCAATGTAGAGGTCTGGGCATTCCTCGCTGCACTGTACAGCATACACCACATTGTTAAGTCTGTGTTTTGGCGTTTTGTCTTTCGGGTGAACCAGTTTTTTGTCTGAGCGTGTTGCTGGGTCTGAAATGCACCGGGATGTCATGCTTGGAGAAAACTCTCCTAAGTTTTTCTGATACACCGGCTACAGACACACGACGCAACCGACCATCTGATGTATTCATCTTAGTGTGAATGTTAGATATAAAACACTTGGATATAGAAAAAAGTGTTTGAATGAAATTTTTATTTAAAGAAATGAAAATAGCAGGTCTGTGCTCTATTTCTGTCAGTGAGCGTTTCTAATGTTCGTAAGATATGAACACAACACTGTCAGAAACCCACCCAGCTTATTTACCATTACAACATGACAGCAACACACGAATAACTGAAACCTCCCGTTCATTCATCATTTAGCTCGTCACTTCAGCACAACTGACACAACTGTTTAACCCTTTAGAGCCGGTCGGAGCGGGCACGCTCTGTTTTGCGTAACTATTTTTAAATCCCGGTAGCTCTGCAACCACTTGAGCTAGCGCAATAATTTTTTTTGCATATGAAACCGGAGGAGTTGTACTTACATCTTATGCCATCAGCTTGTCCTAGGTCACGGTTTCCTTCCACATAAAGCTTTGCAAAAACTGCATAAAAAGCGCTTGCAGCAACAAAAACATAATATTCCAGAAACACGCTTTGACGATCTGATCAGCTGTTCATAACACTTCCTCCATCGGAATAGACGTCAGCGCGAACTTTTGCATGTCCGCCATTACCTGCCCGAAACCGGAAGTGACGTCATTTTCGCGGAAATGTAGTCTTTTTTACCATCAGGGCCTCAGGGCCTATACTGGTGTTTTTAAAAGTTATGTTTGACTTTATGACTTTCTGTGTCGTTTCTGGGATGCTTAGGACTCATATTGCACTGCTGGAAATAGTTTATTTTGATGCATATGCTGCTTTTTTGCATATTTGCAGTATAATATTTATTTTCGTTTTTCCTGCAGTGTATAAAAATTGGTGTATTTCAAAAATAAAACTATGAAGACACTCAAAATAAATTTCCTGTGGTAGGAAACTATTTTGTGCAACTTTTTTGTATTTACAGTTTTGAGGGATAAGCCTCTTAAATTTCTCTAACTAGAAATATATGTTAAAAAAGCAAAAACGATTTTCAATTTTTTTGTTGTTTATTGCACTTTTTTGCAATTTATGTAATTACTATGCACTTAATGAATACATATTATTAAAATCTGGGCTATAATTGTTGTATTGATGTATAGCAACTTGAAATGCTCCCAAAAATGGCACCACACCATGTAAAAATATAATATAAGCTCTGGCGGACTTGGTTCTATGGTAGGTCTTAAAGGGTTAACCAAATGATGGACGCTAGCTGTCATAAATCAGATAACCCTTCAAAACACAGCTGCATATTTGTTCTGTAGGTTTACTCTTATTTCAGATAACCTTTTTCTTACCTGTGGTTAATGATCACAGAGCTCTGAGATCTGATTTCTTCTCTGGAAGTGGAAAGTTTTAAAAGTGCGGCGACTCAGATTTGAAACAGCGCCGGAAAACCATAGTGGACAAAAGTACATTACATCTGTAGTGATTTAGCACTACCATACAAAACGAATGCGAAACAGTTTATATCTGTTTATCTAAGGTTGTGGGTTCAAGTACAGCATGGGACATGTTTCTCATTTTCCACTTTCAGCATGTTTGACAAAAAGGTGCCACTTTTAATATATCCCGTGGTATACACATAGCTAAACATAACTTTCTAGAAAATCACAAAGCGTTGTCCTTTTATACTTCAGAACAGGGTCTCAAACTCATTTCCCAGGGGCCACTTGCGGCCCACGTCACCCCCCCCCCCCCCCCCCTCCTTGCAGCCTATATATATACGTGAAAAAATATATTGCAATTTGGCCCTTTAAGTTTGTTGTTGAATGCAATGTTAAAATAAGTTATTTAAAAATTATTTAATATGAAGGAATATAAGCAGAGAGTACAAACATTTTGAGGAATTGTGTTAGTTCAGTGATTCAGTTATTTGTAAATAAAACTATTTTCACTAGCAGTCAGAACTATTACTTTAACTACTGTGGTCTGCAGAATCTGTATAAGCATGTGGCCATTTACCATTGAATGAAACCATAAACAATAAAAAAAAAAGGTCAGGAATAATAGAAAGCAAGATCCATCAGAAAATAAAAAGAAGGCAGAAAAGCGGGGCCTTAAGTGGTCAGTCCTTTAATTATGCTGATCTTATTGACACATCTTTTTGAAGTGGTAAAGGTATCTTGCACTCCACATGCAAATCCTTTGAAAGACAAACACTCAGCTATTTTCTTGATGTGTTGCTGTATGATTAAGCTATATGTTGAGTCCAGTTTTCCTTTCTATCCATTTAAGAGTTCTAAACAACAAGGAAGCCAAGGAAGAAGTGATGAACGAATTCCAGGAACTGAGTGTGAGTTTTAAAGATGTTCAGTTTTCTGTAATGGCGAGGCAAAGCTTCATTAAAATTAAAACACATTATTTCAGGAGCAGTTCAGCGATAAAGGTTTCAAAGTGTTCACAGTGAGTGCTGATGAGTTCCTGAAAAGAAAACGTGTAAAAGAAGATGACAATGGTAGGTTGTAAGCATGTCAGAATATTTTGTGATTAAAAGAAAACAATCTTATTCAATGCATGTCTTGTTTTATTTACCCTCTATGTAAACCAGGAAGAAGTTACTAGATTAAATTACTTTTATTTACAGAAATACCCAAACTTCAAGACTTCCTGCAAAATCTCAACGACTGCCACTCTGAGACAATAAACTATGTGAATGGAGCTTATGGGATTCTGTCTTTGATTGAAGGTGCCAGGTGCAGCAAAGCGGTGAGATCAAGTTATCTATGTGGAACAATATATTAATGACAAATTGATAACTTCAAATGTTTCCATAACTCTGACACCTAACAAGATTTTAGTTATCAAGATTTCTTGACAGGAACTGACTGAAAAAAATTTCAAAATGATGAATGAAAATAGAGAGTTGTATTTATGTTATTACTGCTTTAATAGAAAATAAATATACTTTTTTTAATTTCAGGGTGTTGGAAAAGCAGATGATGTATGTAAAGTTCTCAAGAAAAACATGAGAGAAGAACTTGATCAAGTCAAAAGAGCAGTTGATGAAGCGATCAAGGATTTTGAACAATGTCTTACAGAAGGCGTTAAAAATTCCAAAACCTCTGAAGAAAGACTGAAATTTTTTTTGGACCGTGATGTACGTATCTGAATTATAATTAACATCATAGCAACAGATTTTGACCTTTATATGAGCATTTGTTTAGAAATGGTTTTCCAATTTGTTTCAGCAAGAGCCTAGTTTTTTCAAGACACTACAGGCTGTGGTTTGGAAATACGGCATCCACCAAACAAAAAAAGGGGAACACATAAATCTCAACACAATGTTAGCTTCATGCTTGACTGACAGCATTGATGAAAAATTCAGAAAGACCTTCCCGTAAGAATAAACACATTTTAAACTGTACCATATTAGACTATACTTAAAATGATTAAAGCAAACTTGTCAATACTGCCATCATCAAACATTTTTTCAGAAATGATGTTAAAGGCGGATCTTTCAATGGAGTCATCAGTAGATTTTCACTTGACACAAAATCGCTGATTCAAAAATACCAAGATGTCAAACTGCAGCTGATATTTCTCCAGACAGAGGTACGACATGAAACAATCCAGTTTGTCAGTCCATTATAGCAGAATTGACCTAGTCCCTCTACAAATACTAATTCTGTTTATTAACTGATCCATGTTTCATGTTTTTAAGGAGGATAAAATTAAGGCAAAACTCAACAAAATAATCATAAAGGGGAAGAAAATCATCTACAACAGTCTAACAGAGACAATTGAGAAAAACATGAAAAAGTGCTATGAAGGTAAGAAGATTGTCAGCTTGTCACTGTAATAAATCACAATTGTACATAAAAAAATGTTTTGACAAAGTTTATTCTTTTCTTGTAGACGCACGAAAAATTTCTGGAGATGATGCACTGAAAAAAATGAGGAAGACTATTGAGACACATGTATCCTTAAATAGGAACATTTATGAGGAAGCAAAAAAGACCATGATGAAGAAGATGAATAAATTGATGGTTTGTCAAATTATAACATACAATGAGACCAAGTTGTGTTTTTTGTGTATTTGAGTGCTTTGGCTCAGTCTGAACATTCTCTAAACCAGGGCTAGGCAACTCCAGGCCTCAAGGGCCGGTGTCCAGCAGGTTTTAGATATCACTCTGGGTCAACACAGCTGAATCAAATGATTAGTTCGTTACCAGGCCTCTGGAGAACTTCAGGACATGGTGAGGAGGTAATGTAGCAATTTAAATCAGCTGTGTTGGATCAAGGACACATCCAAAACCTACATGACACCGGCCCTTGAAGCCTGGAAGTTGCCCACCCCTGCTCTCTGAACATTAGTGAGGCTGCTGTTAATATTTTTATTTTTCAGCATTACAAAGATTTAGTCTGATACGATGGGTTGAACTGAAAAGTTTGAAGTATAAACTGGCCACAAGCACTCTAAACAAACATCTACCCATTAATTTAGATGTTTCAGTTGTTTTAAACCTCAATATTTGACTTTGGAAAAAGTAATAAAAGCTCTGATGTTTAATTAGACGATCATCTGTAAGGAACTGGAGGAAACCATGGACCACTCCATTAAACACTCACTCAAGGCATCAGCTTTGAGTGAGAGTCTCCCAGGTAAAGAAAATATAGGCTATGAAAGTAAATCATGTATGTTGAACAATGCCAAAGCATGTTTTATTTATTTTTTGTTTTTCAGATGTTTCAGAGCATCTTGAAACTGTGCAGCAACATTACAATGAAGTTAAGCGCAGTCAAGAGGGAGAAATGACATCACAGTAACCAGGTAAATATTTAAATGTTGTTTCATGTCACAGAATTATTATTATTAACCATTTTGTGCTAAATTACTTTAATACTTCCTGTGAATTCTCAAAGAGAGGGGGTGAAATCTGATGACAATCCTAAGGACCTAAATATACATTAACTTTTGTCATAATTCAAAGATCCGAAATAGCCATTTTAAATTACATATGGCCACTTAAGCTGTCCGCTTGTATTTTCATCATCTCAGCTAAAAAAAAAAAACCCAGCTGGTTCTTATCTAACATTGTGCCAGGTAATGTTATGCATCGGTGCCCTAAAAATCCTCATTTCTCTCTGATAAAATGTTTGATTATATTCTTACGTTGGATGAGAGTTTTTTTCACTAAGTGTTAAAGTATGACACCATAATGTTAGATTTACTTTAAAAGAAGTTTACTAGCAGCTGCTAAACAACTGCTAACAGTTGTGAAAACAGCAGCACTACCAACATAAAAGTTCAGGTTTTGCTCAAAAACTTCCCTGAATATTGTCCACAGTCTTTGGACAGAAGTGACTTATTGACTCCTATCGGACTGACAGCTGAGGTAAACATGCTGAATTAATTATTGCTGAGCACAGACAAAGTATTTGAATAATATCACCACTTATAATTTGTGTTATTTTACCCTTTTTACATCCGAGTCACCTCAAACATGTTAAAATAAAGTGTTTCCAAAAATGATTTTCTACACAAACAGTAACAGAAGCAACAGATATTAAGATTTTCTATTCTAGGCTGAGGAGCTTTCAAGACATCTTAAAGCTAGCTGTAAGCACTGGCAATTTTACTGTTTGCCTGAGCAGCTGAGTGTTAAAAATCTTTGTGCTTATTATTACTGGATGTTTCAGATTTGCTCCACACAGTAACAGCAGAAACCTGATGACCCACTCAACATCTCTGAGGGAACACTGACCAAAAGCATGAGGTCTCTGGATATCACCACAGACATTTCTGTTGTGTTGCTTGCTGTCTTTGAATGTTGTGTTTGACTTTTAATGAATTTGGTGAAATTAGATTTTTCAGTCTTCACTGAGAGAAGGTCCTGGGTTTGAATCCAGTTTGAGGCCTTTCTGTGTGGACTTTGCATTTTCTTCCTGTGTCTGTGTGGGTGCTCTCTGTGTACTCCAACTTCTTCCCACAGGCCAAAAACATGCGTGGGGGTTAGGTTAATTGGTGTTATTAGTTTTGTATTTTGTCATTCATTTTTATTTTTCATTTCTGTTTAGTTTCAAGACTTACAATTTCAATTTATTTTTTATTGTTTGAAAATGTTTAGTTTTAGTTGGTTTTTATTACTGTTACATTCTGATTTTATCTACTGTTTTTTTTCTTTTAATCAATTTTAAACATGCTTTTTTATTGTTTTTAATGTCTCCGTAAAGCACTTTGAATCACCTTGTTGTTGAATTGTGCTATATAAATAAACTTGCCTTGCCTTACTTATTTTTTTTTTTATTATTGTTGTATTTAGTGGAAATATCAGAGACAAAATTTAGGAAAACCAGTGGAAACAATAGAAATGTTTCACTTTTTGAAAACAGTTGACCCATTTGTCTTGTTACATGTCCAGTGTCTCAAACATGTCCGTCAATACCATGTCAGGCACATTGTAATAACATTTTTACCAAACTAACAAATACTGAAACTAAAACTTTTTCCTCTGATTTGTATTTCAAATGAGGTCATTTAATCATTTCTGTTGTTTATTGTTTTTATTTTGTTTAACTAAAATATTCATATCTAGTCTTAGTTTTTAGTTTAGTTTTAGTTGAGTGTAATAACCTTAGCAACCTATTCAGGGTGTACTCTGCCTCTCGCTTGACAACTGGGAAAGGCTCCAGCAACCCCGAATTGGATAAGCAGAAGAAAATGGATAGATGAAGATTTTTAAGCATGAATTCCTCCCAGGGTTTTTAAGGTTGTAATTGTGAGGGTCTAAACCAAAAGGTCAGCACTCTGTGCAAAGATGTTTTGATATCTATTTTCTCCATTTTGTTGTATTTGTTCATTATTTGTAGACCCTAGTTATACAGAAAATTATACAGCGGTACAACTACAATGTTGCAGATTTTTAATTTTAGTGCTTTACACCACAGGGATACTGTGATATTCAGATTCTTTCCAGTTTTAAGGATTCAATTTAAGTAAATTTGAATATTTCTTTTTGTATGTATTTGTCAGTTTTATTCTTAAACTTCTATAGCACATGTCTTATGTATACCATTTTACTTACATTTCTAACATAAATATTAATTTACTGTAATACAATGGTTTCTTTGGTTGTCATAAGTAATAAAGCAGCAGCAAAAATATGTCCTTCTACTTTAGTTATTATAGCATATTGTTTTCTGTTGTTTCTATTCTGTATTGATTCTATAGCTGTAAGATGGAAACATGTTTTTTCAAACCCTGTTCTTGTGTTTTTTTTCTGACCCTACAACTAAGCTACCTGCCAAAAAGTACTTTGCAGTACCACAGTAGCTTGTAACAAAGAGCAAAATTATCTATGAACTGTAAAGACTGAACCACAAACCATTTATCAACCAGAAGTCAAATGATTGTGGATCCTGCTTCATCAAAAAGGGTTCTTGTCTAAGTGGCCTCACAGGTCAAATACAATCCTCCAGTCACATTTCTTATCAGCATCTCTCTTCTATGATTCTATAATAATGAACTTTTATGGCCAAAGTTACCTTTTATAACCTTTACATTTACCGTTTCACAAAGGGTTAAAAGACCAATGTCTACAATTTAGACTTTTTGAATGCAGAATATTAAATTAAAGAAATTTAGCAGGAGCAAAGGAAAAATCAACTAATAATAATCATCACTTAATAAAAGCCCTTGAATTTGACTTATGTAATTAATCTACTCTAATGTAGATTCCTAAGACTGATTTTGGGAGGAATGAGAGAAAGGAGGATGGGCTCATCCAGGCCTGAAGATGATTTAACAATTTGGACATGTGTGTTACACCCCCTTCCTTTGTCTTGCCAAATGTGGTTTGCTCTGTGAATCCCATTCTGTTGTTTCTCTCCCTCTCTGTAAAATTTCACATTGAGAAGTTTGGGAAAAGCTTCAGTCATTCATTACAGTGGTCATAAGCTCAGTTTTATCACTCTGCATAATTCAGCAAGTCAAACTTAACAGTTGCATGTTATTTGTTGTGTGTGGCTGGGCTGTCAGCTTTGACAGATAACATTGACAATTTATATTTTTCTTAGTATTTGTGAGGATTAAAGACGGTAGTAAAGATTTGTGATAAAACTGAGGTTGTTAGATTCGGCCCTGAATATCTAAGAAATATGGTATCTAACCAGATTTTTACTCTGGATGGCATTACCTTGGCCTCCAGTAACACTGTGAGGAACCTTGGAGTGATTTTTGACCAGGATATGTCCTTCAATACACATATTAAACAAATATGTAGGACTGCTTTCTTCCATTTGTGCAGTATCTCTAAAACTAGAAATATCCTGTCTCAGAGTGACGCTGAAAAACTACTTCATGCATTTATTACTTCCAGGCTGGACTACTGTAATTCATTATTATCAGGATGTCCTAAAAACTCCCCAAAAAGCCTTCAGTTAATTCAAAATGCTGCAGCCAGAGTACTGACAGGGACTAGAAAGAGAGAGCAGATTTCTCCTGTTTTGGCTTCCCTTCATTGGCTTCCTGTTAAATCCAGAATTGAATTCAAAATCCTGCTCCTCACATACAAGGTCTTAAATAATCAGGCCCCATCTTATCTTAATGACCTTGTAGTACCATATTAGAGCACTATTAGAGCACTTTGCTCTCCCACTGCAAGCTTACTTGTTGTTCCTAGAGTATTTAAAAGTAGAATGGCAGGGAGAGCCTTCAGTTTTCAGGCCCCTCTTCTGTGGAACCAGCTTCCAGTTTGGATTCGGGAGACAGACACCATCTCTACTTTTAAGATTTTTTTTTTCTTTTTCGTCAAAGTGCTTACTCATAGAGGGTCATAAGATTGTTGGGTTTTTCTCTGTATGTATTGTTGTAGGGTCTACCTGTCACGGTTCTGGGTCAGTTTTCACCCAGTATTTTGAGATTTCATGTTTTGGTTTGATTTTGTATTTTTGGTTATTTTCTTGATCTATTGTATGATGATGATTATGATGATGATGATGATTATTTAGTATGTTCCAGCTTATTCTGGTTTAGTTCTGCCCATGTAAAGTCCGTGTTTCTCAGTCTGCGTCCTTGTGTTGTTTCCTGTTTTATTTTGAAGGATTGTCTTATGTCAGTGTGTCCAGCTTCGCTCCCCCTGTCTCGTTAGCCCCTATCTCTCCCAGCTGTGTCTCCCTCCTGTTTTCCATTCCCTGATTACTTCCCTGTGTATATTAGCCCTGTGTTTGCCCTTGCTCAGTGTCACGTCATACCCTCAGATTATGCCTGTGTGTTTTTGTTCTCAGTGTTCACTTCATGTTTTGTTTTCGTGCCAGCAATAAAGCTGAGGTTTTGAGTTGCATTCTGTTTTCCGAGTCCTGCATTTGGATCCTCATCTCCGCCTGCCTGCACACAGAGCCCTGACACTACCTTACAATAGAAAGAGCCCTGAGGCAACTGTTGTCGTGATTTGGGGCTCTACAAATGAAATTGAATTGAACTGAATTGGACTGACTGGAATAGTAATAATTAAGAATTTTTTAAAAAGTGTTCATCACCCAACATTGTCTCGCACCTTTATTATTTGTACTTGGCCAACATGTGGCAGCATATAATAAAACCTATGGTGATATTTTTAATCTAAGTACCTTAATTTAGTCAGGCAACTTTGCCTAACGTTAGTGGCTCCATAATATAGATATTTTTCTGTTTGCCCGAGAAGTGAAAGATCCCTGGTTTGATCCTGATTAGCTGCACAAATTACTAACATATGAAGCTGTCTGTTGTTATGAGCTCTTGTGAAAAAGGGAACAGCTGAAAGTGTTTTTTCTTCTTTTTTTTAATGTTTTGACTTCCAGTGTACTTTAAGTATACATAAAACTGTGTTTTTGTCTTGTTTTAACCTGTAATATTTGAAAACTTTAATCCCTTTGATTTATTTTAAACAACAACAAAAGCCCACTTTCTCCGAGGCAGGTTGTTACCCGTCTGCCAGCCACTCCCATCTACGCTGAGCAAACATCTCCTCTTCCTGCTTTTCTCAGTTCTGCTTTTCCCTGCGCTCACTTTACTCATGTTGGATTTACTTTTGTATTTTATGTATAGATGCAGTTGCAATTGTGCAGTCTGAGCCACACAGTTCCAGTTTGTTTTTAACCGTATCTGTTTGTGGACTTTGCTTTTTGCTCGATTTCTTTCTTCCCGCCTGTTTCCTGTTTGTGTCTCACTGCTTACTTCACATCTCCCTCAGCAGCCTTTTCCAGCATTACTTTCAACAAAAGGTGAGTTTGAACTTTTAATCTGAATTTAATATCAGTGTCTCTGATTATATATGCATTAATGGAGAAGTTTGTCACAATATCTAATCTTTAAAGCAGTA
Organism: Perissodus microlepis; assembly: GCF_051167445.1. Lineage (NCBI taxonomy): Eukaryota > Metazoa > Chordata > Actinopteri > Cichliformes > Cichlidae > Perissodus > Perissodus microlepis. The sequence continues at coordinate 14,774,192 of NC_140464.1, forward strand.
CTGTCTGGTTAAATATTGCATTTTATCTTACAGTTTCATTTCTTGGTCATGGATGATTTCGTAAGAACCAAACTGGTTGAATGGAGGCTAAGTGAGTGGGTGGAGAAATTTAAAGGTAAAGTATTAACGTGAATCTGTGATGGGTACAGATATTGATACTGATGGGATCTGTAAACTTTAAAACAGCTCATAGATCTGTGCCCATAGCTTTTTCATTTATTTAGTATTCCTGAAACAAGTTAAGAATAATCTTGATCTCTGCAACTTTATTTTTAATTGTAGATCAAGAAATTGATGCAGGAATTATTTGTGAGCTTGATGATCGAGAAATTGAGAATTTGATCACAAAAGCTGGACCAAGAATGAGATTCAAGAAGAACCTCAAACTGTTAAAGGTAATTACATTTTTTTTTAAAACAATCATTGTTATTTTAGTGTACAGCGGTGAATTTTTTGTTAGAATTATCTGGATATTGAAAAATGTGCTGGCAGTAATATTATGCAGTGTCATTTTTGTTAAATGTTTACTAATATGGATTTACAATGTTTTGATTGTACAGGAAGAACAAAACACAAATCAAGAAACAGTCAATTCTTTTCAAGTAAGATGCAAATTATTTTGTTGCCTTGAGATTTAGTATCTATACGAGAAAGAAAAAAATTTTGTACATGTTTAAGTCCTCATTATATTTGGCTTTGCACTTTTTATCTGCAGCATGAAAAGGAGCATGAAGAAGCAGCTGATTTGGTTCAGGTAAGGATTATACTGAACTTCAGACATATGAGCCAACTGCCTGAGACAAAATAAAACTCCTTTCTTTTGCCTTTAGGCATACAGTATTAATTTTAGTGACCTCCTATTAAGGTAACCAGTGTCTCACCAATTGGGGAAAAACAGTTAGAGACATGAATGGGTTAGCAATGTGCCCGGGGCATCTGTTTAATACTATGCTTCCTCCTCATCATCACCCAGTCATCTTGTTTCTCCGACTGCTCAGGACAATCTGCCTGAGGGAGCTAACGGGGCCTACGCTACCTTTAGCTGCACGGGCTAAAGAGGCCTGGCTAGCTATGGGATTTTTAAGGGTGTGAAGCAGAGTCTACAATTCTGTGATCCCGGCCTCCAGAGCTGCAAATAGGCTACATTTATTGCAAGTATCATTATTGCTAAATAATAATAATAATGGATTGGATTTATATAGCGCTTTTCAAGGCACCCAAAGCGCTTTACAATGCCACTATTCATTCACTCTCGCATTCACACACTGGTGGAGGCAAGCTACGGTTGTAGCCACAGCTGCCCTGGGGCAGACTGACAGAAGCGAGGCTGCCATATCGCGCCATCGGCCCCTCTGGCCAACACCAGTAGGCGGTAGGGTAAAGTGTCTTGCCCAAAGACACAACGACCAGGACAGAGAGCCCGGGGATCGAACCGGCGACCTTCCGGTTACAGATACGCTTCCCAACCCCCTGAACCACGGTCGCCCCAGGAGGCTGAGGAGTAACTAAACATCTGACACAATGAGCAGGAAAGTGCAGGAGGGACAGGTGAAAAGGCCATGCTGCTATGGCCAAGCTAAGCTAGTGAACCCCTGAAGACACAGTGAGTGAATACACAGAGTGTGTGAAGATTACACCTTGAAATAAGTTATAAGTTTTTAATTAAATTGGCTACGCAGATAAGTTACATAAAAACATCACTGTGTGTTGGAACAAGAAGTGATAGTTTACCCCAGAGAGCGAACACCAGTGACCCACTGGTGTTTGACAGCATCTCACTGGCAGTAATTATTTGTAGAGTAATTTTATTAATTCTTAACTAATATAATTTGAGTTGTTTTTTTTGTGGCAGGAAGAATAAAACTCAAATCAGGAAACAGTCATTTCTTTTCAAGTCAGTTTAAAACATTTTTTTCCTTCAGATTGAATGTCCATACGACAAATACAATTTTAATACATGTTTAAGAGGTTAATATTAAACACTGCTTTGCACTTTTTATCTGCAGTGTGAACAGGAGCATGAAGAAGCAGCTGATGTGGTTCAGGTAAGGGTTATACTGAATTTCAGACATATGAGCCAACTGCCTGAGACAAAGTAAAGCTCCATTGGGACTGGGACTTAATTATGTAAAACAACTGTCTCGTAGGATCACTGATATTTAGTAAGAAGAAGGTTATTGTAATTTATTTTTCATCAGTCTGCTGGTTAATAAAAAATAACTGCATTTAAGTTTGTTGATTGTAAAACTTATATGTTAGTGTCCTTTAAAATTTGTTAAAGAGCAATACCAATGCAAATAGTAATAATTTCCTGTATAACTCATATTCATCCTCAGGTCTTGCCATCCACAAGTGATACAGGTGAGACACATGCATCGTATTTATTGCATCTCATATTATTCTGTGTTTTAGAGGCACCAATATTTTTTGCAATCTACATAACTTTACTAAGAATAACTTTCAGTGCTGAGAGAAAACCGTTTTTTTGTTCTTATTTTTTGTTGTTGTTTTTATCCAATCAGGAAAGAGAAAATCAGACCTTCAAAGTGACACCATCAGGTTGCAGTCACCAGCTAAGCGACAACGTCTGTCTATGCCAGGATTTGAAGGTATTTACGTTTCTTACTAAACAGTGTCACAGTTTAAGGGCTAAACCTCTGTGCAGCACAATTTGTCCAACATCTTTGATGCTAGAAATTACTTTTTCTTTGGGCTTTTGTCAAAATTTAACAGTCACATGATGCATGGTATATTAGGGTTGATTGGTAAGTGGTCACATAATGGTCCTGATATACTCTAATTCACACAGGTTTGTTTTGTTTGTTTTTTTAACATGAGATTTTACATTTTCTGGTTATTCTAGTCTATAATTCTTTCTAAATAGTTCTTGACTTTTATGCCAACAGAACCAGTCATACTGTCTGATGTGAAAAGCATCATGACATTTGTACATGCCAGACTAAATAAGCAAGACAAACTCAGTGATTTCTTAAAGTGAGTATTAAGTTTTTTTTCCTATTTTGTAATGTATGCAACAACTGTAAAAGTCAAATGCAGTCCGTTTGTCCTAAAACAACACAACCAACATCTTTCATGAGGCTAACCCCCCCACACATACACACACACACACGACGGTGCCAGCTGGACGCTTAAAGGCCGATGCCGACAAGAACAAAACAATTCTTCCCTGAGAAACGATAACTCACTGACTCTCTTGCCCGATCCCGCAAGGCCACCTGCGTAGGCTGCAGACTGTTGATTTTTGCCTAACTGGGAGAAAGGACACTTTCTCAGGCTGAACACAGGACACATATTCTCACACGCATGCACACACGTACACTGCCACTGATATGCACTCACCCCCCACCCTTCCCCGAACCCAATGCCTCCCATCCGATGTGGACAGCGGCTCAACTTCGGATGCACGATCGCGGCGTCCCAGATGCAGCTGTGCACATTGGCCTATTCCCCGCCTGTTGCTTGTCTTGTTTGTCATGGTGTTAAGGTGGGAAAATATCAGAGCCTCTTTTGTGCTATGGAATTTTTGTTTTCTTCTCATACTGATTCCCTTTTGGGGACCAGTATGAGCAGAGTTTCTTTTTTTTCTCCTCGACTGCCCTTTTGTGTTATACATTTCACTGTTTTTCCTTTATGCCACCTAGTCTGACCTGTCTCCTCAATGTGATGTTTGTGTATTGTATTTACGGTCAGCAAGGTCCAATTTTCAATACAGGCAACTGCAAGTGACAAAGATTCATTCATTCATGATTCAGTAGTAAACTAAAACTATCCAAGTTAAGACCAACAAAGACGGATATTTTTAGGAAGTTTTGGTGACTTAGCTACATTTTTTTTTCCTGTTGCTGGTATTTACCCATTCTTGGGGGAAACATTTTCACTTTAACTGACACAAAAAGGAAGGTGTGGATCAATTCAATTCAATTCAGTTCAATTTTATTTATATAGCGCAAAATCACAACAGCAGTCACCTCAAGGCACTTTATATCATTATTTATTAGATCAAAACAACATACAGTAAACAATTAGTGGAACAAGTGTATAAAACTGAAATATATAGTGATCATTGATTGGAAAATCACTACCATGATTATAACTCTCTTTTAAACTCTCTTTTTTAAATCAATTAAACATATTTAAAATCTTGTTCAACAGGAAAAAGATCAGTGATTTGGAGACAGACAAGAGGGAGCTGGTTGGTGTCTTTGGTAAAACCGGGGCTGGAAAGAGCTCTTTGATAAATGCCATCATCAAAGAGAAGAATCTTTTACCTTCAGGAAGTGTCAGTGCCTGCACCTCAGTCATGATCAAAGTGGAAGCTAACAGAGGTAGCTTAAAGTATGAGGCAGAAATTGAGTTCATCACAAAGGAGGTAAAATGAGTTCTCAAAGTTTGATTTGTTTTTGAAGCTAAATCATGTGTCACACTGCAGTTCTTGGGGTTTAAGGCTGGGTACATACCTCAATAAATGGCATGTCATCTATTTTTGTAGGAGTGGAAAGAAGAGTTGTGGTCATTTTGTCAGTTTCTTGACAATAATAAAAATCAGAAAAAGGAAGATGATGATTATCGTGATGCTGTTGAAAAGCTGTCAGCACTGTATGGAGAAGAATGGGAAAAGTCCTTTGAAAACCTCATGGACCGCAAATATTTCAAAGAAATTCCAGAATTTCTCCAATCCAGGCGGAAGATTTTGAGATGTGAATCAGTAAGACAAAAACTCTCATATTACTACTATAACAGAAAACGGTGATAGACTACACACTGGGGATGCTGGGAAATGCACACAGGTGAAACCAGGACAACCTGGACACAAAAGGGAACTGACCAAATTAACAAAAGAGTTATGGAAACATAACTCACTTCTGAAAACAGAATGCAGCATAGATTCAAAAGTCTAAAAAACACAAAACACTGAAAACAGATCCAGTGAGCCCAACGAAACAGATCTTACTGAGATCCCATAATCACATTTAGATGATCACGACGTAGCACGTAATAACAATAGATAAATATTTGAAAAGAAAAAGTAGTAAATCTGACCTGGGTCCTGGAGAAAATTGTGACCCAGATGAAGGCCCTAGCATGAGTAGTGGTCAGAAGAAAGCTAAAAAGGTATATTGGAGACAAACCGCTATACCTGGTACGCGGAAAAATTATCAATATGTTTTTTTGTCTTTTTTTCTTTGGTGGTGTGTCGTGTGATTTATCTGATGTGAAATATGTGCCGTGGCTCCAAAAGGTTGGGAAACACTGATGTAGAGCATGATTTATTTATCTTTTTAAATCGCAGTAAGAACCTTTACCTCTTCACACGACAGTGATCAGTTCCTTGTTTTAACCTACTTACCCTTTTTAAATCGCTCTGTAGAAATTCACTGCTGAGCAGTGAATAGGGTGCTCCCTGTAAATAAGGGAGCACCCTAAAGTAGCTTATTAATGTCCCAAAGTGGTGGACAACTGCAAAATACACAGATCAAGTAGTTTCTGCCAATAGTAATACTAACTGTTTGAGACCAAGAGTGTACTTAGTGTGATTTTAAATACAGAATAAAAACTTTTAAATAAATCATAAAAATGTATTTTCATTTTGGTTTTGAATAATAATTAGGCACTTTCTTGAAACTATCAAATGGTTGATTGTTCTAAAAAGGATTTCACATGACCTGAATTTTTATTTTTATGTCACTGACTTTTTAATGGTTTTTGTAAAGCACTTGCACTGAGGATTAAAATTAAACTGCACTGCTTTTTTTATTTATTGCAGGCTAATGAACTCTCTGCAAAATGTGTCAAGTACACAAGAAGTGATTCAAAACAAGGAGAAGGTAATGAAGGAAAAACATGGTTTTGGCCACTTGTGAAGTGTGTGACTGTCAGGGTGCCAAACAATCCTTTTCTCCAGCATGTCACACTTGTGGACCTTCCTGGAAATGGTGACTGTAACAAGAGCAGAGATCAGATGTGGAAAGGGGTAATTCATATCTACTGCTCTTTGCTTATACTGTGTTGTCTGTAAACAGTCATCCTTCAATGAAGCACTGAGACATGTTATTCTCCTTGCAGATAGTTGGAGATTGTTCTACTGTGTGGATTGTGACTGAAATTAATCGAGCAGCATCAGAAAAAGCAGCCTGGGGGATCCTGGAAAGTGTCAGTAGTCTGATTGGAAATGGTGGCGAATGTCAGCAAATTCACTTTATCTGCACCAAGTCTGATCTTCTTGATGATTCCGATGATCTGTAAGTAGATTTTGCATGCTGATCAACTACACAGTGTTTTCATGTAAGATCAATCCAGGCTAGAATGAAACACAGAGTTGAGCCTTTGTTGTAATGAATGCAGAACATTTGGGTCAAAATGAGTCTCAGAGGCAGATACAATCATATAAAGTTTACTGAAGATGGTGGACAGAGTAACAAAGAGAGAGAGGGGGGGGATAGTGGAGAGTGGGACAGGCAGGGGAATTTACACTGTCCTTCAGCAACAAAGTTAAAGTAGTTGCTGTGACAAAAAAACATTTGTATGTAAGCATGTCTGCGTGTGGTGACGTCACGCTCCAAATAAAATATGCTGGCCTTTCTCTGAGTGCTTTAAGAATAAATGGTACCAATCTCTGATATTTGCGAGTTTGTTTGTTTTTTAAACAATCAAAATAAATACGTTTAACAAATAAAGTCATATCATCATAAATGACTGGACCTGCGAGGCAGACTCGCACAATTGAAGCTCAATAGGTTTATTTCCAATGAAACAAATATATACAATGAACTGGTGAATTAGTGGAGAGCACCATCCTAAGGTGGTGGTCTGGGGGAGAGTATGCAATAACAGGCAGTAAATATTTTAGTGAGAGGCTCTGACAACCCAGGTTAGAAAGTAGGAGTATGAGAGGATATTACCCAGACCAGACATTTAAAACTAGAATGCAACAAACTGGAGAACCACCACCATCAGGTAGAGAAACATTGCCACAGCCAGTTTTTTTTTTCCTCAATAATATTTTTATTCAATTGAAGCAACAAAGAAAAACAGATACACACAGAATTGTTAAACAGCAAACAAGTAAGTTTCACAGTGACTGTTTGAACTGAAATACTAGAATACAGATTAATGACACACTCACATGTCTTATAATTGGTTTTATCAGTTTACCCCCTGCCCATACCTATAATGCTGGAAGTCGGGTTCGCAACCTGGAGGCTGGAAAAGTATTTCAGGAATTGCCCCCACACCTTGTAAAACTTACCGCTGTTATTACTAATCGCATACCGGATCTTTTCAAGGCTCAGATAGTACATAAGGTCCCTCAGCCATTGAGCCTGGGTGGGCAAAGGGGTACTCCTCCATCTAAGTGGGATTGCACGTCTAGCTACAAGGGAGGCGAAGGAGAGCATGCAATGCTGTGACGAGGTCAACCGTGCATCAGCCTTCCCAGTGGTGCCAAAAAGTGCAACTAATGGATTAGGATCCATATGGTGTCCAAGAATTAGGGACAAAGTTTGAAATATATCTCTCCAGAATCCTTCAAGGCTAGGGAACGCCCAGAACATATGGATAAGGGAAGCCTCCGCACTCCCACACTTATCACAAGTGGGGTCAACATTTGGATACATACGAGATAGTTTGACTTTGGAGAGATGGAACCTATGCACAACCTTAAATTGTAAAAGACAGTGGCGGGCACATAGGGATGTGGAGTTCACTAACTTGAGTATTAAGTCACATGTAGGGATGAGTATTGATAAGATTTTCACCATTCCGATTCCATTTTCGATTCTGTTTAACGATTTGATTCTTTATCGATTCTCTTATCGATTCTTTTTAAAAAAGGAGAACACTAAGGTCGATTATATATATTCTCTTTGAACAAGATAGAAATTTAGGAGTAACATGGCCTTACAAACCCAACAGTGAGATCCACAGCCTATGTCTCTTCAATGGGGTGTCACAGGGTCCCCAGGAAAAAAAATTGTAAATGTAAAATAATAAAATAAATATTCTTCTGTAGCAATAACAAAGTATAACATAAATTATTCTTTAGCAATTACACAAGAATATCCAGTAATGTCCCTGCCTACAATGAAACACATTCACTTGCCGAAAATCCACTGCTCGGTGTCATTCGTCTATCCTGGCCTGAAAGGAGACGCTACTGGTAGACTGCAGCGAGAACTGCCAGCATCTGAGCCAGCCAGACTCTCTCTGTCTCTCTCATCATGGTCACCTAAATGCAGCGCACAGTAATGGCAGGTTTTGTAATAAGGCAGATCGCGCTAACATAATATGCACTGTTAGTTGATTATTTACCTGACGCATTCACGGGAGAGGACGTGTAAACGTTACCGCTGCTGCGTTGAGATTCACGAGTCCGGAGCGGAATTTAAAACACGACATTCATTTAAGGTCATCGCTTGTTTTGTGAGCAAATGCTTTTGCATATTCGTAGTGTTTCCTCCCTTAAATGAAATATCTACTTTGCAAGTATTGCAAGTTGGCCTGTTGTCATCCATTCTCGTAAAGTATAACCAAACTTTTGAGCGTTAGGCGCCATGTTTCCTGCCAGGTAAATGACGCTCCGTAACGTGGTGACGTCATTCGGGGCGACTGGAATCGATAAGGGAATCGTTTGCAAAAATGGCAAACAATTCCAAAGGAATTCAAACAGTGGGAACCGGTTCTCAACAAGAACCGGGTTTCGATACCCATCCCTAGTCCCATGTATCCATAGACAATGATTGATTTGAATCTCGTTCCCAGGCCATTTTAATCTGATCTATCGAAAAACCATTCATGCTCACCAGCCTGTCATACATAAGAGAGATAAATCCTTTTTGTGTTGGAACTAGGGTAACGAGCATATCCCCTGGGCTTGCAGCTGGTGCTACCGGGAAGTTTGGAATCTGAGATTGGAGGAAATGTCTGATCTGCAGATATCTGAAAAGATGTGTACGTGGGAGATTAAACTTATCAGAAAGCTGAGCAAAAGATGCAAAGGTATTGTCAAAAAACAGTGAAGTGAACGGTGAAGATCCAATCAGGACAGAAGAGCCTGTGGTTGAGTGCAATGGCAGGTGGCTCTATAGCCGGATTCACAGCCAGTTTTTAAATACAATCTACGTGTTAACAATGAGTTAAAGATGTGCAACAGTCAGGGAAAGCTCAGCTTGGTCAGAAAGGGAGATTCCCATATTTTCACCAAAAAGGCCAACAATAAAATAAAACCACCCAGCCTGCCGCAGATTAATGATGGTGATGGTGATGATAATAGTGATGATGGTAACAGTACATATTTGCACATTTCTTGTAGTTCATCAGCTGATATCCTTGATCGAATAGTTAAAAGAAACATTCAAGCCAAGGATGGAGTAAGGAAAGAATTCAACAAGCGAACCAAGATTAAGGTGAGTTTTATAGGCTTACAGAAAATAATACACTCTCCATAGTTGTAAGGATGCTTTAAAATCAAGTCATTTTCCCCCAGAAACACTTCACTGATGACAGTGTCAAAGTGTTCACAGTGAGCTCCAAAGAGTTCCTAAAAGGGAAGCATCTAAGTCCAGAAGAGACTGGTAGGTGAAGTCTTGATGCACATGATGTTTTAGTTTGCTCTGACTGAAAGAAGAATTATTTAATTTGAATTAAAGTGTGTAATGTTAAACTGTGGCACTGAAATTTCTTCTCAACAGAAATACCAAAACTTAAAGGGTTTTTGCAAGATCTCAATGACTGTCACTCAGAGACAGTAAACTACGTGAGTGGAGCTTATGGGATTCTGTCTTTGATTCAAGGTGCCAAGTGCAGAAAAGAGGTGAGGTCAATGGTGGAACAATATTTTAATGACAAATTTAAAACTTCAAATGTTTCCATAAATCTGACACCTAACAAGATTTTAGTTATCAAGATTTCTTGACAGGCACTGAGTGACAACATTTCAAAATGATGAATAAAAAAAAGAGTTGTATTTATGTTATTACTGCTTTTATAAAAAATAAATATACTGTTTTAATTTCAGGGTGTTGGAAAAGCAGATGATGTATGTAAAGTCCTGGAGAAAAACATAACAGAACAACTTGATGAAGTGAAAAAAGCTGTAAAAGAAGCAATCAAGGATTTTGAACAATGTCTTACAGAAGGCGTTAAAAATTACAAAGCCTCTGAAGAAAAACTGAAATCCTTTTTGGACCGTGATGTACGTATCTGAATTATAATTATTATAATTAACATCATAGCAACAGATTCTGCACTTTATATGAGCATGTGTTTAGAAATGGTTTCCTGATTTGTTTCAGAAAGAGCCTAGTTTTTTCAAGACACTACAGGCTGTGGTTAGAAAAGACGGCATCCACAAAACAAAAAAAGGGGAACACATAAATCTCAACACAGTATTAGCTTCATGCTTGACTGACAGCATTGATGAAAAATTCAGAAAGACCTTCCCGTAAGAATAAACAAATATTAAACTGTACCATATTAGACTATACTTAAAATGATTAAAGCAAACTTGTCAATACTGCCATCATCAAACATTTTTTCAGAAATGATGTTAAAGGCGGATCTTTCAATGGAGTCATCAGTAGATTTTCACTTGACACAAATTCGCTGATTCAAAAATACCAAGATGTCAAACTGCAGCTGATATTTCTTCAGACAGAGGTACGACATGAAACAATCCAGTTTGTCAGTTTATTATAGCAGAATTTACCAATACAATGAAAAAATTGTCATTTTGTATTTTAACTTATCCATGTTTGATGCTTTTAAGGAGGATAAAATTAAGGCAAAACTCAACAAAATGATCCTAAAAGAGAAGAAAATAATCTACAACAGTCTAACAGAGACAACTGAGAAAAACATGAAAAAGTGCTATGAAGGTAAGAAGATTGTCAGCTTGTCACAAATCACAATTGTACATAAAAAATGTTTTGACAAAGTTTATTTTCTTCTTGTAGATGCACGAAAAATTTCTGGAGATGATGCACTCAAAAAAATGAGGAAGACTATTGAGAAACATGTATCCTTAAATAGGAACATGTATGAGGATGCAAAAAAGACCATGATGAAGAAGATGAATGAACTGATGGTTTGTCACATTACAAATTATAATGAGACCATGTTGGGGGTTTTCTACATTTGAGTGTTTTTGCTCAGTCTGGACATTCTCTAAACATTAGTGAGGCTGCTGTTAACATTTTTATTTTTGAGCATACCCATATGGAAAAGATATATATAAATCTTATAAAGTTTGTATCCGTCTTGTATGAAACTTGTATGAAAAGCATACAAGAGTGAAAACACATATAAGATCCCTTGAAAAATTATATAATGAAACTTGTATGTTTTGGATACTTACTAAAAAAATATATGAAAGTAATGAGAAAGTGGCCACTTTCATGAGTAAATCATATATGTTTTTACTATTTCTTTTCCATATGGGTAACAAAGATTTAGTCTGCAATGATGAGCTGAACTGAACAGTTTGAAGCATAAACTGGCCACAAGAACTCTAAACAAACACCCACCCATTAATTCAGGTGTTTCAGTTGTTTTAAACCTCAATATTTGACTCTGTGAAAAGTAATAAAAGCTCTGATGTTTAATTAGATGATCATCTGCAAGGAACTGAAGGAAACCATGGACCACTCCATTAAACTCTCACTCAAGGCATCAGCTTTGAGTGAGAGTCTCCCAGGTAAAGAAAATATAGGCTATGAAAGTAAATTGTTAGTAAAATGTTGAACAATGCCAAAGCATGTTTTATTTATTTGTTTGCTTTTCAGATGTTTCAGAGCATCTTGAAACTGTCCAGCAACATTACAATGAAGGTAAGGGCAGTCAAGAGGGAGAAATGACATCACAGTAACCAGGTAAATATATAAATGTTATTTCATGTTACTTTAAAAGTTCCTGTGAATTCTCAAAGGAAAAAGGGTGAAATCTGATGACAATCCTAAGCACCTAAGTATACAGTAACTTTTAAATTTTTTGAGTTTAGTGTCAATAAGTTTGCCATAATTTAAGATCAGAAATAGCCATTTTAAATTACATATGGCCATTTAAGCTGTCCATTTGTATGTTCATCATCTCAGCTAAAAAAAACCAGCTGGTTCTTAGCTAGCATTGTGCCAAGTAATGTTATGCAGTGTTAAAGTATGACACCACAATGTTACATCTACTTTAAAAGAAGTTTAGCAGCTGCTAGAGCTGCTAAACAACTGTTAACAGTGGTGAAAACAGAAGCACTACCAACATAAAAATTCAGGATATACTTCCCTGAATATTGTCCACAGTCTTTGGACAGAAGTGACTTATTGACTCCTATCGGACTGACAGCTGAGGTAAACATGCCGAATTTGTTATTGCTGTGCACAGACGAAGTATTTGAATAATATCACCACTTATAATTTGTGTTATTTTACCCTTTTTACATCCGAGTCACCTCAAACATGTTAAAATAAAGTGTTTCCAAAAATGATTTTCTACACAAACAGTAACAGAAACAACAGATATTAAGATTTTCTATTCTAGGCTGAGAAGCCTTCAAGACATCTTAAAGCACATCTTAAGTACTGACACTTGTTCTGTTTGCCTGAGCAACTGAGTGTTAAAAATCTTTGCGCTTATTATTACTGGATGTTTCAGATTTGCTCCACACAGTAACAGCAGAAAGCTGATGACCCACTAAACATCTCTGAGGGAACACTGACCAAAAGCATGAGGTCTCTGGATATCACCACAGGCATTTCTGTTGTGTTGCCTGCTGTCTTTGAATGCTGTGTTTGACTTTTATGAATTTGATGAAATGAGATTTTTCAGTCTTCACTGAGAGAAGGTCCTGGGTTTGAATACAGTTTGTGGCCTTTCTGTGTGGACTTTGCATTTTCTTCCTGTGTCTGTGTGGGTGCTCTCTGTGTACTCCAACTTCTTCCCACAGGCCAAAAACATGCGTGGGGGTTAGGTTAATTGGTGATCTTGGATATAGATGTGCATGTGAGCAAGAATGATAGTTAGCTGTGTGACACAGTTATTATAGTTTTGTATTTTGTCATTAATTTTTATTTTATTTCATTTTGACTTTTTGTTTTTATTTCAAGTTTCAAGACTGTTCTTGTTTCAATTTATTGTTTGAAAAAGTTTAGTAGTTGGGTTTTATTACTGTTATAATTTTTTTTAATTATTGTTGTATTTGTAATTATTATTGTATTTAGTGCAAACGTCAGAGGCAAAATTTAGGAAAACCAGTAGAAACAACATTTGTCTTGTACATGTCCAGTATCTCAAACATGTCCATCAATACCATGTCAGGCGCATTGTAATAACATTTTTACCAAACTAACAAATACTGAAACTAAGGCTATTTCCTCTATAAACTCATTTGTATTTGTATATGAGGTCATTTAATCATTTCTGTTGTTTATTGTTTTTATTTTGTTTAACTAAAATAGTCATATCTAGTCTTAGTTTTTACTTTAGTTTTATTTGAGTGGAATAACCTTAGGAACCTGTTCATGGTGTACTCTGCCTCTCGCCTGACAACTGAGAAAGGCTCCAGCAATCCTGGATTGGATAAGCAGAAGAAAATGGATGGATTAAGAATTTTAAGTATTAATTCCTCCCAGGGGTATTACGGTTTTAATTGTGAGGGTCTAAACCAAATGGCCAGCACTCTGTCCAAAAATGTTTTGGTCTCTTTTTCCCCCCTTTTGTCATATTTATTCATTATTTGTAGACCCTAGTTATACAGAAAATTAGATACAGCGGTAGAACAACAATGTTACAGATTTTAATTTTACTGCCTTAAACCACAGGAATACTGTGATATTCAGACTCTTTTCAGGTTTAAGGATTGTTTTTCTTTCAATAGCAGATTTTCTTTCCCTTGCAGTAAATTTGAATATTACAATTTAATGTCTTTAGTCATGATTCATTTATATTCATGATGCATTTGTCAGTTTTATTCTTGAGACCTTTATAGCACATGACTTATGTATACCATGTTCTTACATTTCTAACAGAAATATTATTTACTGTAATACAATGGTTTAATATGGTTGTCACATGAGTAATAAAGCAGCAGCAAAAAAATACGTCTCTTTCTCTGCTTTAGCTATTATATCATATTGTTTTCTGTTGTTTCTATTCTGTATTGATTCTATAGCTGTAAGATGGAAACATGATTTTTCAAATCCTGATCTTGTTTTTTCTGACACTAAAAATAAGCTACCTGCCAAAAAGTATTTTGTAGCACCACTAGGGCTGGGCGATATGACCCAAAATTCATATCTCGATATTTTTTAGCTGGATGGCGATATAAGATATATATCTCGATATTTTTTTAAAGTCATAAGGTAAGAACAAAAATAGAGTTCTTAGTCAAAGCTGTGTCCCAGATGTCACACGGGCACTTTTATTAACATACAGCATAGATGTACATGAAAAAACTACTAAAAAATAAATTATGAGCATTTATTAAATAATAATGCTCCATAAATAAAAGAAAACTATGTTGTTTTTGTGCATAGCAAAGAGCTCACAATTGTGCAGTCAAAATGTAAACTAAAAGACGCTGAGCATAATAACAAAGACAGATTTCACAGCTGCTCTCTTTCCAAGTTCGTGACTGACAGCCTGGAGTTTGAAATCCGCTTCATAACCGTGTCTCTTAACAGGTGCCATTTATGGTCCTTATACACACACAATACGGTAATATTATGTTGAAGCACAGTACGTATCACTCCGCGAGGCTCCTCGGTAGCCGTAATGCTCCGACAATCCATCAAGCCGGTGCAGCTCCGTAGCTTACCAAAGTCGTACTAAAACATTTTTTGACAGGTTGCTGAGCGCCGTGTTCCACATAAAATCGGTTCGCGGTCATCAAGCACAACCAGAATTCATACATATGGCGCACTGTCGATTTTTGAGAAAATGAAAGGATTTCAGGCCGTGCATGGCGTTAGCGTGGTTAGCTCGTTAACACGTTGACGCCGTCCAGCCCCACGCACGGGGCGATGCGCAGTAACTCGTTAACGGAGTTTTGCCGTGTTCATCTTGTCGCTGCCTGCAGGTGAAGCGATGGGGAGGAGGGGGAGTTGTGTTCAGTGAAGGAGAGGCGAGGCCGAGTAACGTTGTGTAAAGACAAAAGCGGACAAAAGAGAGGCAAACTTGTGGCTCCACAACTATAATTATAACATAACATAGACTATATCGATATAAAAGATATTGTCACATCTTATATCTCGTATAAAAATATATCGATATTTTTAAAAAACTCGATATATCGCCCAGCCCTAAGCACCACAGTAGTTTGTAACATACAACAAAATTATCTATGAATTGTAAAGACTGAACCACAAACCAAGTCAAATGATTGTGGATACTGCTTCCTCTGAAGGTGTTCTTGTCTGGGTGGCCTTATAGGTCATCTACAATCCTCCAGTCACATGTCTTATCAGCAGCTCTCTTCTGTGTACCTGGTAACTAACTGGGTTAAAGTTTAGTGGCCTGTAAAATAGGGCCCAAGGATCTGTTAACTTTTATAGCCAAAGTAACCTTTTATAACCTTTTGTGTGATATTAAAATATTACAGGTGTCATCGACCTGGGTCTGAGCGACCCAGGGTCCACGAGCAGTTGGGGTCTCATTTTATATATTTTTCTGCACTGTGCTGCCTTTCCCAAGCATGTTCATGCTTGTGTGTGTATAGGGAGGTGTGTCTGTGTGCGTGTGTAGCTGTGACAGGCACCTTCAGGCTTGGTGGGTGTGGCCCTGCCAGGTTGCTGGCCACACCTGAAGATCATCACACACCTGGAGCTGATCAAGCCTTGTTGGGCAGCTACTTAACAGTGTAGCTGAACGCTCCTTGACGTGGGATCGTTGTGTGAGACTCCACGTCAGTTTCCTAAAGTTACAAGTTCAGAGTGTATATGCCCGCCGATAAAGTGTCCTGACGGCTGCCTCTATTATTTTCCCCCCCAGGAGGAGCATGGAACGGTAGAGAGCAGCAAGCACGGAGACTGCAGAGACACGGGAGCGGAGAGCACTAACACGGACATTTTGGGAGAAGACACTGCACGGGAGTCGACGGAACGCACTGGAATGTATTGTTATGTAACATTCTCTTCACTGTAAATAAACGCACTGCTTTCATCGCATCTTACCAAGTGTGGTAAGAGGAAGAAGGGGGGAAGATGGGCATCCCATCTTGTTTCTCTCGCATGTGAATATACTTTCCTTCAGACACTTCATGTATAATCACATATATTCTATTAACTACACATGAATCTTCTGCATTTACTAATCACAACACACTTAATATAACTTCTTTCTTAATCATACACAGTAAACTCAGAGATTCTCACATCTCTCAGACTTCCACAATCTCACGCACACAGAGAGACACAAGGATGAGCAGCGTAGTTAAAAACACTCGTGGAATCTGGGTGAAAAAGTCAGGTATGAAAATAATTTCATTACCCAAACTACACTTTCTATTTCATCATGTTGATTAAATTTAAACACGATTAACCGTTAGCAAAATAACATCTAAGTAAACTCAGTTTTATCACTCTGCATCACGATTCCCATAAAAAGGCTGGATGCTAAGTCCTTTTATTCCACTTTTAGACAGAGATGAACCGAGGGATCTCATTCTCTTTGGCACTTTGAATATGGAAGGAAAATCATTTGTTTTAGTTCTATAATCACATCACAAACTGCAGATATTTTATGTGGCCCTACAGATGTATGTTTTCATATGCTGTCCCTTTTTGTGTTTTACAATCTAAATACATTAACATAAAACGAATAGCGCAGGGAGGATAAGAAGGCATGTTTGTGTGAACCACAATTATTTTATGTAGCGATACAACATTTGAGCATGTTAAATACGCCATTCTAAAAACACAAACACTGATTAAGCAACAACTTTCAGCCAAGATTTATAAATTCTTTTTCCTTTTAACTGTCAGTGAATCTACTAGCTATACACCATAATTCAGCAAGTCAAACGTAACAGTTGCATTTATCTAATGTGGGATGGTTGTGGCTGGGCCGATGACTGTGACAGAAAAGAGTGGCAATTTCTATTTTTATTAATACTTTTGAGGATTAAAGATGGTATTAATAATTATTTTTTTAAAAGTGTTCATCACCCAACATCATTTCACTCCTCTGTTAAAAAGTAAAACAAAAAAGAAAAACAAAACACTTGCTCTGAGGCAGGTTGTTACCTGTCTGCCAGCCACTCCCTTCTGCACAACCACCTCCTCTTCCTGCTTTTCTCAGTTCTCTGTTCTGCTTTTCCCTGCACCCGCTTTACTCATGTTGGATTTACTTTTGTATTTTATGTATAGATGCAGTTGCAATTGTGCAGTCTGAGCCACACAGTTCCAATTTGTTTTTAACCGTATCTGTTTGTGGACTTTGCTTTTTGCTTGATTTTTATTTTTCCGCCTATTTCCTGTTTGTGTCTCACTGCTTCCCTCACATCTCCCTCAGCAGCCTTTTCCAGCGTTACTTCTAACAAAAGGTGAGCAGTTTGAACTTTTAATCTGAATTTAATATCAGTGTCTCTGATTATATGTGCATTAAAGGAGAAGTCGATCACGAATGTCTAACCTGTAAAGCAGTACTGTCTGGTTAAATATTGCATTTTATCTTACAGTTTCATTTCTTGGTCATGGATGATTTCGTAAGAACCAAACTGGCTGAATGGGGGCTAAGTGAGTGGGTGGAAAAATTTAAAGGTAAAGTATTAACGTGAATCCCTGATGGGTACAGATATTGATACCGATGTGATCTGTTAACTGTAAAACAGCTCATAGATTTGGGCCGATTGCTTTTTCAGTCATTAACAAGAATTTCTGAAGCAAGTTGAGAATAAACTTTATCTCTGCAACTTTATTTTTAATGACAGATGAACAAATCGATGCTGAAAGTCTGTATGAGCTTGATGATCGAGAAATTGATAATTTGATCACAAAAGCTGGACCAAGAGTGAAATTCAAGAAGAACCTCAAGCTGTTAAAGGTAATTATGTTTCAAAAAAAATATTGCTATATACAGAGGTGAAGTTTTGTTAGAATTATCTGTATAATTAAAAATGCACTGGCAGTAATAATCAGTGATGGGAACAACAGCAATAAAAGTAACGCTGTTACTTTTTTTCAGTAACTAGTAATCTAACTAATTGCTATTTCTATCTTTACAATGCTGTTACTGTTACTAACAAGAACATGTGGTGTGGACACGTTACAGTTTTTCAACACACAGATGGTTGAAGCTGTCTTCAGCTAATTTAAAGTGGAGACTTTAAATTAGATAGATTTTCTCCTGAATAGTATTGCTATGTTTGCTGCAGGAAGAAACTGTAAAAGCTGCATTTTCTAAGGAGCAAAAACAAAAAACTCCACCCTTTCTATGGGCTTAAATTGTGGTCATAAATATTTTGTACTTGTAAATCAAATATGTAGTTGTAAACTCAGTTTTGTAACCTTGTAAACCAGAATATCTAAAATTTTTAGGTTTGTGCATCTATTTGTATGTGTGTGTGTGTGTGTGTAAAAAAAAAAAAAAAAAAAAAAAGATCTGGATTTTTTTTAAAGTAACGAAATAGTTACTTTCCTAGTAATAATTTACTTTTATAATATTGTAACTCAGTTACTAACTCAATTAGTTTTTTAAAGAAGTAACTTCTTACTATAACAAATTAATTTTTCAAAGTAATTTGCCCAGCACTCGTAATAGTATCTAGCGCAATTTTTGTTAACTCTTTGTAAGATGGATTTGCAAAGTTTTGATCGTGCTAGAAAGAACAAAACACAAATCAAGAAACAGTCATTTCTTTTCAATTAAGTTACAAACTATTTTGTTGCCTTGAGGTTCAGTATCTATACGAGAAATGCAGTTTTTAATACATGTTTAAGTGCTCAGTATTGTATTCGGCTTTGCACTTTTTATCTGCAGGTTAAACAGGAGCATGAAGAAGCAGCTGGTTTGGTTCAGGTAAGGATTATACTGAATTTCAGACATATTAGCCAACTGCCTGAGACAAAGGAAAGCTTCATTTTGTTGCCTATAGGGTTACATACTGATTCAATATTAATATTAATTAATAGTACCTCCGATTGACATAACTGGATGTCATTACTGCCGACGTAAATGACAGTTTTGCTGAATTTATTTTTACCTTTCAGTTTTACATTTCACTCAGTGTCACCTGTTCTGGTCGTCTTTGCTGGTTTCTCTAGCCTTACATGTTTCAGAACAGAATCACCAATTACCAGAGTTTGATGCCTGGCAGGTGTTTCGAAAAGTGGGGAAAAACAGTTAGACACATGAACAGATTGGTGGTGTGGCAGGAGCTTCTGTTTAAGACTCTGCTTCCTCCTCATCGTCACCCAGTCATCCTGTTTCCCCGGCTGCTCGGGACAATCTGCCAGAGGGAGCTAACCTTTGGCTGCACAGGCTGAAGGGGCCTGGCTAGCTATGGGATTTTTAAGGGTGCGAAGCCAAGTCTCCAATTCTGTGATCCTGGCCTCCTGTGTCTCACCGGCAATAATTATTTCTAGAGTATTTTTATTATTTCTTAACTAATATAGATATTAGATATATAATTGTTTTGATTGTGGTAGGAAGAACAAAACTCAAATCAGGAAACAGTCATTTCTTTTCAAGTCAGTTTAAAACTGTTTTTTCCTTCAGATTTAATGTCCATATGACAAATACAATTTTAATACATGTTTAAGAGCTCAATATTCTACACGGCTTTGTACTTTTTATCAACAGTGTGAACAGGAGCATGAAGAAGCAGCTGGTCTGGTTCAGGTAAGGGTTATACTGAATTTTGGACATTTAGGCCAACTACCTGAGACAAAGTAAAGCTCCGTTCTCTGGTCTACAGAGACTGAGCAGTCTCTACAGAAACCAATAAATGACTGAATCTAAAAACTTAATTCATAGGGGGTTGGGAAATATACATTTTGCCCTAGCTAGGGGGTTTGCCAACAGTCTCTGTAGGTCTTTGGGACTGGGACTTAACTATGCAAAAGAATTGTCACATAGGATCACAGATGTTTACTAAGAAAAAGGTAATTTATAATGTATTCTTCATCAGTCTGCTAGTTGAAAACATAAATGCATTTAAGTTTGTTGATTGTAAAACTTGTACATTAGTGTCCTTTAAATGCTGTTAAAGAGCAATACCAATACAAATAGTGATAATTTCCTGTATAACTCATATTCATCCTCAGGTCTTGCCATCCACAAGTGATACAGGTGAGACACATGCATCGTATTTATTGCATCTCATATTAGTCTTTGTTTTAAAGGCACCAATATTTTTTTGCAATCTACATAACTTTACTGAGAGAAACACGTTTTTCTTTTCTTATTATTTTTTGTTGTTTTTATCCAATCAGGAAAGAGAAAATCAGACCTTCAAAGTGATGCCAGCAGGTTGCAGTCACCAGCTAAGCGACAGCGTCAGTCTATGCCAGGATTTGCAGGTATTTACGTCTCTTACTAAACAGTGTCACAGTTTAAGCCACTATAGGATTAAATTTCTATGCAGCACAATTTGTCCAACATGCCAGTTTCATCTTTGATGCTAGAAATTACTTTTCCTTTGGTTTGTTGTCAAAATTTAACAGTCACATGATGCATGGTATACTAAGTTTGATTGGTAAGTGGTCACATTATGATCCTGATATTCTCTAATTCACACAGGTTTGCTTTTTTTTTTAAACATGAGATTTTACATTTTCTGGTTATTCTAGTCTATAATTCCTTCTAAATAGTTCTTTACTTTTATGTCCACAGAATCAATCATACTGTCTGATGTGAAAAGCATCATGACATTTGTACATGAAAGACTAAATAAGCAAGACAAACTCAGTGATTTCTTGAAGTGAGTATTGTTTTTTTCATATTTTGTAATGTATGGGCCTGGTTCCACTCCTGATCACGTGACAGTTTCACAAACAAATCACAGAGAGTTTGTTTTTAAAGAAAGCAAAAATGCAGAAAATGGCTGTAAAACATCCTCAGAAGCTGCTAGTTATGTGTAATTGAGTCACACAGAGAAGATGGTCCCTTTTCAAGAGTCTTGACTCACACAAAAATAAGCAGTATATTCACATGAATGCAACAATTAAAATAATTCAGTCCAAACACGCTTTATGGATGTCACACTGGTTACAGCAAGAAACAGTCACAGGAATGAGTAACTACATTGATGAGGATTTAGAATCAATACTAATTGCATGTCTTTGGACTGTTGGAGAAAGCCAGAGTACCGGGAGAGAACCGAGGCAAACATGGAGATAAACTCAAAATAAAAAGTCCCCCAGCCAGATGTTGGTGTGAGACAACAGTGCTAAACATCATGCCACCGTGCTGCCTGTACATGAACCCTTTAGGTTCTTTCCTTTCTTGTGTCAGATTGTATGACACAGACTGCTAACATACAGCAGTACAATTATAGATGCTGAAATAATTCAGTAGTAAAATAAAACAACATATAATAAACAATTTGTGGAACCAGTGTATAAAACTAGTAATGATTCATTGAATAATCACTACCATGATTATAACTCTCTTTTAAACTCTCACTTTTAAAGCATGTTTAAAAATGTTTTCATGACTGAATCAATTAACCCATATTTAAAATCTCGTTCATCAGGAAAAAGATCAGTGATTTGGAGACAGACAAGAGGGAGCTGGTTGGCGTCTTTGGTAAAACGGGGGCTGGAAAGAGCTCTTTGATAAATGCCATCATCAAAGAGAAGAATCTTTTACCCTCAGGAAGCATCAATGCCTGCACCTCAGTCATGATCAAAGTGGAAGCTAATAGAGGTAGCTTAAAGTATGAGGCAGAAATTGAGTTCATCACAAAGGAGGTAAAATGAGTTCTGAAAGTCTGATTTTTACTTAAACCTATAACATTTGTTAGAGTCCAGTTGCTGGGGTTTAAGGTTCGGTACAGGCCTCAATAAATTGCTTGTCATCTATTTTTGTAGGAGTGGAAAGATGAGTTGTGGTCATTTCAGCGTCAGCTTCTTGGCAGTAATAAAAATCAGGACAAGGAAGACGATGATTATCATGATGCTGTTGAAAAGCTGACAGCACTTTATGGAGAAGAATGGAAAGAGAAGTCCTCTGAAAACCTCATGGAGAACAAATATTTCAAAGAAATTCCAGAATTTCTCCAATCCAAGCGAAAGATTTTGACATGTGACTCAGTAAGACAAAAACTCTTATATTACTACTATAACAGACAGCCATTATAGACTACACACTGGGGATGCTGGGAAGGACACACAGGTGAAACTAGGACAACCTGGACACAAAAGGGAACTGACCAAATTATCAGATTATGCTGAGATCCCATAACTACCTGCTCTAATTAAATGGGTTACCAACTGCTAGTAATACAGAAGGAGCAGAATAATTACATAATAGTCATGCTGTGAGTGAGATGACGCAGCACGTAATAACATCATATTAGTACTATAACAGACAGCCATGATAGATTACCCAGTGGCAATGCTGGGAAGGGCACACAGGTGAAACTAGGACAACCTAAACACAAAAGGGAACTGAAAAAATTAACAAAAGACTAAGAGCTAGAAACAAAGTTCACTTCTGAAAACAGAATGCAGCATAGAGTCAAAAGTCCAAAAAACAAAACACTGAAAACAGATCCAGTGATTGAAACAGATCTTACTGAGTTCCCACAATGATCTTTAGATGATCACATTTCCAGAAATAAATCTGTTCTTGTAATAACTGTGGTTAACAAGACCCAAGACTGGTCCAGGTCTGTTATGGAGAGCATGATTTTTATTTTTTTTTTAAAATCACAGTAAGAACCTTTACGTCTTTACACAACAGCGATCAGTTCCCTATTTTAACCTACTCTTACACTTTAAATTGCTCCGTAGAAATTCACTGCTGAGCAAAGTCAGCAAAGACTTTCTGTGAGGATTGAAATTAAACTGCACTGCTTTACTATTTATTGCAGGCTAATGAACTTTCTGCACAATTTGTCCAGTACACAAGAAGTGATTCAAAACAAGGAGAAGGCAATGAAGGAAAAACATGGTTTTGGCCACTAGTGAAGTGTGTGACTGTCAGGGTGCCAAACAATCCTTTTCTCCAGCATGTCACACTTGTGGACCTTCCTGGAAATGGTGACTGTAACAAGAGCAGAGATCAGATGTGGAAAGGGGTAATTCACATTTACTGCTCTTTGCTTATACTGTGTTGTCTGTAAACAGTCATCCTTCAATGAAGCACTGAGACATGTTATTCTCCTTTCAGATAGTCGGAGATTGTTCTACTGTGTGGATTGTGACTGAAATTAACCGAGCAGCATCAGAGAAAGAGGCCTGGGAGATCCTGGAAAGTGTCAGTAGTCTGATTGGAAATGGTGGCGAATGTCAGCAAATTCATTTTATCTGCAACAAGTCTGATCTTCTTGATGATTCAGATGATCTGTAAGTAAATTTTGAATGCTGATCAAATACAGGGTGTTTCCACATAAGATCAACGCAGGCTAGAGAAAAAAATGAAGCACAGGGTTGAGCCTTTGTTGTAATTAATACAGAACATTTGGGTCAAAAGGAGTTTGAGAGGTAGATACAATTTTATAAAATTTACTGAAGATGGTGGACTGAGTAATACACAGAGAGGGAGTGGAACAGCGTAGAGTGGGAAAGGCAGGGGAATTATTTTGTTCTAGAGGGAAGGCAAGAGAGAATAGGGCGAGCAATAACAGGAGAGCAGGAGAAGAAAGAGATGCAAATGACATCATGGCAGCTTTAATGTATGTTGCACATAATGTATGAGATTATAGGAAATCATGTATATCCTGGTCCTTACTAGGGCTGGGTATCGTCACTGATTTCTAGAATCGATTCGATTCCGATTCACAAGGTCCCGAATCGATTCGATCCACGATTCGATTCAATTCGATTTGATTCGATTTGATTCAATTCGATTTGAATCTGGGAAATTTTGACAGTCAGAAATATTATAATTCAGATCAGTACATTTACATATTTTTGTATCTATAAAAAGGAAGCTGACACACGCAAGACTTTATCAAAAGTGTGAGCGTCACAGCAGATGCCTTTGTGTCAAAGTACCTGAAGATAAAACAGAAAAACATGAAGGTGATTTTCCTGGCCTGGGATTTTATAAAAATATTCTGCAGTACATCAAAAACGAAAGAAAACCATTAATCAACATGAACGTAACGTCTGACGTTACAGCGGTTTTATTAGAGACACGGCTAAGTGTTCTGCATTTTGCATAATTTTAAAAAGTTTAAATTTGTTCAGTATTGAACGGCAGAAATTAGGTTTTCTTTTCGGAAGTAAGTAAAAGGAAAAAAAAAAAACAGCCGGCCGACAGCGCTGTAAACAACGGTAGACTTGTGCGTAACAAGCAAGCGAATAATGAAGAAAACAGATTTTTAGACGGGAAACTGTTCTTGAAGTACAGAGAGATTTTATCGTGGTGGAAGCAAAACAGCAAAAGTCAGAGAGAATTCATGACGATGTTTATGTGAAGCGTAGTTTGGATCTTCTTTTGCTGCTGGTTCAGTCAATATTGTTTGGAGAGAGATAAAACTAACAGCTTTGGAATCAGCGCAAAAAGGGCGTAAACAAAAAGCGCGGACCCGCCAAAACATCAGAATCAGCGAGCTGTAGGCTTTCAGCCCCGACCGTGTCCGTGCTGTCGGGTTGGAAAGTCACATCTCACTGATTCTGATCTGCGGGTCCGCGTTTTGTCTTTACGTCTTTGTGCAGAATCCGTGTTCCTGCTCACATTTACTGTTTCAGCTGTTTGGTGGTTGTTGAAATTTTGTGAGGTTTCACCTGAGATTCTGGCGTTTCGGGCAAAATAAATTTATATTAAAAAATCGATTCAGGATTTTAATGAATTGATTTCACGTTATCCAAGCCAGAATCGATTTTAATCGATAAATCGATTATAAAAACCCACCCCTAGTCCTTACAGTCGAGTAATTCAACAATTTTACATTGTAAAGCAAAAGTGCCATTACACTGTCCTTCAGCAACAAAGTTAAAATAGTTGCTGTGACAAAAGAAACATTTGTATATAAGCATATCAGCGTGTGGTGACATCACGATCCAAATAAACATGCTGGCTTTTCTCTGAGTGCTTTAAGAATAAATGCTACCAGTCTCCCATATTTGCGAGTTTGTTTGGCTTTTTTAACAGTCAAAATAAATACATTAAACAAATAAAGTCATATCATTATAAACTGGATCCGCAAGGCAGACTTGCACAACTAATATGACATTTAATAAGTTTATTTACAATGAATGAAATATATAAAATGAACTGGTGAATTAGTGGAGAGCAACACCCTAACGTGGCAGAGAAGCAGTGCCACAGCCAATCTTTAAACACAATTTAGGCGATGACCATGAGTTACAGGTGTGCAACAGCCAGGGAAAACTCAGCTTTGTCAGAAAGGGAGCCTCCCACATTTCCACCTAAAGGCCAAAGCTACGTCCACACCTACATGGGTATTTTTGAAAACGCAGCTTTTTCTATGCGTTTGGGCTTTTCGTCCACACATAAACTGTGTTTTGTATCACTAATAACTGAGGTTTTTTTTTAAAAAACTCGTGCCAGCGTGGAGATTTTTGAAAACTCTGTTTCTGTGTTTAACTTGAATACAGAGATTTCGTCACGCAACATTTTGACATCATGCTGTACACCACAATATTGTTTAGATGAAATGAATTTCTACAATGGTGGATTTACACAGTATACTGTTGCTGTTAATCTTACTATCTACAGTTTTTAGACGCTTACATATACACCCGCAGTTACTGTCCCTCCATTTTGAAAGACAGGAGTCATAAGGGGTGTCCAAATTCATCTGCTGCATCCTCCTGAGGCCGCATTTGTAGGCCGATTACATCACAGCGACGCAATGAGGGCTGTCCAAATTCGTAGACTCCTCCGAATGCGGCCGACAAATGCGTCCTTCATTTCCCCAGATTTGAAGGATGGGTCGGGTGTATCCTTCGTGGCCCACCATATCCCCGAATTCATAGCGCGGCCAAGCCAATTCCAGTTTCCAACAATGGCGGCAGTTTATCAAAACATCACTTATTTGCAAAAGTGCTCCGACTTTTTCGGAGACGTTTGTTACCCACCAGCTCGATAGCTCGAGAACAGCGAACTCCTGGCACATTGTTTTCAAACCTCCCGCGGTCTTTCGCTACTCAGGTTAAACATGATCTCATGAAATAAAGTCACTTAGATAACTGAAAATGTTATTGTTTGGGTTTTTTCAGTGTTTTATTTGTTTGTGAGTAAATCATTTTGGCTGAGATTAAAGTTATTAGATTATAGTAGATTAAATAAAACTTTATTAATCCCTTGGGTGGGTTCTTCCAGGGTTTTTACACAGCTGAATAAACGTCAAACAGAAAACTGATTAAACAGAAGTGTGAGATGATCAAGAATTTACTCCAGTGTCCTGTTATATTTTAGATAGCAAGGAGCAGACGGCTGAGTTTATTAAACTCCGAGACAGCTGGTGACGCAAAACTGAAGACTAGATCGTCCAATTTCACAGCTGCTCACTTCTGGCCTACCCGGCCTCCTGAGGACCCGGCCCATGTAAACCGCGAAGGCCGGGTCCTCAGGAGGATGCAGCCTATGAATTTGGACACCCCTAGAGTGAACTTCGGACGCGGCTTCTACATTAAACACAAGCCAAATCCCGATGCCAACGCGTCGTTGTTTTTGAATACATTAAATTCTTTAAAATTAAATATTTGTATGCTGTATGCATAAATAAGTTGTGAGTCTACGCCAGCCATATTTCACAGCGCTGTGACTTATGATTTTGAATCACTCAGACTAATGTAGTATTTGTCAGTTTTGTTCTTATTTGAATAAACTCTGGCCAAGAGAGCCAGTGAGGCAAAATCCAAAATACTGTCTTTAGTTATTAACATTATTCAAATAATAAAAGAGCTTGAAAATGGCACTTGAAAAGTAACACAAAATTAGTTGCCTTTTCAGAAAAACAAAAACTTTTCAGAAGTACTTAAGGTTTTGTGTTTACTTGTTCACTCCCAAGAAGGTTAGGATTTGACATGTTCTTGACAGCGTTTGACTTTGTGTTTGCGTTTACATGTGAACAGAGATATATTTTTTAAACTGCACATGTGGATTGGGTTTTTTTTTTAAACGAAGACAGACGTAGCTCAAGAGTAAATCAAAATCACCCAGCCTGCCCCAAATTAATGATGGTGATGATAATAGTGATGATGATAACAGTACATATATGCAAATTTCATGTAGTTCATCAGCTGATATCCATGATCGAATAGTTAAAAGAAACATGCAAGCCAAGGATGGAGTAAAGAAAGCATTCAACAAGCGAACCAAGATTAAGGTGAGTTTTATAGGCTTACAGAAAATAATACAGACTCTCCACAGTTGTAAGGATGCTTTAAAATTAAATCATTTTCCCCCCAGAAACACTTCACTGATGACAGTTTCAAAGTGTTCACAGTGAGCTCCAGAGAGTTTCTAAAAGGGAAGCATCTAAGTCCAGAAGAAACTGGTAGGTGAAGTCTTGATGCACATGTTGTTTTAGTTTGCTGTGACTGAAAGAAAAAATGTTTAGTTTGAATTAAAATATGTAATGTCAAACTCTGGCACTGAAATTTCTTCTTAACAGAAATAACCAAACTTCAGAGATTTTTGCAAGATCTCAATGACTATCACTCTGAGACAGTAAACTATGTGAGTGGAGCTTATGGGATTCTGTCTTTGATTCAAGGAGCCAACTCCAGAGGAGTGGTAAGGTCAAGTAAAAGATATACAACAACATTCTCTTACATTCTGGGATTTCTCAATTGTCTTTGTGTTTCTTATTTAGTTTTTAAAAAAAAATAATTTATGGGTTATTACTTATCTCATATATTTTTGCTGTTATATTTAGCTTTTCTGGTTCTTATTACAGAAAAGTGATTTTTAAAACCAACTGAATTCAAAAACCTATAAGAAACGACAAGTAGTTTTTATGGTTTTATTACTTCAAATATTTTTCAGGATAGTAAAAAAGGCGAGGTGTGTGCAGAACTTGAGAGGATCACGAACCTCCAACTTGAAAATGTCCAAAAAGAAATGGAAGAGACCTTTATGGCTTTTGAAAAATGTCTTAATGATGGCGTTGAGAAATCCAAAGGTTCATATGGAGAAAAACTCAAGAACTTCTTGTATCGTGTATGTATTTTAAATATAGTTACAAAAAATTACAGATTTAACAGTAATATGTATTTAAATAATTCTGTTTTCTTTTTTGTTTTAGGGAAAGAAGGGTGGTGCTTTTCACAAGGTACTGAAGTGTGTCGTTGAGAATGGTGGCGTCCACAAACCAAAGAACGGGACCCTAATTAACCTTAACATGAAGTTAGCTTCATGTCTGATTGACAGCATTGATGAAGAATTCAGAAAGACCTTCCCGTAAGAAAAGACAAGTTCTAAACAGTCACATAATATTATTCAAGATAATTTATAACATATAAACTTGCCAATTCTGCCATTAATAACTACAATGTTTACATGTTTTAGAAATGACTCAGAACGTGGAGCATTCAACGGAGTCATCAATGAATTTTCTCTTAACACGGATTCTCTGATTGAAAAGTACAAAAGTGCTGAACTGCAGTTCAGGTTTCTCAGGACAGAGGTAAGAGATGAAACTTTCCTGTCTAAACTAATGGACAGTAAAAAAAATGTTTTATGACTTTATATGATTTAAAATGATTTTCATCCGTATTTCATGTTTTGTGTCTAAGGAAGAAAAAATTAAGGCAAAACTGAACAGAATGATGCGGAAACAGAAGAAAAAAGTCTACAGCAGTCTGACAGAGACAATTGAGAACATTATGGAAGAAGGCTACAAGAGTAAGAGATAAGATCAGAGATTCACAACTTGGCACTAAAACACATATTTATCATTATTCAGAAAGAGAAATCTGATTGGAGCTTTCTGTCTTATTGTAGAGGCTGCAGAATTTGAAGGAGAAGGCACGCTGTACAACATGAGAGAGACTATTACGGACCACGTGTACTCAAATAAGGACATGTTTGAGCAGGCAAAAAATACCATGTTGGAGAAGTTGCACAGTTTGAATGTTTGTCATGTTTTATGAAGAAATATGATTACCATATTTTGTTATAATTCACCCAAAGGCTTTTTCTATGTTTAGCTGGAATAGACTTAGACAAAAATGTATGTTCAATTTATATTTTTAATCCAGTTTGAGAAACTTCTAAATGTAATTTATTTGACTTTAACACATTTTGATCTGTGATAAGTAATTACAATTTCTAAAATAGGTAAACATCCTTGAGATTCTGGAGAAAATTATGAAGGAATCCATTGAACGTTCATTTAAAACTGATGCGAGCTCACTCCCAGGTAAACAGGACAGTTTGCTGCAATTTCATTTGATAATTCTTTCTTCCTTTTCTCTTTATCTTTACAGTCTTGCACCTGATAGCACAGTCTGTTTACCTATTTGTCTATCTATTTTTTAATTAACTTATAAATTACTGAGTGATCCTGCTACTGTGGCGGGAAACAATTAAAAAATATTTTGTTTTTCAGATGTTTCAACAGAGCTTGAGATGGTGAAGAAATATTATGATCAACTTGCAGCCACTCCAGACGATGAAACATCACTTGGTAAATCCTTAAATGTCATCATCAGTATTACATTAAATGTTTTAAATTAAAACAATTGTCCTTAATGGAACCAATCGAAACCAAAGTTTCCATTTGTTATCACTCTTTGTTAAACCTCTTTTTCTGTTTTTGTCATGGTTGGCTGTGTGGCAGGCAGGCAAGCAGGAGTGGTGGACCCGAAATGCAGGACTCAGACTCAAGGGATGAACTCAAAAGCTTTTATCTCAGCTTTATTTGCTGGCACAGGAAAACAAGCTTACAAAGAAAACTAAACTGAACTGGGAAACAACATAAACTCACGGGAAACACAAGGAGACAACAAGAACTAACTGACAGGGACTAAAATACACTGGTAGGCACATGAGGAAACGAGGAACAGGTGGGAACACAGCCGGGAGAAATTAGACTAAACGAGACAGAGGAAGCGAAACTAGAAACACTGACATAAGATATGAACCTTCAAAGTAAAACAGGAAATCCACAGACTGAACACAGATAACTCTGACCAAGAACAGGAGGAACACAGTACAGGGGTCAGAGTGACATCAGGGGGAAAGGAATACACAAGCTAAGAAATATAGAACAGAAACCAAAACACCAGTAGTCATAAGCCAAGAATCCAAAGGAAAACAGACTAATAAACAATAATATAGAATCAAAACACTGAGCCACAGGCCCAGAACCGTGACAGTTTTGGATGTTTCAGATTTGCTGACTGGGTAGAAACAGCAGAAGCCTGGACACAAACAGGTTCTCCCAGAGGAAGTGCTGATTAAATCAAAAAAACATCTTTGATTGATTTTGTCTCAATCATTTTCAGTTGTTTTTGTTGGGTCTATTTAAAAGTTGTTTGGTGACATTTGACTTTGAGTTTGAGAATGTCTGTATCTTTAATGATTCAAATCTTGAGGCTGACAGAGCAGTTTGAGGAAAAACTGAAAGAGATTTACATTACATCACTCTACATATATTTCAAATCTATTTTAATGTTTTTATTTTATGAATTTAGTTATGGCTCATTCAGATGACAATGACATTTATATAACACATTTCAGTACATGTAAAATCAGTCTACTTAACACAGAAGATAAAAACATGGCAACACTTTATAATACAGCCCACGACTAACGTGTAATTCCCCTGTAATTAAATGGAATATCAATGTATTTGATTAAAATTGTAATTAAAATTGTAATTGTATTTATCTACAAATATTTAAAGGTAGGGATTTCTGAAATGTTTAGTACTATAATCTAATGAATCCTAAAACTGATCTTGTAAACTTTGAGACAAGATTGGTCAGTTAGGGTAAGTAGCTCCATCTCCATGCAGCTACAGGACTAGTTTTATCCCTCTACATTGTGTCCATCTTTTTCCTCAGTTTCAGGAGTTCTTTTCACTGTGGAATTAATTGTCTGATTATGAGATTAAAAGTAGTTTTTCATCTCAACTTTTCACACTCAAATATGTGTTTTTGACAGGTTTTCATACATTAGAGCCACAGCAGAGGGTGTTTTTCTTGAAAACAATATCTGAATTAGGATAAGATGGATTTGTGTATGAGAAACACCAATAGTCATAGAGTTATTTGTAAAAGTTTTTTTTCAAGGACACATTCACACTTCTTGTCATGCTCTTTAATTGTAAGTTTCTTGCTCCCAACAACATTTCTGACCTGTCATCTATGTTTATTCTTTACAAAAAATATTACATAAACATTGTTTTGGCAGTAGTATTAGCAGAATCTGTTGTGATATTTTGACAACATTGTGTGCTGTTAACAGAATTTGACCTCTGTCACACCTAACAGCCATTGTTGTTGTTATGCAGGTCTTTTTTTGTATAAAAATATATTATCACATTATTTCTAAAAGCTTGTCTTAAAATGTTAAACCCAATTTACCTTTGCAATAAATTCTACATTTCAGGAAATATTCTTTTCTTTTTTTAGCATGAGTATCCTAAAATGCCATCATTTTTGTTTAGGTTCAGTTGTTAATATAAGTTATAAAAGTTTGACAAAAACATTTGACCTACTTCATTACAGTTTTACAGCCATACTCATAATATTATAGCCAGATGTTATTTTATTCCATTAAGGCATTTTTCAATACTTAAAGTCATTGAAATAAGTCCCTGAATAGTCTTTACTCCCATTACTCTTATGGAAATCCTTCTGAATTTGAATTGTTTTTTGTTTTTTGTTGTTTTTGTTTGTTTGCTTTCTTTTGTTTTTTGTTTTTTGTCTTTTTGTTTTTTGAAGGGGAAAAAAAAGAACCAGAATAAATATCAATCTTTCATCAACCTTTTTCTCCGTTTTTCTGAATGATTCACAAATGTGTCAAAGCATACCCTGTCCACCCTCTTAAAGTTATTTACAGTATAAACTGATACTGCATTACATAAGTCCGTGATTCTTAACCACTGGGCCGTGAGCCACACTTTGAGGGCTGGAAAAAAATGTTATTTTACACCTGTGTCCCTGTCCATTAAAAATAATTTCACTTTCAATACAGCTTCCCACCACTTATTGGGGGTTGTTTAATCAGCCTCAATAAGCAACCAGAAGAAGACAGTCTGCCCGCTGTTTACAAATAGCAAAATATATGGAGAAGTTCTTAAAATGCAAAAATAAAGATAAAAGTGACAACCCCCCTTCCCAAAAGGCAACATTTTTGTGCAAGTTTAACCCTGACTTCCTGAAGTATGTGTTTGTGAACAGAGGAAACGAGGCGGACCTGAGAGCCCAGTGTGCGAAGTGTGGACTAATGCTACCCAACGAAGCACTTAACTGATTTTACCTGTTGCTGTATATATGTGTCATGAGCTGCTGGGAGAGGCTGCTGCAAAGAAGCTACTGACCATCCCACTCTCAAACGAAACTCTGAGCCACCGTATTACAGACATGGTCTTAGACATACAGCATCAGCTTCTGGAAAGACTAAAAAGTACTACATTTTTCTCTTTGCAACTAGACGAGTCCCTTTTTTTCTTGTCTCTTTTGCGGTAGTAAAATTGAATTATTATTATTTTTATTATTAAGCTTGACTCGAGCCTTTCAATTTCTACTTGCAGTTGGATTTGTTACATGAATTGTTGACCTGTTTGGCATTTTGTTTTATGTCCAGGTTCACATACAAGTAATAAATAAATGTCTTTGTGATTATTACATTGCATTATGTTATCATCCTGTTTATTTGGTTTTAGTTGTTAAAATGAAGTACATTTGATTTAGTTATTAAATATAAATCAAACCAAAAGCAACCTCAGTTTATTGAATACATTGTTAATATCTGAATGGGCCCTGAGTCACCTTGTAGTGAAAAGGTTGGGCCCTGAGGTAAAAAAAAAGAAAAAAAAAAAAGGTTAAGAACCCCTGACATAAGTGATAATGACTAATTTAAGCATAAAACGTCTTCCTTATGCATGAGCTTCATTTTAAAAATTTGGGTTTGTCAACATCCCCAAAAATCATAAATAAGTAACAAACCAGTATATTTGTGAGATTATATACCTTATGTCACAAAGTGATGTCAGTGATTTATGATAGGGTAATATAATATGATCATTAAACAGTAGTATGTTTGACATATATATCTATATATCTATCTCTCTATATCTATATAAAGATATAGATAGATACAGATACAGATATAGATATAGAGATATAGCAGCTGGATGGTGTAGTGTTAAAACTATGCAAAATGTATAAGTGAGCAGATTCCTAACATGTTGAGCTGTCTGTTGTGATGACCTCTTTTTTTCTTCTTTTTTAATGTTTTGTTTTCCAGTTTACTGTAAGTATACATAAAACAGTGTTTTTGTCTTGTTTTTAACCCATAACATTTGTAAACTTTTATCCCTTTGGGTTGTGTAAGACAAAAAAAAAAACACTGTCTGGCAGGTTGCTACCTGTCTTTCAGCCACACCCTTCTGCACAAACACCACCTCTTCCTGCTTTTCTCTGTTATCAGTTCTGCTTTTCCCTGCAGGCACTTTACTCATGTTGGATTTGCCTTTCTATTATATGAATAGAAGCAGTTGCAATTGTGCAGTCTGAGCCACACAGTTACAGTTTGTTTTTAATCGTATCTGTTTGTGGACTTTGCTTTTTGCTTGATTTTTATTTTTCCCGCCCGTTCCCTGTTTGTGTCTCTGTGCTTCCCTCACATCTCCCTCAGCAGCCTTTTCCAGTATTACTTTCGACAAAAGGTGAGCAGTTTGAACTTTTAATCTGAATTTAATATCAGTGTCTCTGATTATATATGCATTAAAGGAGAAGTTGATCACAAAGGTCTAATCTGTAAAGCAGTGCTGTCTGGTTAAATATTAAATTGTATATTTCAGTTTCATTTCTTGGTCATGGATGATTTCGTAAGAAACAAACTACTTGAATGGGGGCTAAATGAGTGGGTGGAGAAATTTAAAGGTAAAGTATTAACGTGAATACCTGATGGGTACAGATATTGATTCTGATGTGATCTGTTGACTCTGAAACAGCATAGATTCTTGAGATTTTTGTCCATACTGCACAAAATGTTTTTAGACATAAAAGTGAGTTCGATTAAAACTGAAGAGCATTCATCTCTTTCACTCATTTAACAAGAATTTCTCAAGCAAGTTGAGAATAATCTTTATCTCTTCAACTTTATCTTTAACTGCAGATAAAGAAATTGATGCAGAAAGTCTGTATGATCTTGATGATGAAGAAATTGATCATGTGATCACAAAAGCTGGCCCAAGAGTGAAATTCAAGAAGAACCTCAGGCTGTTAAAGGTAATTAATTTCTATCATTTCTATTTTAGTGCATAGTTTTGAATTATCTAGATACCGTATGTAGTGGAATTTTTGTTAATTCTTCACTCATTTGGATTTAAAATCTTTTGATTGTGGGAATAACAAAACTCAAATCAGGAAACAGTCATTTCTTTTCAATTGAGTTGTTTTGTTGCCTTAAGATTTAGTGTCTATATGACAAATTACATTTTTAATACATGTTTAAGTGCTCAATATTGTACACAGTGTTACGGATTCAAATATTGGGGATGGATACAAGAGGAAAAACCACAATAACAACACTGGTCCGGCCGGGTTGAGTCAAATGATGATTTTAATGATAACACGCGTGGGAGATGGACACCGTACGCAGACAGCATCAGATCTCAAAATGGTGGAGCATTGATCAAACTCTTATAGCCTCTAGTGGCCCCCACCTAATCATAAAAGCCTAAACATTCACATTCTTTCTCTCACACGGCGCCTAAGCTACAACCTTGGCTCCCTGTTTATCTGCTCCTGCTGAGATGGGGCAGAAAACTCCAGTATGTTCTGTTCTCTTCTAATCAGACAAATAGGGCGATGACTTTCTGCAAACAGTATTTCTCATAACTCAGCAGTATAATGCATCATAAAACAATATCATTCATTCACAATCAACCAGCAGTCTAATGTAATGCAAATCAGCTTAACAAATGCAATAGTTATCACCTCCTTCTAATTCAGGAGAATAATGCAAACTAAAACTACATAATAATTCACCATCTTTAATTAAGGGTCTAACATGGCATAAAATAATATTATAATCTGACAACAGCTTTGCACTTTTTATCTGCAGTGTAAACAGGAGCAAGAAGCAGCTGATTTGGCTCAGGTAAGGATTATACTGAATTTCAGACATTTGGGCCAACTGCCTGAGACAAAGTAAAGCTCCATCCTCTGGCTGATAGAGACTGAATCTAAAAACTTAATTCATAGGGGGTTGGGGAATATACATTTTAACCTAGCCTAGCAACTACAACTTGCTGTAGGGGTTCACCGACCGTCTCTACAGGTCAGCGTGACTGAGACTTAATTAGGAAAAAGAATTGTCTCACAGGATGAGATGTTAAGCAGGAATGTAATTATAATCTATTCTTCATCAGTCTGCTGGTTGAATAATTATCTGTATAACTAAATTTCATCCTCAGGTCTTTCCATCCACAAGTGATACAGGTGAGACACATGCATCTTATTTATTGCATCTCATTAATCTGTTTTAAAGGCAGCACTATTTTGTACAATCAAACGTTGAGAACAACTTTCAATGCTGAGAGAAACTTTTTTTGTTCTTTCTTTTTTGTTTTTGTCCAATCAGGAAAGAGAAAATTGGATCTTCAAAGTGACGCCAGCAGGTTACAACCACCAGCTAAGCGACAACGTCTGTCTGTGCCGGGATTTGCAGGTATTTACAATTCTTTCTGAACAATTTTACAGTTGAAGCCACTATAGGGTTAAATTTCTGTGCAGGACAATTTTTCCAAAATATAAAATGTCGGCATGGCAGGAATGAGGCATGACGTGACCACAATTCTACGTTCTCCAACATACTTTTATCTATGGTTGCTGTTCTAATACACTTCCACACATACCCACAACAACGACAACAACAACAATATTACAGGACCCTACACCATTCTTAAGCTAGCGAAGAGTGATTACGATGCCGTGCAGGTGCTTCTGCCTTCCCTGTCGCAACACCACCACCCACGGCCCGCCACAGTCAGTTTCTGCTTTGGTGTTAGAAATTACTTTTTCTTTGGGCTGCTATCAAATTTTAACAGTCGGTAAGTTGTCACATTATGCTCCTGATATACTCTAATTCACACTTTTTGTGAATTTTGTGAACAAAATTTTTTGTTATTTTTTTGTTGTTGTTGTTGTTGTTATGAGACTTTACATTGACTACATGCTAGTTTAGAAATCCTGCTAAATAGTTCTTTACTTTTCATGCCCACAGAATCAGTCATACTGTCTGATGCAAAAAGCATCATGACATTTGCACATGCCAGACTACATCACCAAGACAAACTCTGTGCTTTCTTGAAGTGAGTATTAAGTTTTCATATTCTAATGAATGGGCCTTAGTTTTTTATGTTTTGTAATATACAGGGAGTGCAGAATTATTAGGCAAGTTGTATTTTTGAGGAATAATGTTATTATTGAACAACAACCATGTTCTCAATGAACCCACAAAACTCATTAATATCAAAGCTGAATGTTTTTGGAAGTAGTTTTTAGTTTGTTTTTAGTTTTAGCTATTTTAGGGGGATATCTGTGTGTGCAGGTGACTATTACTGTGCATAATTATTAGGCAACTTAACAAAAAACAAATATATACCCATTTCAATTATTTATTTTTACCAGTGAAACCAATATAACATCTCCACATTCACAAATATACATTTCTGACATTCAAAAACAAAACAAAAACAAATCAGCGACCAATATAGCCACCTTTCTTTGCAAGGACACTCAAAAGCCTGCCATCCATGGATTCTGTCAGTGTTTTGATCTGTTCACCATCAACATTGCGTGCAGCAGCAACCACAGCCTCCCAGACACTGTTCAGAGAGGTGTACTGTTTTCCCTCCTTGTAAATCTCACATTTGATGATGGACCACAGGTTCTCAATGGGGTTCAGATCAGGTGAACAAGGAGGCCATGTCATTAGTTTTTCTTCTTTTATACCCTTTCTTGCCAGGCACGCTGTGGAGTACTTGGACGCGTGTGATGGAGCATTGTCCTGCATGAAAATCATGTTTTTCTTGAAGGATGCAGACTTCTTCCTGTACCACTGCTTGAAGAAGGTGTCTTCCAGAAACTGGCAGTAGGACTGGGAGTTGAGCTTGACTCCATCCGCAACCCGAAAAGGCCCCACAAGCTCATCTTTGATGATACCAGCCCAAACCAATACTCCACCTCCACCTTGCTGGCGTCTGAGTCGGACTGGAGCTCTCTGCCCTTTACCAATCCAGCCACGGGCCCATCCATCTGGCCCATCAAGACTCACTCTCATTTCATCAGTCCATAAAACCTTAGAAAAATCAGTCTTGAGATATTTCTTGGCCCAGTCTTGACGTTTCAGCTTGTGTGTCTTGTTCAGTGGTGGTCGTCTTTCAGCCTTTCTTACCTTGGCCATGTCTCTGAGTATTGCACACCTTGTGCTTTTGGGCACTCCAGTGATGTTGCAGCTCTGAAATATGGCCAAACTGGTGGCAAGTGGCATCTTGGCAGCTGCACGCTTGACTTTTCTCAGTTCATGGGCAGTTATTTTGCGCCTTGGTTTTTCCACACGCTTCTTGCGACCCTGTTGACTATTTTGAATGAAACGCTTGATTGTTCGATGATCACGCTTCAGAAGCTTTGCAATTTTGAGACTGCTGCATCCCTCTGCAAGATATCTCACTATTTTTGACTTTTCTGAGCCTGTCAAGTCCTTCTTTTGACCCATTTTGCCAAAGGAAAGGACGTTGCCTAATAATTATGCACACCTGATATAGGGTGTTGATGTCATTAGACCACACCCCTTCTCATTACAGAGATGCACATCACCTAATATGCTTAATTGGTAGTAGGCTTTCGAGCCTATACAGCTTGGAGTAAGACAACATGCATGAAGAGGATGATGTGGACAAAATACTCATTTGCCTAATAATTCTGCACTCCCTGTATGTGCATGGTTCCACTCATGACCATGTGCAGGTTTCACAAACGGATCAGTTTATTTTTTAGCTTCGTCTCAAATCCTTTTGGTTCAATATTCAACCATTTATTTCTAGCGTAGGTCTGTTTGGTATGTTGGTTCTTTATCTATTTTTAACCTCCTAGGACCTGGCGTCCACATATGTAGACATCACATTTTGGGTTGTCTAGACCAAAATACTAAATTTTGCTCTACAAGGGCCTGATATCTACTTACGAGGACATTATACTCATCAGGTCCCAATCAGCCCAAATAGCAAAGAGAAATTAAAAA
The DNA here is from genome assembly GCF_051167445.1 of Perissodus microlepis. NCBI lineage: Eukaryota > Metazoa > Chordata > Actinopteri > Cichliformes > Cichlidae > Perissodus > Perissodus microlepis. The sequence continues at coordinate 14,812,760 of NC_140464.1, forward strand.
TGCATGCCATGAAAGAGTTCGGGTCTTCGGAGGTTAAGTTTTACTTCTGACTAACAACAACAGATGTTCACACCATACAAATTATAGATGATTTAATGATACTAAAGCATTAAATCATCTATAATTTGTATGGTTTGAACATCTGACTTTTAATGTGTATCCCACTTAGACTTAAAAAAAAATGTCATCCAATAGCTAATAATAGAAACATCAGCACTTTTGCTGACAAACAATGAAGCTTTGAACCAAAACAACAATAAACAATGAGCTGAATAAGTGTATAAAACTGAAACGTCTAATGATAATTCTTTGGATATTCTATAATGACATATATTATATACTATAATGATATATCACTATTCTTTTATGCATTAGTGATGTCAAAATATTGTTTTAAACCTTTTTAATTACATTTGAAAATGTTTTCACGACTGAATCGTTTAACCCATATTTAAAATCTTGATCAACAGGAAAAAGATCAGTGATTTGGAGACAGACAAGAGGGAGCTGGTTGGTGTCTTTGGTAAAACTGGGGCTGGAAAGAGCTCTTTGATAAATGCCATTATTGAAGAGAAGAATCTTTTACCCTCAGGAAGTATCAATGCCTGCACCTCAGTCATGATTAAATTGGAAGCTAACACCTACAGCTCAAAGTATGAGGCAGAAATTGAGTTCATCACAAAAGAGGTAAATTGAATTATAAAAGTTTCATTTTTACTTAAAACTAAATCATGTGTTACAGTGCAGTTCTGGGGGCTTAAGGCTGGGTACATGCCTCAATAAATAATATGTAAAAATGTTATTTTAGGAGTGGAACGATGAGTTGTGGTCATTTCATCAGTTTTTTTGCAAAAATGGAGATCACGAAATGGAAGATAATGATGATTATCATGATGCTGTGGAAAAGCTGTCAGCAGTGTACGGAGAAGAATGGAAACAAAAGTCTTCTGAAAACCTCATGAAGAACAAATATTTCAAAGCAATTCCAGAATTTCTCCAATCCAAGAGGAAGATTTTGACATGTGAATCGGTAAGACAAAAACTCTCATATTACATTATATCTATCATATATATACAGCAAAATTAATTAAGTAGTTGGCTTTTTCACATGTTAAATTTTTAATGACTTTTAAATTTATTCATAGAAATCCACTACTGAGCACCTTTGGCAAAAAGTGAATCGGTTGCATCAGGAAAGGCAAAAGGGCGTACAACTCTGTTAATCAAAACATGCTGAGTTACCCGCAGAGGTGCCCCCTTTTAAATAAGGGAGCAGTGTAAAGTAGCTTTTTAACCCTTTAAAGCCGGTCGGAGCAGGCACGCTCTGTTTTGCATAACTATTTTTAAATCCCGGTAGCACTGCAACCACATAAGCTAGCGCAATAATTTTTTAGCCTGATGTTTAGATGTTGTACTTACATCTTATGCCACCAGCTTGTCCTAAGTCACAGTTTCCTTCCACATATAGCTTTGCAAAAACGGCATAAAAAGCACTTGCAGCAACAAAAACATAATATGCTTTGAAACATGCTTTGCCGATCCGATCGGCTGTTTGTAACACTTTCTACGTCCATCAGCGCAAACTATGGCATGTCTGCCATGTCCTGGCCGAAACCGGAAGTGACGTCATTTTGCGCAAATGTAGTTTTTTACTGTCAGGGCCTTATGAGCCTATACTGGTGTTTTTAAAAGTTATGTTTGACTTTATGACTTTCTGTGTCGTTTCTGGGATGCTTAGGACTCATATTGCACTGCTGGAAATAGTTTATTTTGATGCATATGCTGTTTTTTTTTTGCAAATTTGCATTATAATATTTATTTTCGTTTTTCCTGCAGTATATAAAAATTGGTGTATTTCAAAAATAAAACTATGAAGACACTCAAAATAAATTTCCTGTGGTGGCAAACTATTTTGTGCAACTTTTTTGTATTTATAGTTTTGAGGGATAAGCCTCTTAAATTTCTCTAACTAGAAATATATGTTAAAAAAACAAAAACGATTTTAAATTTTTTTGTAGTTTATTGCACTTTTTTGCAATTTATGTAATTACTATGCACTTAATGCAGACATATTCACTGTTATACTTTGATGTATATATCAACTTGAAATGCTCCCAAAAATGGCACTACAACATGTAAAAATATAATATAAGCTCTGGCGGACTTGGTTCTATGGTAGGTCTTAAAGGGTTAATGTCCAATTTGTGGACAACTATACAACATGCCCACATAAAGTTGTTTCTGCTAAGAGCAATACTAGTTATAAAGAATATAAAACTTTTCCTAAATAACTTCTTAAATACATTTTAATTGTGGCTGGCAATGATCCTTTTTCTAAATTATCAAATGGTTGATCGTTTTAAACAGTTCAACAAAGCAACAATTTCCATAGAAATTACCGTTACCTGAATTTCCCCTCAGTACCCCTCAGAGTCGGGGACTGTCTTGGTATAATATAAAACAAGGGGAAGCTACATTATCCCATACTTCTGTGATAGACATACTTGTACACAATCTGATCATTTAAATCTAAAATTTAAAACTAATTACTCAAGCTTTAGTGATCCAGTTTCTTTAATTAATTGTTCTTTTGTCATATTTTATGTCACTGACTTTTTGATGGTTTTTGTAAAGCACTTGCATTGAGGACTGAAATTAAACTGCACTACTTTACTTTTGTTTTTTATTGCAGGCTAATGAACTCTGTGCAAAAGTTGTCAAGTACACACGAAGTGATTCAAAACAAGAAGAAGGTAATGAAGGAAAAAAGTGGTTTTGGCCACTAGTGAAGTGTGTGACTGTCAGGGTGCCAAACAATCCTTTTCTCCAGCATGTCACACTTGTGGACCTTCCTGGAAATGGTGACTGTAACAAGAGCAGAGATCAGATGTGGAAAGGGGTAATTCATATCTACTGCTCTTTGCTTATACTGTGTTCTTGTGCAAACAGTAATGTCATCTTTTGATTAAGCACTGAGACATGTTATTCTCCTTTCAGATACTTGGAGATTGTTCTACTGTGTGGATTGTAACTGAAATTAATCGAGCAGCATCAGAGAAAGAGGCCTGGGAGATCCTGGAAAGTGTCAGTAGTCTGATTGGAAATGGTGGCGAATGTCAGCAAATTCATTTTATTTGCACCAAGTCTGATCTTCTTGATGATTCAGATGATCTGTAAGTTAATGTTGCATGATGATCAACTACACGGTGTTTCCATTTAAAATCAAGCTAGGTGAGATAAAGCACAGAGTTGAGACTTTTTTGTAATGAATGCAGAACATTTGGGTCAAAAGGAGCCTCAGATGCTGAGACAATTTTATAAAGTTTACTAAATAAGGTGGACTGAGTAATGAACAGAGAATTGCCTGGTCAGAAGGAAATTGAGTTATTTAAGAGAGGCGCAGGCAAGGGTTTGGAACAGCAAGAGGGGCTGAAGAATAAAACAGGAGTAGAAGGAGAAAGAGATGCAATGATGGGATCATGGTAGCTTTATGTATGGGTACAAAATCTATGAGATTATAGGAAACTTCCTAACAAATCATGGTCCAACGAGAACCTGCTGACATGTCTCATAATGCTTTAAGATTAATAACAATAATAATAGTGTGCAAAAGCCACCTAGGCAAAGCTCAGCTTGGTCACAAAAGGAGTCTCCCACAACTCCACCTGAAAGCCAAAACCACACAACCTCCTGCAAACTGATGATGGTGTACAGAACATATACATATATATTTACATTTCTTTTAGTTCATCAGCTGATGTCCATGATCTAATCACTGAAAGAAACGTGCAAGCCATGGATGCAATAAAGAAAGCATTCAACAAGCGAAGCAAAATTAGGGTGAGTTTTGTAGCCTGACAGAAAATCTAATGCAAAGACTCTCCACAGTTGCAAGAATGCTTTAAAATCAAATAACATTTTCCCTAGAAACACTTCAATGATGACAGTTTCAAAGTGTTCACAGTGAGCTCCAAAGAGTTCCTAAAACAAAACTACTTAAGTCCAGAAGAAACTGGTAGGTGAAGTCTCCTTTTAAATAACTGAAATGTATAGGGGGCCAGAAGTGACCAAATATTTAAAACATGTAATAAATTATTTATTCAAATATTTATTTAATTAATTATACATTTGATCAGATAATTATTGACACATTTAATTAATTATTTAATTATGTATTTCTTACATTTATTTTGGCACTCTTGGCCCTGGCACTGTCTTCATGAATTTTATTTTAGCTGTCAGTCTCACCCATCAACTTTAGGGGGCGGGGTTAATGCTGTTCAAGTCAAAACCATAGCTGTGGCCTGGTGGCTATTCTTTAAGTGGGCGTTTCTCTGCGCCAACAAGGACATGTAAAAACTAACCGAGCTGTACTTTGAAAAACCCAGTTTGTGTGCCACCAAATACACTTTAAATATTTTTTTTAGCCAAGAATGTAATGTTTTAATCTTCAGATATCTGGTTGGTGTGTCAAGATAGAGCCTATTTGCAAAAGTGCTTCGATGATTTGAAAAATGTCTGTCCAGCCCAGTCTCACGACAAAGCGTGTGATAGGCCTGCTCGCAAGTGCTCGAGCTGTTATACCGCTGACAAAGCTCAGGTCCTGGTGCACAACTGTCATAACCCCAGCTGACTGGAGGTTGAACACCAACTTCCTTTACTGAGGTTATATCTATCGGGTCTTTATCTCCTGATGTTCCTATGTGTCATACTTGTTTCAGTCGCCAATTCTGAATTAAAACTAACATTAAAATTAAGTTTAAAGAGGAGAGAGAGCAAATAAATCTGATAAACTTTGACTTTTACATTCAATAATCAGTGTCACCAGTGCATAAACGCATAATCTTTTTTAAAAGAGATAACAGCGTTGGTGTTTCCCTCATATATTAACTGTCAGGTTTAAGTGTACCAGGCTTGTTAGACACTTTGAAACATACAGACTTCACAATGTTCAACTAATATTTTCATTGTGAATATTAACCATGAAGGTAAACAAGCAGTCCAGCTGCTGTCTTTTAGCCCTGTATACCAAGAGCAAGATCAGCATATCAAGGATATTTTTCAGTGTTCTGGAATCACTGACCCTAACACTGGGACCAGGATAAATGCTCACACGAAGCTGGTTGTCAGCTCTCTATGTTAACCCAGGGTTTCCCAGGGCAGGCACAAAGTGTTGGCAGAATCAAATTAATCTAACGGTCATATACGCCAGGGGTCATATCGATATTCTTTTACAGAAAATCATCTTTATCAGACTATTCGAAAGACGTGAGAGCTAAAACTTTAAAACTTTAATCAGAGCCGATCAGATTTGCTCTGTTGTAAATGAAACAGTGAAGTAAACATGACCTGACAGACAGAACCTGAGTAAATTATGTCTGGTGTTTAACCTCCACTGAGAGCTAAAACTCAGCGGAGGTATTAAAGCCGTGTGCCGGTGATTCGATATCAGCTGCTGATAAAGTGGGTTTGCCTATGAGGTGCTCTGTAGTTTTATAAGTGTCCATCACTCTCCGTAAATCCCGTTTTACAGAGAAACAGGGGAAACAAGCTCCAGCAGCTCTGCGCTCAGGAAAAAAAAAACTACATTTGATTATCTTGTGCAGAATATTGCTCCGACATTACATTATATAAAGCAACAGTGCCCACGTTAAACTGTGACGATAACCAGGTAACTTTTGCAAACATATTCTATGTTGACAACCTGACCTGATACGTGAAGATTACGCCACTGAATTCTGAGCTAAAATAATATTAAAAGTACAGTTTATGACAGAAAAACGGGGTATTTTAAAACTTCACTTACAGTTTAGAGCGCCACCACCATTGCCGCTTGTGTTTTGAAATGCATTCTGGGATACCTGGCTGCCCCAAGTCCACACTATCACCACTTCATAGCAGTCAATTATTTAGGATCGACCTGTCTTGACTTACTTTGCACTGTAACCATTCAGATGTTAGACAAGCAGCGGTTGCAGTGTTAACCCCGCCCCCTGACTTTGATGGGTGAGGCTGACAGATAAAATAAATTCATGAAGACAGAGGCAGGGCCAAGAGTGCCAAAATGAATTAAATAAATACATCATTAAATAATTAATTAAATATGTCATTAATAAAATAAAATTTGAAATAAATAAATGCTTTAAGTGTAATGAATGGATATTTAATTGATTATTGAAATATTTATTTAATTAATTAATTCCAATTTTAATTAAATAATGAAACATATATTTAATTATTTAATTGCATTTTTAATTCATTCATTTTGATAATCCTGGTCCTCCATAAGATTGCACTTATTTTTTTAGTTTGCCTTGACTGAAAGAAGAATTATTTAATTTCAAATAAGTACGTAATGTAAAATTGTAACATTGAAATTTATTTTACAGAAATACCCAAACTTCAGAGATTTTTGCAAGATCTCAATGACTGTCACTCAGAGACAGTAAACTATGTGAATCGAGCTCACGGGATTCTGTCTTTGATTCAAGGCGCCAACTCCAGAGGAGTGGTAAGGTCAAGTAAAAGATACATAACAACATTCTCTTACATGTTGGGATTTATCAATTGTGTTTGTGTGTCTGATTTTGGTTTTGCTATATTTATTAAATTATGAGTTATTAATTGGTTGACTGATTCATAAGGTTTTGATGCTCCATTTTTGCTTCTCAGGTCCTTATTACAGGAGAGTGGCTTTTAAAACCAACTGAATTTCATTAATCTTTTTAAAAAACCCAACAAGTGGTTTTCATGGTTTTATTCCTTCAAATGTTTTTCAGGATAGTAAAAACGGAGAGGTGTGTGAAGAACTTGAGAGAAACATGAACCTCCAACTTGATAATGTCAGAAAAGAAATGGAAGACACCTGTAGGGCTTTTGAAAGATGTCTTGATGATGGTGTTAAGAAATCGTTCTTATATCATGTATGTTTTTTAATCACAATTAAAATACATGCAGATTTTACATGACAATGAAAAATGCAATAATTCTGTGTTTTCTTTTGTGTTTCAGGGAAAGAATAGTGGTGCTTTTTACAATTTACTGAAGTGTGTCGTTGAGAATGGTGGCGTCTACAAACCAAAAAAAGGGAAACCAATTAGCCTTAATATGAAGTTGGCTTCCTCTCTGATTGACAGCATTGGTGCAGAATTCAGAAAGACCTTTCCGTAATAATAATAAATAAATAAAAAATGTCGCATAATATTATCCAGGATATGTAATTCATAACATATAAACTTGCCAATTCTGTCATTATAAACCGTAATGTTTACTTGTTTTAGAAATGAAGTAAAATGTGGAGCATTCAACGGAGTCATCAATACATTTACACTTAACACTGATTCTCTGATTGAAAAGTACAAAAATGCTGAACTACAGCTCAGATTCCTCAAGACAGAGGTAAGAGATGAGACTTTCTTATACATTAGCCCATTGATAAACAATAAGTAAAGTTCATCTATACTTCATGTTTTTCTCTCAGGAAGAAAAGATTAAGGCAAAATTAAACAAAATCATCCAGAAGCAGAAGAAAAAAGTCTACAGCAGTCTGACAGAGACAGTTGAGAACATTATGGAAGAAGGCTACAAGAGTAAGAAATAAGATCAGAGCTTCACAACTTATCACTTAAACAGATATTTATGTTTGTTATTATTCAGCATAAAAAGTCTGAAGGGTTTTCTGTCTTTTTGTAGAGGCTTTTGCATTTACAGGAGAAGACACGCTGTACAACATGAGAGAGTCTATTAAAAACCATGTGCACTCAAAGAAGGACATGTTTGAGCAGGCAAAAAATACCATGTTGGAGAAGTTGTACGATTTGATGGTTTGTCATGTTTTATGAAGAATTATGATGAAAATATTTTGTCATAACTCACCTGAAGCCTTTTTCTGTATTTAACTGGAATAGACTTATACAGAAATGTATGTTTCCATTTATATTTTTTATCCAGTCTGAGAACCTTCTAAATACAACCTTAGCACAATATCTTACTCTGTGGTAAGTGATGAAAAACTTTAAATTTTTAAATTAGGTATACGTCTGTGGGACTCTGGAGAAAACTATGAAAGAATCTATTGGACTTTCATTCAAGGCTGAAGAGTGCTTACTCCCAGGTAAACAGTTTGATGTAATTACATTGGTTCAAATTGTTTGCCTTTCCTCTTTATCTTTGTAATCTTGCAGCTGATAACAATAAGGGTGTCTATTTATCTTTTTTTTAAATTAATTCATTACTCATTTAGTCACACATTTAAGTATGTGTGTCACTCTGGGAGGAAACAATTCAAAAAAAGTTTTGTTTTTCAGATGTTTCAACAGAGCTTAAGATGGTGAAGAAACATTATGATCTACTTGTAGGCACTCCAGATGATGAAATATAACTGGGTAAATCCTAAGATTTTATCTTCAGTATGAAATTATTGTTGTTAATTTAAAAAAAAAATGTCAGTGTTTTTGTCTTTAATAGACAATAGATTCTGTTTGCTTGCTTTGGCTCTGATGGAGGTGGACGCATCTCTCTCCCTCTCCCTCCCTTATCTTTCCTGCTTGGCTTCTCGTGTCTTATATCTGGTTGTGTCTATCTCTAACCCCAGAAGAGCCTCTCAGTCCTCATCTCTAATACCTAAAGAAGAACTATGAATTTGATCAACTGATCCCTAAATGCAATTGACACTCACTTCTCGATGAAAAGCCTGGGTTCGGAAGAGTTCAACCGTCCTGGAGGGACGTTCCCTGCCGGATACACGATGGCAGGAGAAGTGGCATGTCGTGTGCCTGGCGGGACTTTCGACTGAGGACATTGAAGACATCTACCTATTTGGAACATTATAACAGGATTCTTGCTGATCGGAGATGGCTTGGTCCTGGTTTATTGGAAATTGAAGAAAGCAGTGACAGCTGTTATAAACCCCACAAGGCTACCCGCTATGATCGAAGCTATGGGTAGAGCTGTGAGTAGTCAGAACAACTGTAAAATTCTGATTTCCTGCAAAGGCTGTGGACTATTGACTTTTGCTTAACTAGGTGAAAGGACAGTCTCTCAAGCTGAACACAGGATACACATACACACGCACACACACACACACAAGTACACTGACACAGATACGCACTCACCTACCCTCACCCATCCCAAACGCCTCCAATGCATGTCATGTGCTTACGTGGTGTACATGTGAATATTCATGTGCTTTTTTTGTGCTAAGGTGTTTTTTTACTTTCCTCAAACTGGTCTCCCAGTTAGGAGCCCAGTTTAAGTCTTTTTTTTTTGTCTCCTCTTGTCCCTGATGTGTGTACCTTCACTGATTTTCCTTATGGCATGGCTACGTCTGCATTACAGTTTTTGGAACTATGAAATCACTATAATAGTGTAGAAATGTGTATTTAAACATCGTTACATTGACAGAAATTGGAGTTTCTATGGTTTGACCCATCTGTGATAGAAGTGAGCTGTATGTGGCCTACGATGAAAAATAAGTTTTACATCCTGTGAGGCCTTAAGCCTTATTATTGTTTGGTGGGCCTGTTTTATTTCCTTTTGTTCAGGCCATCATTAGTGGCTCCTCCCATCTATTACGAGACAAGGAATTCACCTGTTTGGGAACCTATGTAAGGTGATATTCTTTTAAGATGGCGGCCACCCTCCCCCTCCTCTAAGAAGGCTGGGGCTTTTCTGGCACCCAATTTAGTTTTTTTTTTTTTTTTTTTTTCCCCCGCTTTTGTGGCTTTTGCAGTTATTTCTAGTTTCAGTCACTTGTTTATAGGTAAGCACATAGTTGTTGTTTTTTCTGCTTTACCTCTGTTTGTGCTTAATAAATGAATATGGTAAAATTATTTGTGTGGAATTCCCTTTGTCATGTCCCTAACAAGCTGTGCATATTAATACTACTACTACTACTACTACTACTACTAATGATGATGATGATAATAATAATTCATTTTATTTGAGGGTGCCTTTCTAAAACCCAAGGTCACCTTACAAAGAGAAAAAGATAAACATGGATAAAAATAAAAAAGCAACCAAGATTTTGTCAACAAGTAAAATCTGACTTAAATAAGGGAAGGGAATCTATTTTTCTTATAACTGGAGGAAGTGAGTTCCAGAGCCAAAGAGCAGAGCGACTGAAAGCTCTGTTCCCCCTTGTGATAAGACCAGCATAAGGAACAACAAGATGAATGGCAGATGAAGATCTGAGAGAGCGGGAAACAGTGGTGATATGAAGCAGATCACAAAGATAAGGAGTGTTAAGGTTGTGGATGCACTCAAATGTGAGAACTAAAATTTTTAAGTTTATCCTAGCTTGTATGGGTAACCAGTGAAGCTGTTGAAAAATTGGGGTGATATGGTCTCTTAAGTGAGTATGAGTTATGACCCGAGCTGCAGGATTCTGAAGAAGTTGAAGTTTATGGAGGGACTTATTGGGGAGACAAAATAAGAGGGAGTTGCAATAATCAATCAGAGAAGTAATAAGACTATGGACAAGGATGGCAGCAGCATGGGGAGTAGGGAACTAAGCAAACTAAGCAACCAACTTTATTTGACACATACACAATCATACAGAGTACAACATGTATAAAATGCTTGTGTCCGAGCTGTGGACTGGCTGCAGACGTAGCCGCGCCATTCCAGGGCTTGGTTTTAGCATGGAGGGTCTAGCCAGGACCCTTACTGGATACCGGGTGGGAAGGGACGAAGTTGGTTAATGTTACATAAGTGAAAGTATGCAGAGCGAGTTATGTAATTAATGTGAGACTGAAATGAGAGAGTACTGTCAAATATGGCACCCAAACTCCACAGTAATACCTAGTTAAACAATTATTATTCACACCAAATACAAGCTTTATACTGACATGCAATGTGAATGGAATTGTAGGAGAAATAATAATAATATATTTTAATATTGCATTGTTAATCACCAATTAATGGCCAATCACATTATATGGTGCTACTATAAATAGTAGCTGCAATCTGAGCAGCTGTTAGAGGTTGGCCACTTTGTTTCATACTCAGGTGATGTCGTTTGATCAGCCTGGGCGGGCACTTAATAGCTTTAGAGCTTTGTTCAAGTTTTCTTCTGCCCATCAGTATATATGCATACATATTTATAATATTGCAAATCAATATTTCAAACTAAATTATCTATCCAATTAAACACTTTAAATTCAACTTGGATTTTAACAAAAATGGAAAATTAAAAACCTTGATATTTGAATTAATTTACTTATTTCTCTTTTTTAAATTGCAACTTGAAAATCAGTTTTTTCTAATTTGGAAATTAAAAATGCTTTTTGAAACGAGGTTTTTATTGAGAGTTAAAAAATTGTGAAATCTGTTTTAGTTTGAAGTATTTATTAATTGATTAATAATTCATTTTGAAACATTGATTTATAAATTGTGTTATGAAGTTATTAAGTAATACATTAATTTAGTAATTTTTAAATGAATAAAATATTTTTGTATTTCGTCACACTATTCATTATTTTAACACAGATGCACTTCGATGCACTTGACTCTTCTGGTCCTCCATATTGACATCATTGGTTTCTTGCTCCCGCAACACACACACGCACACACATACACACGTCTGCCCCGTGTTGTCAAATGATGTAATGTTTGTTTTTGTTGTGACTGTGCGTAAAGCAATGATGGCAGGGAGAAGGGCGTTCCTCCTGAATGAAGTATTTGAATTAGCCTTATACGATTTGCAAATGAATGTGATGCAAATGGCTTGATCATAGTTTTTACTTGCCAGAGTTTCGGTTTCTATTTGTGTAAAATAAATGTAAATAAATGTAAAAATAAATGTCTTCGAAGACGACATTTATTTTTACACTTGTCCTCGAGACTATCTATTACTCTGGATGACATTACTTTTGCGTCAAATCTTGAAGTTATGTCCGTCAATGTGAATATTAAAGAAATATGTGGGACTGCTTTAAAGGGGTTATATCCCCCCCCGGACCTGTTGTACCTCGTCAGTCTCCGGCACAAAATTAAAGGAAGGGGGATTATTTCAGAATAAAAATACTGGTACGATATCACGAATTAGACGCCCTTCCATCTAAGCATCCCTCACTAGCTCACCTGTTGCTGTATACATCCGGGTCTTCGTCACCTGCCTTCTCGAGCTGTTACAGGTAGAAGTCGTGTAAATTTTTCTGCTCCCTCCGACTGAATTGGTTACATTTTTGTTGATTGGTGCTACTCATGTTTTTGTAGAGATCACCTGCGGATTGTTTCCTCTGAAGTTTTCCCTCCACCGATTGCTGGTATGTTTTAATTCTGTGCATTTAATGATTTTACTTCGCAGTAAACAGGTGTGTTTATAGGTCGTAGCTGCAGAAACCTCCACTCTGAGAATTGGAAGACGCCGTTTGTAACTTTGATTTTTCACGGTCTTAGCTTTATTTCTGTCACAATAATCTTTTACTGTAAATGCTAATTTTACCGTGCATTCACAGCATGTGGGTGGGCGGCTGATAGCATTACAGTGGCGCCGCTACTGTTTCTCTGGCTTACATAGAGTTGGATGTCTCGAGACCACTTTTACGTGGTCTTGGTCTCGTCTTGGTGTCGACGGACTTTTGTCTTGGTCTCGGTCTTGGTCTCGACGGACTTTTGTCTTGGTTTTGTCTTGGTCTCGACAGACTTTTGTCTTGGTCTCGCTGTTTCGGTCTTGCGTTCTCAAATCGACATAGTGTTCCGGAGATTTGGAGTCAACCATCAGCGGAGCGGGGGGTGACTTACTGGGCTTAAGCCCGTGTCATTTTTTCAGAAGCATGGGGTCTTTTGGAGTGTAATTTGTTAGTTAGATGCCTGACTGACAACTGTATAAAACAAAAACAACACACGAAGCACAGAGCGCACCGTCGTAAATCCCCCCTAATTTTGGTAATGATCCGATATGGGCTCAAAATGTGGTCATAAATATTTTGTACTTGTAAAAAAGATTTGTATGTGTAAAAAAGATTTGTGTGTGCGTAAAAAAGATTTGTGTGTGCGTAAAAAAGATTTGTGTGTGCGTAAAAAAGATTTGTATGTGCGTAAAAAAGATTTGTATCTGTAAAAAAGGTTTGTGTGTGCGTAAAAAAGATTTGTATGTGTAAAAAAGATTTGTGTGCGTAAAAAGAATTTGTGTGTGGACTTAGCCCAAAAAAACCCCTGCAAGTTACAAGTACGAATTTTGACCCTATTTTTCTTCCTTTCATCTGATTGGTCAATGTCATGTCAATCAGATGAAAGGAAGAAAAATAGGGTCAAAATTCGTACTTGTAACTTGCAGGGTTTTTTTTTTCTAAGTCCACACACAAATCTTTTTTACGCACACACAAATTCTTTTTACACATACAAATCTTTTTTACGCACACACAAATCTTTTTTACACATACAAATCTTTTTTACAAGTACAAAATATTTATGACCACATTTTGAGCCCATAATCCGAGCTCAGGCACTAGGCGACTGAGCACAGCACCCATGTGAGCGAGGGGGGAGAAGCTGCTGCCTGCGAGTTTGCTGCAGACAGAGAAGAGCTTAAGTTTGACCAGGTACCAAAGCAAATCATTCGTACTGAACTAATAATGTAAATATGACGGTGTATCACAAAAGATTGATATCAAACTGATCACTTGGTTGCGTTACTTGCTCTTCGAGTGAATCAACAAATGGATAAGTAAAAAGCCGAACAGCAATGCTGATTTTTTAGAGAGTCTTAGATTACATTTCATATTTTCAGTTGTTACCCTCCACGGCTAAACAAACTCACTAAATCGGTTTCAATTGTGTACTGATGAACACAACAATGGACATAAGGAGCTTCTTTCAAAGAAAAAACTCAGGTAGATGTTATTTTATATATTATGCTTTGGATGTTGTTCAGTATATCTATGCAAAACAAGAGGAATTTGAAACCAGATATTTACATACACTTTAGGGCAGCGGTCCCCAACCCCCGGGCCTCGGACCGGTACCGGTCCGTGAGTCGTTTGGTACCGGGCCGCGAGAGTTGAGGCTCAGGTGTGAAATGTATGGTTTTCAGGGTTTTTATCGGTTTTCAGCGTTATTTTGTTATCGTTTTGATCGTTAAGTCGGTTTTCCTGGGTCTTTTCACATGTGTTATGAATAAATCTTCTTTTTTTCGGTACCGGTACTAGTTTTATTTTGTTGTATTTATCCGCGACACCTTAAAGGCCGGTCCGTGAAAATAAACCAGGCATAAACCGGTCCATGGCGCAAAAAAGGTTGGAGACCGCTGCTTTAGGGAGAAAACATAAAAACTTTTTTTTACTGTTAGACATCAATTTAGAGTAAACTTTTGTTTTAGATAAATAAATGTTGAAATATCTTTTGAATTAGTTAAATGTCAGAATAAAAAGAGGGAGCTGTCTATTTTAATCACTTTCATCAAATTTAGGAGTACATATACACTAAGTTTATTGTTAATTAATAAGAAAACTCCAGACGATTCCATTCTGAGCTGAAGAAGCTTCTGATAGGTTAGTAGAGTCCATGTGAGTAAATTGGTGGCACAGCTGTGGATGCATATAAGGCAAAACACAGAGCCTGTTTCTGTGACATGGGAAAATCAAGAGACGTCAACCAAAACACCTGGAAAAGAATTGTGGAGCTCCATAAGTGTGGCTCAGAATAAAGTTAACAAATATGTTTTTATATTTATCAATCTAAAAAAATAAACATTTAGTCTGATTTGATGTTACAATTAAAAAAGTGTTTGTGTTTTTATCTGAAGAGTACATAAATATCTGGTTTCAACTGTATATTTGATGATGTTGGTGTTTGGCTTGATTGTCAGCACAAAGAGGGAGAGAGGAACAGAGAGGGAGAGAGAGGAGCAGAGAGAGAGAGAGAGAGAGGAACAGAGAGGGAGAGAGAGGAACAGAGAGAGAGAGAGAGGAACTATAGGCATATTTATTTATTTAGGACAGTGCATGTTAATGAACGTAAATGTAAAAAAAAAAAAAAAATTACATGAATGTAAACATGCCAGATTATAGCCAAAGGCTAATTTCCATCTGTTGTCCTTAAACATAAAAAAATAGACATAATAATTCATAAAAATTCATCATTCATTCATAATAAAAACTCCATCACCAAACTTACACATACACACCATTCTGTTCCCAAATAAAACATTAAAACTATACAACTCATACATGATCACACACTTGATTTGTCCATAACCAGTTTTTAACCTTTGCCTTAAACAAATTGAGTGTAGAGCATTCTCTAATGGGTTGAGGAAGACTGTTCCACAGATGGCCACCCTTAACAGAGAGGACGTTCTGCCCAAATGCTGTCCGTCTGTGGGGTATAAACAAGTCTCCTCGGATTGTAGCTCGAGTGGTCCTGTCTGAGCTTTCTTTATGCCTAATGAACTGCTTTAGTGGTGGTGGAGCAAGGGAGTGTAAGACTTTATATATTAAACACACTCTTTTAAGTTTCACTAAGTTATTGAAGTTCAGTAATTTATGTTTTTTTAACACATGACAGTGGTGGTGGGAAGTCGGTTTTTTGTCAAGTAGTTTTAAACTTCTTTTATAAATGTTTTCAATAGTTTTAAGTGTTGTTGGACAAGCAAGTGACCAGGACGTCAAACAATAGTCCATATGAGAGATGATCATTGAGTAAAAATAAGTTTTTGCAACATTCATATTTAAATTATTACGTATATGATTAAAATTTCGATTATTAAATTTAAGTACCTGGGACACTTTATTTATGTGACTCTTGAAGGATAATGTTGGGTCTAGAATGACCCCAAGATATTTAAATTCTGGAGCTAATTCAAGCTCTACTCCATCCAGGAATATGTTTGACTGCTTCAAGTTTAAGGGGCGTTTTGAAAAATACATACAGACAGTTTTTGAGGTGTTCAACATTAGGCATGAGTCCTCCAGCCAGCTATGCATTAATGCTAAAGCAGCTGTAAGATCTTTTGCCACCTGCTGGACACTATTTGCTTGCGTATATATAACTGCATCATCCGCATACATTTGAGCAAATATATTTGGACAGACTTCAGGTAAGTTATTGATAAAAAGAGAGAACAATAAGGGCCCAAGAACAGATCCTTGAGGAACCCCTGTATCACAGTCTAAATATGGAGATTTAACCCCATCCAACACCACACACTGTTTCCTGTGTGAGAGATATGAGGCAAACCACTGAACAGAGAGAGAGGGAGAGAAAGGGAGAGAGAGAGAGAGAGAGAATGACGACAGAACAGAGATGGAACAAGAGCAGGTGAGACACACATGTTAGTCAAATGGTTGTTTACCAAAACTCATCAGAACATGTATGTACCTAGTGTTTCTTTTTAGATACCATTTGTTACTTTTCAAATTCTATATTTATTAAGTTATGCAGGTTTGTTTGCACAACAAGGCTAAATAATTATATAAACATTTCTCAATCTAAATATTGTACTTTGGTAGAATTAAAAAATAAGTGTAGTGCAGGTCTATGATGATTTTTAGTGCTACTAACATCTAGTTCTGATTCTGGTTCTGTCTTGTTTAGTGTTGTAGTCCTGTTTTGATTCCGGATCAGTTCTGGGTCTGGTTGAATTGGGGTTTAGTCCCTGTGTCTTGATACAGGCCCGACTTTGTTCTGCCTTGCTGCTTAATTAAAAAACTAGTTTAAGGTGTCCTGCATATGTATATAGAAATGTATGTGTGTATATGTATATGTATATGTATGTGTATGTGTGTGTATATATATATATATATAAGTCATTCTTTTTTGAACAAAACTCAAAACAGACCATAATAATCTTTCAATCATTTCTACCCTCACTTAATTTCCTTTCGCTGCTCAGCTCTCACAAAGTGGCTCAGTTATACTCCAATCACTCCATATTGTGGCCAATCACATGCGAGGATATAGGATAATATCATTATGTGAAAAACAGAGAGGGTGAGAGACGCGACAGTCAAGTGGAGCATCCGTCTGTCCTCTCAGTAAGTGAGTGAGACAGTAGACAGCGGTGAGGAGGGCTGTGCGAAAGCAAAAACACATAAATATGCCTGACACCCGTAAACGAAGCAGCATCTGGCTGCAGTTTAAAGACTTTTTTGGTCTCGGTCTCGGTCTTGGTCTCGTCTCGACTTGGTCTTGGTCTTGGTCTTGTCTTGGTCTCGATACCCTCTGGTCTTGGTCTTGTCTTGGTCTCGATACCCTCTGGTCTTGGTCTTGTCTTGGTCTCGGATTAGGCGGTCTTGACTACAAGTCTAGGCTTACACTTACAGAAGTGCTGCTGCTTTGCCTTTATGCTTTGTTTTCTCCCTTCTTTCGTTCGGATTTTATTCTTCCCATTTCAGTAACTGTCTGGGCAGTGATTTGATCTTGATCGTTTGATCTTTGTGCATTGCTCTGGTTTGAGATTTTAGAATAGCCTTTAAGCCGTATGTAGAGTATATGGAAGCCTGTTAATGTGTTTTTGATGTATTGAATTATTCATTTCAAGCAGTTTGAATATATAACAATTAATATTAATTTTTGAAGTGATCAACAATAACATTTCTATTTGGGTGTTTACTGGGGTTTTTTGGAGGTGTGGTCCTAAACTTCTGATTAACTGTAAAACAGCCTGTTTCAGTTTAAGCGTTGTTTTCAATAACCTTCTAAAAATGTTTTGTTTCACTCCCATTTCTTCTTTTTGCATGTTCGAGCTCCAGTTGGAACCTTGTTAAGATCCAACCATACAAAATATGATTTTTTTTTGTGCCATTTTTCAAGTGGTCTTAAACTTTTGATCAGGACTGTGTTACACCATTGGAAGTAGGCTGTAACTGTCCCTGAGACAGTTAAAATAAAGTTGGTTATTTCATGTTTCTGTGATAGATTCATGCTTAATTTAGTTCATTTATTTACAAGATAAGATGATAAAAGTGTAACATTAATTAAAAAAAAAACATGTCTAAAATATGTGATTACAAAATATGGGTTCGTTAAATATGTAAAGTGCTGTAAAGTTTGTATGAGGTAGAGTTTGTAATTGTCACATGACCAGAGTTTGGTTGAGAGCACAACCATGGCGTTGTGCATCTAGCATGGATACATGGCTACAGATGCATCTACAGCCTCAACGTTAATGTTATTCTGCATGTGGTCCAAGAGGCGCACACGGTATGGTTTCATGTATATTGTTTGTATAATGTTGCATACGTGTTCTACGCTGGTAATGAGAGGACATTTTTGTGATATCCATTATTATGCATTTTTTCTGTTCTGCTTGCACAAGACTGTTTATGGACACTGATATGAGAGACTGATAAGCTCAAAACATTTATGTTGTAAACTTTGTGTTTCTTCAGTTTTCACGGTGTCTGAAGACAATAAGAGTGAGAGAGAGAAAAATAAATTTCCGAAGACATCAGTATGATGCGTGGCCATTCTTTGTTGGACCCCTGTAGTTACATAGGCCCTCTCTCCGTTTTCTAGCTGCAGCTGCACCAGTGTTTCTGCAGTAGGGTTAACCACAGAGGCTTTTTTTTTTTTTTAGATGAATATTTTATATAAATTAATAACTTGTTTCCTTTTATCAGGGGCTGATGCAATAAAGTGGAAGTGACTGGATGCCTTAGTGGTGGGACCTTCCATGTGCCTTGATTATTTATGGACCTCTGGTTTAAACTGCACCATAGTGTGTGCAAGACAGGGATGGGGAACTCAAAATCTTGCCTTTTTGAGTCTCAGGGTTGAAGTAGCAGCTTTACTAATATTGACCTGTGACTATTTCATGGATTCAGTGCAGCTGCTGAATAGATTACCTTCAGTGTCATTAAAAACACTGATAATGTTACTTAGGACAAAAACACATCATAGTTAATCAAGGCCGTTTTAATAAGGTTAAAGTGAAACCCAGTTATGAAACAGCAAAACTGTTGGTAAATGCATATATTCTTGTATCTTTTGGAAAGTTTTGTATTAGGCGAAATTGTATATGCATTATGAAAACAATCTTGCCATGCTGTTTCATCACTCATTCAATCAATCTTGCTTCCTGCAGCCTTTCTGACCTTGTAAATAACATAAACATAGATGAATAACATAAATACATAAATACTGAAGACATGGAACAAATCTGTGTCATGTCATTTATGTTTATTCTTCAGAGAACTTCCTTTTGGAAAGTTTTTTTTTTTTAAGTTTGGTGTTTATTTATATAAATTTTTATTTTAAACATAGCTTTGGAAGTAAACCCAGACTCTTTTTGTGCTGTTTTATCAAAATTGTGTTGACATTCTGACAAAATAGTAAAGAATCTGAGTGTCTCCAAAGAGCACATTTGCTTGTCATACCTAACAGTTGCTGTTAGTTTTGTTTTGTCTTTATGTATTTGTTTACCAAAGTTATTCCTTTTTACATTTTTCCTAGCTGGGTTTTTTCCCACATTCAAACAAAACTAAATGTCAGTGTTTCTATATGTAGTCTTTCACTCACTCCTTATTTTTACATATCCACTAAGATCCTATAGTCAAACATCCAGCCACTTCTGGCACCTCTGCAATAACACTAGCTCTTCCACCTTTTTGCACTTACCCTTACTCATCCCCTGACTAGCATCTGTTTATGTTCAGATCTGGTTCCACTCACCTCCTTTTGTTCTACTTACCTTCTCTTGCTTTTTTGCTTTTTTTTTAATTTTATTTTATTTTTTTACCTTAATCAACTTTTGTTTTTAAAACTTCTACTTATTGTTGGACT
Organism: Perissodus microlepis; assembly: GCF_051167445.1. Classification (NCBI taxonomy): domain Eukaryota; kingdom Metazoa; phylum Chordata; class Actinopteri; order Cichliformes; family Cichlidae; genus Perissodus; species Perissodus microlepis. The sequence continues at coordinate 14,832,485 of NC_140464.1, forward strand.
TACTGAAGACATGGAACAAATCTGTGTCATGTCATTTATGTTTATTCTTTACAGAACTTTTTAAAACTTCCTTTTGGAAACTTTTTTTTTTTTAACCTTAATCAACTTTTGTTTTTAAAACTTCTGCTTATTGTTGGACTTCTCCTTTTTTGTTTTTGTTCCTGACTGTTCCCAGTCTATGCCTTCTGGCTGACTTCACCCTCTCTGAAAGAATCTTTTTTACCGCATCTTCAATAGCAGGTAAACTATTTGAACTTTTGCTCTAAACGTATTGTTTATATATCTGCTTATTCCTAGCCATTTTGTTGTTTGGTTAGAAATTACAATTTATCTTTCAGTTTTTCTTCGTGGACATGGATGATTTTGTGCGAAACAAACTGACTGAATGGGATCTACAAAAGTGGATGGATAAATTTGAAGGTAAGGTATTACTATGCATCACTGATGAGCACAGATTTTGTACAATAATAATGTGATGTTTAACTTGACAATTTGGCAAGCGAAAGGTCACTGGATTGTTTCCAGCTGGAGATTTGGTGCTGTATCAGCAAGAGCATATTGCCTAATGAAGCATTTGGAGCCACCCACTGTGGCAACAACTTGTAGCAAGAGAGTAGCCAAAGAAGCTTTTGTGAATACTGAAAAAGAATCTGTTAGTGTAGACATAAATGCTGCAACTTTGTTCTGCAGCAAAGCGGGTAATTTTCCTACTGTACTGGAGTAGTACATATGCACCAACGGCAACACATTGGTACATTTTATACAAATTTCGATAATAGTTATGATAGTTACTTTTCTGTAGCATCTTGTAGGTTGTTAAATTAACAGAGAAAAGTAAAATATAAATTAATAAAAGAAAACACAAATGACATGCCTTCAATTCAAACAGCCAATGTATTAAATTACCCCTGTGAGGGCAAATTACACTTTAACAGCTGTGTCAATAACTAAACTCTCCTTCATCATAAGCATATGTGTAGTAATTTTAAAATGATTTGCACTTCTGCATTACTAAGATTTAAATTTTTAATTACAGATGAAGAAATTACACAGGAAAGTTTATATGAACTTAATGATGAACTCATTGATAAGTTGATTCCAAAAGTTGGACCAAGATTAACGTTCAAGCAGAAATTAAAGCAGTTAAAGGTAATTGTACTTGTGTTGTGTTTATTATGCTGCTCTTTTTTTTGCTTGTTTTCTCTTTTTTTTCTCTTAATAGGTGATCAGTGAGATTTTTGTTTTTCTTTTTAAGTACCCTTTCGCACTGTCCCTCTTCCATTCTGTTTTTCTTTTCTTTCATCTTTCTTTCTGCCTTTCCTATCCCCCAGCCATGTCTGTCCCATCTGTAACAACTGAAAATAAAATAAATAATAATAACAAATGTTGATCAAATGGACCAATACGGCAAAGCTGTGATGATCCACTTTGTTACATCCTGTGAGGCTGTGGGAGTGTGTGGGCGTGGTGTTGTCTTCTCCCTCTCCTCCTCCTTCTTTCTTGCCCCTCCCCTTAAAGTAAATCCGTTGGGTATCTTTGTTGGCCTTCAGACAACAATTCTGACAGCTAAAGAACCAAACGGGACAGACACAGAAATAAATAAATTAATTAATTAAAAAAGGTAATTGTACTGCATGTAATTAGTATTTCTAAAGTTGTCTGTGAAGGTTCTCAGTCAGTTTATTTCTAAAGTTATTTTGCATATTGTTATATTTGGTCTGATAAATCTCAATTTCTGTGAATTTAAATTAGAATTGGATTGGTATATGCAAACACACATTAACACAAAACTATTTACCTGGAATTTCTTGTTCTTACTAGGAAGAACAAAACATAAATCAGGAAACAGTCAATTTGTCTGTTCAAGTAAGTTAAATACAATTTCATTTAAATGGCCAAGATCAATAATAGCAATTACAGTGTTTCAGTTACTTTGCACTATTAACAGGAGCAAAAAGAAGCACCTGATATAGATCAGGTAAGATTTATATATAATTAAATTCCTATATTTGATTACTTAATTTTTCATGCATTAAATATGTACATTGATCCCCAGGTTTTGGCATCCACAAGTGATAAAGGTAAGATGTATGCCATCTTATATATTACAAGTATTAGCAGTATTTTCAAGACAACAGTGTTTTCACTTGGACAGAATAATACCAGTCAGTTTGAGTATTAAATTTCACTCCTGAGCAAATCCCATTTAAAATTATTTATTTGTACATTTTTATTTTTATTTTATTTTATTTTTATTCAATTAGGAAAGAGAAGGTTTGAACATCCAGACGAGTCCAGCAAGTTGCAACCACGAGCTAAACGACAACGTAGCGCCCAACCAAGACCATACTTGGGTATTTCTCTATAAACAATGCCATTTAACAAAAATGGCATTTTTTTTTCAAATTATTTTTTTCATTGGTTTATTGGTGTAAAAGTATGTTAATAAAATTGAATTTTTAAGAGGCAACGGCTCGCATGCCACATATACCATAATTAAATATTTAATGTTTTTGCCAAGTTCCCATATTATGAGCATGATACATAATGTTCAAACATTTTTCCTCTTTGTATTACATTTTGTATTGACTAACACTGGAGCGGAGGAGCCTGACTTAGCTGGGCTTACTACAAGACACCATGAGCTCAGAACCAGTCATCTTGAAGGGGGCTGGAGTGTTCAAAACCGGAGTTACTCTTGCTGAGACTGGCAGGAGCTGAACTACTCCAGTAGCTTAGTGAGATGTGGTTGGCAGGGCCGAGTTACTCATATTTCCCCAGTTCCAGCCCATGGGTTGGTTAATGGGTCCTGACTGTCATTTGAACTAATCTCCTGGCCTCTCTCTCTCTGGTGTACCTCTTCAGGTGATTAGTGAAGGCTATGAGTCTTTGCCTAGCAGTTTATAAGGCCTTGGGCATGGGTAGCTTGCTGTACTTTTTAAGCATCCCTTTCTTCATCACACCTTTCTGCAGCTCTAATAATTGGCTAACTTCCCTCTGTGCTGCCTTGACCTTGGCATGCACTTCTTCTAGTAGACTGTCAGAGGATACGTCTTATACTCTTGGTAATCAACCATGGAGGATCCAGGTTTTCAGCGTAGCCACAATCTTTTCTTTAAGCTCAGCTGCTCTCGTACTCAATCCCTTGAATACACCTGTTGTTCTTGGAGCTCTGTGAGATCTGGTGATCATAAAATCCCCTCTGACCTGACGTGACCTGTCCCACCATTACCATAGCATTTGCGTTATACAGCATCAGTCTTGAGTTGTGGTAGCAGTTACTTCTCTTGGTTGCTGGAACAATGAGATACTTGTTGTTTTATAATTAGTCTAGATGCTAGATGTACAGCTATTGTTTGGTTAGCATATCTTAGTTGCACTGCAATGTAGCATGTGACAATTAAAAGCCACAGTTTAGAGATTAGGTGGCATATCATCAAAGTAGCCATTCATTTTACCGGAATCCTTGAATTTCTCCCGAATTATGTCCTTTCATCTATTTTCTTACCATGGTAATTTCACCTTTCTCCATCCCTTCCTCGCTCTTTTGTGGACTTCTGTCCCTCCTGTACTTCTCCATTGCTGATGCTAGTAACATCAGCCTCCTGTGAGTGTGAGAGCTTGTTACTTGTTGGTGTCGGTGTTGTTGTTGGTACCACTGTTGATGGTGCAGCTGCTAACGTGTCAGTTACCTTGACATATTTTGTTGCATTTATTGTAAGTGGATTTTTTTTTTCTTTTTCTCTCTTAGCTTTTCAGGTTCATCTTTTCACCACTTCTTCCACAATAAACTCTGTTCTACAAGGTGTGTGAGTGCACAGCAAAGGTGGAGAGGGCCTGGTTGTGTTAAGCAATTTGATTGGGTAAAACAGTGTCAGTTAATGATAGCAGTTAATTAATGAATAGGCAGCTGTCAGTGTTTGTGTGGATGGTCCACAGCAGCCATTGGTCTAAAAGCACATTGGCAAAACAGGCAAATGTCTGGTATGCCAGATTACCAGTCAAGCCCTGGTGGGTACTGAAGGTGAAGGGATCAGGTTTGGGGAGGAATCCTGTCACTCATGGTTTTGAGCTTGTGGGGCTCGAGAATCAGCTGGCAGTTACTGATAGGCCAAGTGGAATGTAGATCTGGCAGTAGCTGAACGAAAAACTCAGAACTGCCAGTGCAGAGGAGAGTCCAGCTATTAGATGAACCTTTTGAGTCAGGAATGAAAATGCAGCATTCGTAGTTATCACAAAACACTGTACCATCATTTTATGCTGTCAGAGATATTTGAGGTTGCATGGGAGTTTTCCAAACCAATCTATTTGGGGTTTTTGGAATTCGAGAAGGTATTTTATCCTGTGAGAAAAGAATGGAGTGGCCACTCAGGGAAGCACTTTTGCTTCGAGTAAAATATGTCTTTGGGTCCTGTTCACAAGTGAGAGTGGAGTGAGAAATTAGTGATATGGTGAGATGGTCATTCAGAAAGGACTCAGAGAAAGGATCATTGGGATGGTTTCACTGGTTTATTGCTCCTGCTAAATAATTATTTACTTCTTTGCTTACAGAAGCAATCGTTCTGTCTGATGTAAAAAACATAATGAAATTCGTCCATGCCAGACTACACGAAAAGGACAAGCTCAGTGCTTTCCTGAAGTGAGTATTAAGTTTCCATATTCTTTGTTGTGTCTGTATAGCCATGTTAGAAAGCCATGTTTGTTTGTTTGTTTGCCAGCAAGTGATTCTAGAATCATAAATAATCATGGTAACATGGACATTCATTCCTTATTTAATTCGTAAGACTCAAGACCTCCATTGTTTGGGAGCACATGAGCTGTCTTTCATTGTTGGGGGATGTTCATTACAAGTAGGGATGGGTACCGGTATCATGGCACCGGTTCTGACATAAACGGTAGTAACCAGACCGAAAAGCAGCGCACATTTCGGTGCTTTATTTCGGTGCTTTATTTCGGTGCTTTTTTTTCCTGAGCTGTGATACACTTTAGATTCTAGCCAATCGTTTTACGTTTCCGAGGATAGTAGGCGGGTCCAGGTACGTACGTTCTTTTAGAGCAGAGCTACAGATTAAAAATGCCCAAGGCGAAGCGGTCAAAAGTCTGGCTGTACTTCACAGCAAAGTATGCAAACTCAGCAGCCTGCAACAAGTGCTTTAAGCTGATACTGTGATACTGTCAAAGGAGGTAACACCTCAAATCCGATGAAATACCTGGCAACGCATAGCGTTTTTTTTAAAAGCCGAGAAATGCGCCGTATTTGATAGCTTGCTGCGAGACCTCACACCGTGCACATCTACTGCGGGTGGGTTGCCTGTTATCGGTCCTGGAATTAGCAACATCCCCCAAAAACCCAAAGAGGAGAGTCCTGGCCCCTAGCCCTGCCAGTGTAGCAGAAATGATGACGGATGATGATGGCAGCAGCAGCCGTTCTTCTCTGCGTGAGTAGCTTAATGTTGTTCGTGTGTAATTTACGTTGAGTACGCTAACCACGTTATTACATTAATGCATGTAAGGTGAACTAGCAAACATCATCATAGCTACATGTGGCTGTCTTCTTGTTTGATGGCAGATACTCCCTTCACCCTGGCCAAAAAGGCTAAAATGACCAAAGAAAAAGTGGAAAACAGCTGAACATGAGAGGTTTTTGGACAAAGTTTGTGTTTTTTCCATTGTTTAAGCACTGCTTCCAGCCAAGAGTGATACCATATATGCCCCATAGCTGCAGAAAAGGCTAACATTGTTATCTTTTTACAAAAAAACAGCTGAACATGAGAGGTTTTTGAACCAATTTTGTGTTCTCCATTCTTTAAGCACCGGTTTGAGCACCGTTTAAGCACCGGCACCGTTTCAAAAGTACCGGTTTGGCACCGGTATCGGATAAAACCTAAACGATACCCATCCCTAATTACAAGAAATATTAGTTTTCTTTTTGCTGAGCCTACATGAACCTACATTTTGTGCTAGTATTCACCAATGTATTTCTTGACTGGTGAAGTATTTTTACTATTACTTACTTTATTAGTTACTTTAAAGTTGTATTGCTGACAGACAGGTTAAAACAGAAAATGAATTCTTCCAATGCTTTTAGTGTGGATCACAATTAGTCTCACTTGGATTCGATTTACTTCTGCCAGATTTTTATTCTTGTGAATTTCTGGTAAGTCTGTATAGTACAGCTACTTTTATTTGCTATTTCTGGTATCCACAAATTTGAGGTAAAAATTTAACTCTTCCTCTCATTTAACAGGAAAAAAATTAGTGATTTGGAGACAGACAGAAGGGAGCTGGTTGGTGTCTTTGGTAAAACTGGGGCTGGAAAGAGTTCTCTGATAAATGCCATCATTGAAGAGAAGAACCTTTTGCCTTCTGGAAGTGTCAGCGCATGCACCTCAGTCATGATCAAAGTGGAGGCTAACATGCAAGGCTCTAACTATGAGGCAGACATTGAGTTCATCACACCAGAGGTAAAATTAGTTTTAGCTGCAGAAATATAATATCTTATTTTTCTGGGTTTAGGCCCTTTTAATAAAACTGAAAAGCATTTTTGTTTTTAAGGAGTGGAAAGATGAGTTGTGGTCATCTCATCAATTTCTTGGGGATAATGAAGACTGTGAAATGGATGTTGATAATGACTATCATGACATCAGTGAAAAGTTTTCAGCGCTCTATGGAGAAGAATGGAAAGGAAAGTCTTTTGAAGATCTCATGGATGGAAAATATTTTAGAGAAATTCCAGAATTTCCCCAAAGTAGGAGGAAGATTTTGACATGTGAATCAGTAAGACATCACCGCTCTATTATTAAACAAGAAGTGTGATGTGTTAAAATTATAAATAAATTTGCTGTTATTAAGTATAGTATTTGGTTTCAGTAATTTAGGAACTGTGCAACCTACAGTAAGAGGTGTATGAGACAATTGTCCACTAACAAAAAAAATAATCTGTTCTATTTTGTTATATTATCTGCCATTTTCAGACATATTTTCTTTTTAGCCCTGTGACAGACAGGCAACCATATGCCATATGGTCTCCATATGGCAACTGAACAGGTTGCACCCCCCCTTGAGACCCTAAATATAGAAAGTTGAAGAGAATGAATGGATGGATCAGTCATTTTAAACACTGTTTATATTTGAAAAGTTGGTTCAAAATTCAAGTAGTGTGTGTGTGTGTGTGTGTGTGTGTGTGTGTGTGTGTGTGTGTGTGTGTGTGTCATTTTAGGAAAAGTCATCAAATTTCAAGATTTTACTGCTGTTAAATGTGACTTTTGATCTGAACAGTATCTAAGGGTTAAATTACACCATTTAACAGTTTGATTCTTGGGTGATTTCACTATGTGCAACACAGTGATTTATTACTGTTACTGAAGGTTACTCACCATACCAACTAGATTTTAAATCTTAATATAAAATGAGTAGGGTGGACATTAGGTAAGGCTGCACTTTTTGCAGCGAACTCCTATAGAAAACTATTCCACATGGATATAAAACAGGTCTGCTGATCACATTTAAATCTAAAATTAATGACTCATGCAAACTTTTACTGAGACCAGTTAATTGCTTTTTTGTCATCTTTTATGGCACTGTAGTTCTTTAAAGCAATCTGTAACACACTTGCAGTGTAGGATTGAAGTTAAACTGTCTTGCATTGCTTTATTTTTGTTATTTATTGCAGGCTGATGAACTCTCTGCAGAATGTGTCAAATACACAAGAAGTGATTCAAAACAAGGAGAAGGTAATGAAGGAAAAAAGTGGTTTTGGCCACTGGTGAAGTGTGTGACTGTCAGGTTGCCAAACAATCCTTTTCTCCAGCATGTCACACTTGTGGACCTTCCTGGAAATGGCGACCGTAACAAGAGCAGAGATCAGATGTGGAAAGGGGTAATTCACATTTACTGCTCTTTGCTTTATTCTGTGCAAACAGTAATGTCATCTTTTGATGAAGCAGCATGTTATTCTCCTTGCAGATAGTTGGAGATTGTTCTACTGTGTGGATTGTGACTGAAATTAATCGTGCAACATCAGAGAAAGAGGCCTGGGAGATCCTGGACAGTGTCAGTAGTCTGATTGGAAATGGTGGCGAATGTCAGCAAATTCATTTTATTTGCACCAAGTCTGATCTTCTTGATGACTCAGATGATCTGTAAGTAAATTTCCCATGCTGATCAACCGCAGGGTGTTTCCATAGAAGATCAACCCAGGCTAGACAAAGAGTGAAGCAAAGGATTTGGCTTTATTAATGCAGAACATTTAGGTCAAAAGGAGTCTCAGACGCTGAGACAATTTTATAAAGTTTACTAAATAAGGTGCACTGAGTAATGAAAAGAGAATTGCGTGGTCAGAAGGAAATTGAGTTATTTGAGAGTGACACAGGCAAGGCAGCTTTATGTATGGGTACAAAATCTATGAGATTATAGGAAACTTCCGAACAAATCATAATCCATCTAGATCATGTCTCCAAAAGTTGAATCTGTTCATCTGGATGTAGCGTTTTGTGGGAGAAATATTTCATCACTTATCCAAGTGACTTCTTGACTACTTCAATATTCATATGGACAATGACAAAATCCCTCTTTCCAGAGAGATCTGCCATCCATGACCTTCCATCTATTCACAGCTCCTCAACCCCTCATGAACTTGTTTCTCATTATAATGTCAACCTTCATAACCTTCGTAACATATTTGCTCCACTTAAACATCGAACTGTCTCATTTTCCCATTCAGCACCATGGTTTACCCCCAACCTGCGTCATCTTAAAGCTAAAGGACGCCAACTCGAACGTCTATTCAAGAAAACTGGACTTGCTATACATAAAGAAATGTATAATGATCATGTTTTGTTCTATAAGGACTGCATTGTTTCAGCCAAATCCACATACTACTTTGGTTTAATCAGTTCTAATGAAGGTAACTCCAGGTCTCTCTTTTCATTGTTCAGTAAAATTACAAAAACTCCAGACATATTCTCCTCCCATATGTATTCTGCTGACTCTCTTTTTTCACCCGTAAAATCTCAGATATTCACCGTCAACTTAACTCTGCAGGAGCTTCGAACTCTGAAGTAGACTTCCTGTTTCCCCCACTGTCTTCCTGTCACTTATTTTCCATTATCACAAACATTCTTGATTTGTATCACTTTTTTCTTAAATATCCATTACAGTCTTAAGGAAGGTACCTCATTAGTCTGTTGGTGGGTTATTGCCATTGAGACAAGTATATTTCTGTGTGTGTGTGTGTGTGTGTGTGTGTGTGTGTTACCCCCCTTTTTTTTAGTTCGTCAGCTGATTTCCATGATCTACAAACTGAAAGAAATGTGCAAGCCAAGGATGCAATAAAGATAGAATTCAACAAGCAAAGCAAGATTAAGGTGAATTTTATAGTCTGACAGAAAGTCTAATGCAAAGACTCTCCACATTTGCATTAAATTGAAATCACATTTTTCCCTAGAAACACTTCACTGATGACTCTTTCAAAGTGTTCACAGTGAGCTCCAAAGAGTTCCTAAAAGAAAACTACTTAAGTCCAGAAGATACTGGTAGGTGAAGTCTCCTTTATGTAAACATAACATGCATAGCTAGAATGCTAATGTTTTTTCAGTTTGCTTTGATTGAAAGAAGAATTGTTTAATTTTAATTAAACTATGTATGTATGTCCTTGAAACAGAAATAACCAAACTTCAGAGATTTTTGCAAGATCTCAATGACTGTCACTCAGAGACAGTAAACTATGTGAATGGAGCTCACGGGATTCTGTCTTTGATTCAAGGCGCCAACTCCAGAGGAGTGGTAAGGTCAAGTAAAAGATACAAAATAAAATTCTCTTAAATGTTTGGATTTCTCATATGTATTTGTGTTTCTTTTATTGGTTTTTGTTACTAATTTATGAGTTATTATTCGTGTAGTTTTGCTGTTCTATTTTGCTTCTTAGGTCCGTATTACAGGAGAGTGACTTTTTAAACCAACTGAATTTCATTAAGAAACAACAACAAGTAGTTTTTATGGTTTTACTAATAAAAATATTTTTCAGGATAGTAAAAAAGGTGAGGTGTGTGAAGAACTTGAGATAAACATGAGCCTCCAACTTGATAATGTCAGAAAAGAAATGGAAGACGCCTATACAGCTTTTAAAAAATGTCTTGATGATGGTGTTAAAAAATCCAAATGTTCATATGGAGAAAAACTCAAGAACTTCTTGTATGATGTATGTAGTTTAATCATAGTTAAAATACATACAGATTTTACATGACAATGTAAAATGCAATAATTCTGAGTTTTCTTTTGTGTTTCAGGGAAAGAATGGTGGTGCTTTTTACAATTTACTGAAGTGTGTCGTTGAGAATGGCGGCATCTACAAACCAAAAAAAGGGAAACCAATAAACCTTAATATGAAGTTGGCTTCCTGTCTGATTGACAGCATTGGTGCAGAATTCAGAAAGACCTTCCCGTAATAAAAACATGTTCTAAACAGTCACATAATATCATTCAAGATATGTAATTCATAACATATAAACTTGCCAGTTAAGCCATTATGATCTACAATGTTTACATGTTTTAGAAATGAAGTAACTTGTGGAGCATTCAATGGAGTCATCAAGACATTTTCACTTGACATTGATTCTCTGATTGAAAAGTACCAAAATGCTGAACTGCAACTCAGATTTCTCAAGAGAGAGGTAAGAAGTGAAACTTTACTGTCTATCAATGGACTGATGGTAAAGTTCATCCTTATTTCATGTTTTTCTCTCAGGAAGAAAATATTAAGGCAAGACTGAGCAGAGTCATCCAGAAACAGAAGAAAAATGTCTACAGCAGTCTGACAGAGACAATTGAGAACATTATGGAAGAAGGCTATTGCGGTAAGAAATAAAATCAGAGATTCACAACTTGGCAGTAAAACAGATAATTTTTTTTAGAATTATTTGGCATAAAAAGTCTGAAGAGTTTTCTGTCTTTTTGTAGAGGCTTTAGCATTTACAGGAGAAGACACGCTGTACAACATGAGGGAGACTATTGAGAACCACGTGCACTCAAAGAAGGACATGTTTGAGCAGGCAAAAAACACCATGTTGGAGAAGTTGCATGATTTGATGGTTTGTCATGTTTTATAAAGAATTATGATGAACATATTTTCTCATAACTCACCTGAAGCCTTTTTCTGTATTTAACTGGATTAGACTTATACAAAAATGGTTGTTTCCATTCATATTTTTCATCCAGTCTGAGAACCTTCTAAATACAACTTTAACACAATATCCTAGTCTTTGGTAAGTGATGAAAAACTTTAAATTTTTAAATTAGGTATACGTCTTGGAGACTCTGGAGAAAACTATGAAGGAATCTATTGGACTTTCATTCAAAGCTGGAGAGTGCTTACTCCCAGGTAAACAGGACAGTTTTCTGTAATTACATTGGTTCAAATTGTTTCCCTTCCCTCTTTATCTTTGCAGTCTTGCAGGGGTGTCTATATATTTATCTTTAAAAAAATAAATGAATAAATCACTGATTACTCATTCACACATATGTGTGTCACTCTGGGGGGGAAACAATTCAAAAAATGTTTTGTTTTTCAGATGTTTCAACAGAGCTTGAGATGGTGAAGAAATATTATGATCAACTTGTAGGCACTCCAGATGATGAAATATCACTAACTCTGTAAATCCTAATGTTATCAACTGAATTAAATTGATGTTTTTAATTTAAAAAATGTCAATGTTTTTTGTCTTTAAAAATGTTAAAAAAGTACATATGCTGATCATCTTAGAGGCTGCAATTAGTCCATTTTAGGGACTCGTGTAGTGTGAGGATTGTTAAAAGCAATATTAAGATGTAAATAATTCATATCTTCCATTTGTCATTGTTCAGTAGTTAAGTAAAACTATTTATGCATTTTGACTGATTTTGACTGATACTGTTTAAAAAGCTTGAGAATATATTTCTTATAGTCCTATAATATAGTCCTTAATCTGCTTACCCTGTGTTACAGTTTTTCATATTAAATCATTACATGACATTATAGAGTTGTGTAATGTTTAGATTATTTCTTGTATTCTTCCTCTCATTTAGTCATGTTGTCTTGTTGGTTTACAGCTTAATTTCTCCCTTGGTGTTCCTTAGTTCTGTGTTAAGAAAAATGTATTTCCTCTTTGGTTCTTGACTTTTTTTTTTTTTTTAAGTTTTAGGATCCAAACTTACTAAACAATCCTGCTCCATAACAAAACAAACATACAAAAACCCATTGCATTACAGTTTTTGGAAATATGAAATCACTATAACATTGTATACATGTGTATTTAAACATCTTTACATTGACAGAAATTGGAGTTTCTACGGTTTGACCCATCTGTGATAGAAGTGAGCTGTATGTGGTCTATGATGAAAAATGTGTTTTACATCCTGTGAGGCCTTAAGTCGTGTTATCGTTTGGTGGGCCTGTTTTTATTTCCTTTTTGTTCAGGCCATCATTAGTGGCTCCTCCCATCCATTATGAGAAAAGGAGTTCACCTGTTTGGGAACCTATGTAAGGTGATATACTTTTAAGATGGCGGCCACCCTCCCCCTCCTCTAAGAAGGCTGAGGCTTTTCTGGCACCCAATTTATTTATTTATTTATTTATTTTCTTGCTGTTGGTTTTTTTTTTTTTTTTCGCTTTTGTGGCTTTTCCGTTTTTTTCTAGTTTCAGTCACTTGTAGGTAGGTTATAGGTAAGCACACAGTTGGTGCTTTTTTGCTTTACCACTGTGCTTAATAAATGAATATGGTAAAATTGTTTGTGTGGAATTCCCTTCTTTGTTGTCTAAGGAGCTTGGAAAGACTACTGCAATTCCCTTTACCTGGGCTTCCAATCTGTCCTTCTACATAAACTACAACTTGTCCAAAATGCAGCGGTACACCTTTTAACTGGTACTAGAAGATTTGATTCTTTTACCTTGATCCTAGCTGACCTACATTGGCTGCCCATCAAATATCAGATTAATTTTAAGATTTTATTGCTTACATTCAAAATCGTAAATAATATTGCGCCATGCTATTTAACTCAACTTCTCCGCCTGTATACTCCTATAGAGCACTTCGATCATCGAGTCAAATGCTCTTGGTGCAACCTTGGTCCCAGCTGAAAACCAGAGGTGATCGTGCCTTTGAATAGATTCCGACGTGTGAATAATAAATGGCAATCTTTTAAAACACGATTGAAAGGTTATTTATTTGATCTGGCATTTTCGATTAGTTAGTGATTTATCGGATGTACACTTTGTGCTTTTGTTACATTTGTGTGTAATTTTAACCTATTGTGTTACTGTTTTTTTCCAGTTGATATTTCTGTGTTGATTTTACCTAACTTTTACACCAGGAGTGAAATATTTCTTTTAACATAGTACTCCCAGGTTAATTAGTGCTTTTTTTTTTTTTTTTGTCTGGCAATGTATTTGTACTCTACTATCGTACTCACATATAATTAATTTTATTTCATATTTAACTATTGAGAAGCACTTTGGTGTACCTCTGGTCTTTAAATGTGCTATATAAATAAAGTATTGATTGATATGGTCAAATGGTGGAGAGTCCCAGATTTAAGCCCCATGGGAGTGTCCCCCCCCCCAACAGGGACAATGGACCCCCTAATGATCCTCTACGTAATCACAAGAGACAGGTGTGAAAACAGGTGTGGATCACAATCAACCAAGGTTTCAGGTGAACTTATTGGCTGTATCCCAATTCAGGGTCTGCAGCCTTAAAGGCCGCATTTTAAGGCCGATTACGTCACAGCGACGCGATGAAGGCTGTCCCAATTCGAAGTCTGCTCGAAATGCGGCCCTCAAATGCGTCCTTCATTTCCCTGAATTTTAAGGACGTGGCGGTGTAGACTTCGTGGCCCAACATATCCCAGAATGCATAGCGCAGCGGTGGGTGTGGATAATTTTGCCGAAAAAAAACGGCGGATGAGGGGCGCCCGAAGAGTAACATAGTAACATAAGTAAATAGTAAGTACTGAATATTATGTCACTTATTTATGTGCAAATGTTTAATAACGAAGAACATTAAAACATTACTGTTGGCCACATGTCGGCAAAGTTATGTGACATTAGTGACGTTTGTACTAACTTGGTTTTAAAGCCTTTACTTTAAAATATATGCCGTTCAATAGCTGACCTTAATCAGAGAATGATCAAAGCTCATGTAGAAACAAATGAACAAAAGATTTTCTCCTTTATTTCTGTCAAACAATGCTGTATGAAACGTTTCCAGCTGTTAGTATCATGGTTGCTAGGCAACCTGGGCAGCGCAACGGAGGCTAGACGGTCCCATTTCACAAGCCTCGCACTTCCGGCCTTAGCGGTCTTTAAGTACGCGGCCCTTGAGGATCGTTGAGGCTGCGTACTTTAAGGCTGCAGACCCTGAATTGGGATACAGCCATTGTGAAACCAAGCCCCACCCTATGGGGCAGGATGTGAGGGGCATTAAGGGCCACTCACATCCTGGGCCTTCTGACAACAGGAAATCACATTATTATAGATGGCAGACAGTTGGTGTTATAAACCACTGCCTCTGTTCGAACAGAGCTTCCTTTCCAAGCTCCTTAGACTATGATGACCTGGATGACTGAGAAGCTTCACAGACATATCCCTTCTTTGTTATGAGCCTAACATGCTGGACATTACAATCTCTAGTTTATCAATTATAAATAACACCAAAAACAAGCTCTACACTGACATGCAATGTGAATGGAATTGTAGGTGAAAGATTATTATATTTCATATTGTATTGTTAATCACCAATTAGTGGCCAATCACATTATATGGTGCTACTATAAATAGTAGCTGCCATCTGAGCAGCTGTTAGAGGTTGGCCACTTTGTTTCATACTCAGATGAAGTCGTTTGATCAGCCTGGGCCTGGGTGGGCACTTATTAGCTTTAGAGCTTTGTTCGAGTTTTCTTCTGCCCATATCAGTGTGTGTATATATATATATATATATATATATAAATCAATATTTCAAAATAAATTAATCCATTAATAAAAACTTTAAATTAAACATCAATTCCACAAAATTTTAATTAATTTACTTATTTCTCTTTTTTAAATTGTTACTTAAAGATTTTGAAAGATATTTTGTCATCTGGATTTCAAAAATAGTTTTTGAAATGAGGTTTTTATTGAGAGTTAAAAAAAATTTTGAAGTATTTATTAATGGTTTAACAATTCATTTTGAAAGATTGATTTCTAGTGTTTTTGTTTTAAATTAAATTATCAAAAAAGAAATTACCTATTTAATTTTTAAATAAATAAAATAATTACAATTTTGTTTTTAAAAATGAATTTACAAATGCATATTTCATTATACAATTAATTATTTCAACACAGAATTGTTTATTTCGATGCATGTGACTGGTCTGGTCTTCCATATGTGTCATCATTATTGGTTACTTGCTCTTGTCCTTATTATCCTGCCATGCCTCCCACGTCTGTCCCGTGTTGTCACATGATGTAATGTTTGTTTTTGTTGGGACTGTGTATATAGTAAAGTAATAGCAGAAGGGAGGAAGGTGTTCCTCCTGAATACAATATTTCAATTAGCCTTAAATGATCTGCAAATGAATATGATGCAAATGGATTGATCATAGTTTTTATTTGCCATAGTTTCAGTTTCTATTTATCATGACGACATGTATCTTTACACTTTACACTTGTGCTTGAGATTATTGTACCCGGCCCTAAAAATCTTAGAAATATGGTATCTAACCAGATGCTTATTTTGGATGACATTACTTTGGCCTCCAGTAGCACTGTGAGGAATCTTGGAGTTGTATATGTCCTTCTATGTGCATATTAAACAAATATGTCGGACTGCTTTCTTCCAAGCTATACATACAAGGTCTTAAATGATCAGGCCTTATCTTAATAACCTTATAGTACAGTAGCACCCCATTAGAGCACTACATTCTCAGACTGCAGGCCTTCTTGTAGTTCCTAAAGTATCTAAAAGTAGAATGAGAGGAAGGCCTTTAGTTTTCAGGCCTCTCTTCTGTGAAACCTGCTCCCAATTTGGATTCAGGAGACAGACAATATCTCTACTATCAAGATTAGGCTTAAAAAGTATAATCTGTTTATACATTACTCTTTCAACTACTATCAATCTATGGTTTTCTTCCACAGCATGTCTTTGTGTTATCTTCATCCTCTTACCACAACCAGTTGTGGAAGATGGCCATCCCTCCCTGAGTCTGGTTCTGCTGGAGCTCATATGGGTCACATGGTTTTGGGATTTTTCTCTGTTTGCATTGTTGCATTATTGTAGTTTCTTTACCTTACAATATAAAGCGCATAAGGCAATTATTGTCATGATTTAGCACTAAATAAATTCAATTAAATTGGAATTTAATTGAAGTGAATCATGAACAAAAATAAACTCAAGTATTCTGATGCATTCATAACTTACTTGTTGTGTAAAACATCTCCAAAGATTACCCCTTTCACCAGATTAGCATTAATGTTGCTTTAACTACTCATTAACAGCTAACAGGTGTCACTGTAAGAGAAGATTCAGTGCAAATGTTTCATATAGAATTTCACAGAAAAGTGCCACTTGTGACATGACAACTGATATTTTAAAATTATTTTGAATCTTCTTTTTTGTAGTAACAATAATAGCAATAACAGTATAATTGGATTGGATACTGTAGTGGATATTCTATCTATCTATCTGTCTGTGAAGGTTCTCAGTCATCCAGGTCGTCGTAGTCAAAGGAGCTTGCAAAGAAAAGCGTCTGGACTTCTTTAAGTTACACTTACACAACTTAAAGAAGTCCAGACGCTTTTCTTTGCAAGCTCCTTTGACTATCTATCTATCTATCTATCTATCTATCTATCTATCTATCTATCTATCTATCTATCTATCTATCTATCTATCTATCTATCTATCTATCTATCTATCTGTCTGTCTGTCTGTCTGTCTGTCTGTCAACATGGAGCAAAAAAAATAAAGAAAGCGGGATTATGTGAGAATAAAAATACTGGTACGATGTCACTGAAATCAGGCAAATAGATGTCCTGTGTTCAATCGTAGCTTCCATCTAAGCATCCCTTACTCGCTTCCGGGTCTTCGTCACCTGCCTTCTCGAGCTGTTACAGGTATAGGAGTCTTAAAAATGTTGCTGCTCCCTCCGATTGAATTGGTTACATTTTGGTTGATTTGGTGATACTCGTGTTTTTGTAGAGATCACCTGCGGATCGTTTCCTCTGAAGTTTTCCTTCCATCGATTGCTGGTATGTTTTAATATTGTGCCGTATTTTACGTTTATTTTACATCGCAGTAAACAGGTGTAGTTATAGGTCGTAGTTGCAGAGAATCGGGAGACGCCGTTTTGATCGGTATGTAACTTTGATTTTTCACGGTCTTAGCATTATTTCTGTCACAATAGTCTTTTACTGTAAATGCTAAATTTACCGTGCATTCACAACATGTCTGGCCCTGGGTGGGCGGCTGACAGCATTACAGTGGAGCCGCTACTGTTTCTCTGGCATACACTAAGAGAAGTGCAGGTGATTTGCCTTTATGCTTTGTATTCTCCCTTCTTTCGTTCGGGAATTATTCAATTCGAGCAGTTTGTGTTTATAACAACTTCCCAGTACTGTTGTTTGTACTTGTTGTGTATGTACATTTGGTTTTTGAACGAACGTTTCATTTGTAAATTGATAATATACAGTCCTGATCAAAAGTTTATGACCACTAGAAAAATGGTTATAAAAAAATATATATATATATATATATATATATATATATATATATATATATATTTGCATGGTTGGATCTTAACAAGGTTAAAGTGGAGCTTCAACATGCAACAAAAAGAAATGGGAATGAGACAAAACAGTTTTTGAGCATGCGATGTATTGAAAACAACAGGCTGATCAAAAGTTTCCGACCACATGCCTTTATAAGGCCAAATCTGTGCAAAAATGTGGATTCATTGTCATTTTTTGATAAGTAACTTTTGAGGTCCGCCGTCATTTTGGTGTGTTCGTGTTACATCATTCCCTTTTACTCGCACTGCCACACACGCCAAAAACAAAAAACAAAAAAACACACAAAAAAGCCCCACACAAAAACATTGTATGTGTGCCTTGCTGTCCAACAGGTGCAGTAGTTGGTGATCCATTTTGCTTTTCCGTTTGTGCTCTATCCTTTCATTATAATCTCCGTTTTTCTCCCTCATTCCTTTTTCTTTCTTTATCCCTGCTGTCAATGCTTGGACATGGCCATATTATTCATGTAAAGTAATAACAGAAGCAAAACGAATGGAAATGAACAGATTATGACTGCAAAATCTGCGGGACCGGACAAAAAACATTATTATTTTTATAGATAAATTAATAATTTGTTTCCTTTAATCAGGGGCTGAAGGAATAAAGTGGAAGTGAGTGGGTGCCTTAGTGGTGGTACCAGTTTATGCACCCGTTGTTTGAGCTGCACCGTAGTGTGTCTGCACCTGTATGTGCAAGTGAGCCACACGTGTGAGTTGGTGGCTTTTCTGGACTTGTCCTCGTCTGGCATCCCATTCACCTATAAGCCACAGCTCTGAATTGACAGTACATGTGCAATTGCAATTGCTCTTTTAATTTGATAAGTTTTAAGTGGATGTCAATAAATTGTTTATTTTACACTCAGGTCTGTTATAGACATGAATAAATAAACAGATAAATAGAGAATTTATAGGTTGGGGTTATCTTGGAAATAGCAAGTCTGTTTGGTGCAGTATCGCATTCAGATTATGACTGCAAAATCTGCAAAACGGGACAAAAAACATGCATGAATTATGTTGTTTTTGCCTGCAAGGCAGTGAAGACAGGGATGGGGAACTCAAAGCATTGTCCTTTTGAGTCTCAGGTTTAAGTAGCAGCTTTACTAATATTGACCTGTGACTATTTCATGGATTCAGTGCAGCTGCTGAATAGATCACCTTCAGTGTCATTAAAAACACTGATAATGTTACTTAGGACAAAAACACATCATAGTTAATCAAGGCCTTTTTAATAAGGTTAAAGTTTTACCCAGTTATGAAACAGCAAAACTGATTTTATATTTGGTAAATGCATATATTCTTGTATCTTTTGGAAAGTTTTGTATTAGGCAAATTTGTAAATGCATTGTTCTTTAGTTTCAGTTTGTGTATATTATGAAAACAATCTTGCCATGCTGTTTCATCACTTATTCAATCAATCTTGCTTCCTGCAGCCTTTCTGACCTTGTAAATAACATAAACATAGATGAATAACATAAATACATAAATACTGAAGACATGGAACAAATCTGTGTCATGTCATTTATGTTTATTCTTTACAGAACTTTTTAAAACTTCCTTTTGGAAACTTTTTTTTTTTTTAACCTTAATCGACTTTTGTTTTTAAAACTTCTACTTATTGTTGGACTTCTCCTTTTTTGTTTTTGTTCCTGACTGTTCCCAGTCTATGCCTTCTGGCTGACTTCACCCTCTCTGAAAGAATCTTTTCTACCGCATCTTCAATAGCAGGTAAACTATTTGAACTTTTGCTCTAAACGTATTGTTTATATATCTGCCTATTCCTAGCCATTTTGTTGTTTGATTAGAAATTACAATTTATCTTTCAGTTTTTCTTCGTGGACATGGATGATTTTGTGAGAAACAAACTGACTGAATGGGATCTACAAAAGTGGATGGATAAATTTGAAGGTAAGGTATTACTATGCATCACTGATGAGCACAGATTTTAAACAATATTGATGTGATGCAGTGTTTAACACGTCAGTTTGGCAAGCGAAAGGTCACTGGATTATTTCCAGCTGGAGATTTGGGTACCCTTTGGAGGAAGCCCATTTCCGCCACTTGTATCTGCGATCTTTCAGTCACTCACAGCTCATGACCATACGTGATGGTAGGGATGTAGATCGACTGGTTAATTGAGAGCTTTGCTTTTACACTCAGCTCTCTCTTCACCACGATGGAACAGAACAACGTCCACATCAATGCAGCCGCAGCACCAATCTGTCTTTTGATCTCCTGCTCCCTTCTCCCATAACTCATGAACAAGACCCGAGATATGTAATGTACTTAATACTATGTGGACCAAGCTCATGCAACAGTTGTATAAGGATCGAATGGCCCATAACAATGGATCAGACACCAAATACTCCAGAAACAACACCCACTGTGTGAAATCTGTAATCCAGTTTTGAGATCCTTTCCCAAACGCCTTAACGCCCACTCACATCCTGGGCCTGTTGACCTCAAGAAATCACATGGGTGGGGCTTGGTTTCACAATAAGTCTGTGAAGGTTCTCAGTCATCCAGGTCATCGTAGTCAAAGGAGCTTGCAAAGAAAAGCGTCTGGACTTCTTTAAGTTACTTGAAGACGTTTCACCTCTCATCCGAGAAGCTTCTTCAGTTCTAAGGTCAAATGGTGGAGAGTCCCAGATATAAACCTAGTGGGAGTATCCCCCCACAGAGGGACAAAAGGACCCCCTGATGATCCTCTAATCGCCTGAGCCAAGGTGTGAAACTGGGTGTGGGTCCCAATCAGCCAGAGTTTCGGGTGTGTTCATTGTGAAACCTGGCCCCACCTTATCATGCGAATTCCTGAGGTCAGATGGCCCAGGATGTGAGTGGGCGTTAAGGCGTCTGGGAAGGGATCTCAAAACTGGATTATAGATGGCAGAGAGTTGGTGTCGTAAACCACCGCCTCTGTTCAAAGATGGTCGCTCACAGTGGACATAGATGGCTTCTTTCACTCCTCTTTCAAACCATCTGTCCTCTCTGTCCAAAATGTGAACATTGGCATCCTCGAAAGAGTGTCCTTTCACAATAAGTTCACCTGAAACCTTGGCTGATTGTTACCTACACACGTTTTCACACCTTGGCTCGTGTGAGTATGTAGAGGATCAACAGGGGGCTCTTGACCCCCTTGGGGGACACTCCCCTAGGATTTAAATCTGGGACTATCCACCATTTGGCCCTAGAACTGAAGAAGCTTCTCGGATGAGCGGTGAAACGTCTTCAAGCAACTTAAAGAAGTCCAGACACTTTTCTTTCTAAGCTCTTTAGACTACCATGACCTGGATGACTGAGAACTTTCACAGACATGTGTAGTAATTTTAAAATGATTTGCACTTCTGCATTACTAAGATTTATTTAATTACAGATGAAGAAATTACAGAGGAAAGCTTTTATGAACTTAATGATGAACTCATTGATAAATTGATTCCAAAAGTTGGACCAGGATTAAAGTTCAAGAAGAGATTCAAGCAGTTAAAGGTAATTTTACTGTATGCAATTTAATGTTTCTTATATTATTTTGTACATTGTAACATTTGGTCTGATAAATCTCAATTTATGCAAATCTGTGTTAGAATTACATTGGTATCTGCAAATTACAGATTAAAACAAAACTATTTATCGGGCCTCTTTTGTTGTTGCTAGGAAAAACAAAGTGCAAATGAGGAAACAGTCAATTTATCTGCTAAAGTAAGTTAGATACAATTTTGTTATAACTGGCTAAGATCAATAATAGCAACTATGTATTTCAGTTATTTTGCACTCATTTTTTGTATTCACTATTAACAGGAGCGAGAAGATGCACCTGATTTAGATCGGGTAAGAATTATATATATATATATATATATATATATATATATATATATATATATATATATATATATGTACACACACATTAGGGATGCACCGATACCGGTATCTGGTATCGGCCTCGATACCACATTTTCTAAAGTACTCGTACTCGTTAAAAGTCCCCCGATACCAGGGACCGATACCATGGTCTGAGACCTGTCTATGTTTGAGCGGCATGTAAGGGGTTAATCACAGGCGCCGAGTGCCCGCCCCCAGGCCCCAGCTGCAGCTCAGAGCGGGGAGAAGGCGAGGCGAGACATATCAGTGAATGAAGACGACAAAACAAAAGCGGATTGCAAATTGCGCTCAGCGAAATTGTCCAGAGGAGGCTCAAAAGGTAGCGCATTTAACACAAGTAATTTAATCAAGCACCTAAAATCACAACACGACAACGAGTACAAAGAGTTTACCCACGCTTATTTACTAGGGGTGCAACGATACTCGTATCGATATTGAACCGTTCGATACAGTGCTTTCGGTTCGGTATGCATATGTATCGAACAATACAAAATTTTTAATTTATTTTATCAACTTTCCTTCTGACAATGCTGTCTGTGTTGGGCGCTCAGTGGATTTGCGCTCGACAGTGCAGCCTAGGCGGAGTAGTCGAACGCAGATTCACTGAGCGCAGGGCAAGCTAGCGAGACAGAAGTTAAGCTCTCCTTGCAACATGGCAAATTGAACCTCCCCCACCCTCATTCAGATCTGGCGTTTGGAACTATTTTGGTTTTCATGTGACGTATGACCCTGAAGGTAAGCGCGTCATGGACTAAAGTAAAACAGTATGTTGGATGTGCCACGCAATGCTCAATTACATTGGTGGGAACTAGTGTGTTAGCACAGTTTGCTCGTTAATGTGTTGGCCGTCGAGCCCCATGCACGGGGCGATCCGCGGTAGCTCATTAACGGAGATTTGCCGTGTTGTGGCGTTAACGTCATTTCAACGAGATTAAAGCTGACAGCACTAGTGGGAACACAACGAATGTGACTGCACATTTACTCCGACAGCATCCTAGTGCAAAGACAAGTGGAAGCAGACAAAAACAACAAACACGCATGCTACAAACTTTACCCGAGTCATTTAGACAGCCGTTAGCACATGATTCTCCTTATGGGGACCTGATATGTTTAATATGCTGCTGAGAATATAGCCCAGAAGAAGCATATAGTATAGCTTTTATTTTGGAAAGAGCCATTTCTCTGTAATAAACTCTCTTTTCGAAAGATGAGTGATTCCTCAATCAGATATATATATATATTTTTTTATTACTTTTTTGTTTCAGCAACATTAAATTTAAAAACTGTACTTTTGAGTTAAAATATATATTTATAATTTTAATAAATGACAAATTAAAAAGGCATGAACATTTTTTGTATCGAAAAAATATCGAACTGTGACACCAAAGTATCGAACCGAACTGAACCGTGAATTGTGTGTATCGTTGCACCCCTAATATTTACCCATGCTTATTAGCACAGAGGAGCATAGCTGATGCTATAGCAGTGGGACGGAAAATAGTTGGGCATTTGAAACATTCCGCCTTAGCCTACTCCCGCCTCAAGGACATTCAGGGACAGCTCAACCAGTCAATAAAGAGACTGCAGCAGGACGTACAGACGCGCTGGAACAGCACGTATTACATGCTCCAGTCCCTCATTGAGCAAAAGCGAGTGCTGGGGTTGTATGTGTCCGAGCATGAACTCCCTGACTATCTCACCGCTCACCAATGGGCTCCTATGGAGACGACTGTTGCCATCCTCGCCCCCTTTGAGGAACTAACTAAAAAAGTGAGCAGCTACGACGCACTAGCCTCTGATGTCATCCCAGCTGTGACTGTGCTAGTGAGACTTCTAAACAGAGAAACAGACGAGGACCACGGCGTCAAGACAATGAAAGCAACCTTACTGGCAGCTGTCAAGAAGTGCTTCAGTGACGTCGAGACCAACCCACTGTACTTCATCTCCACCATACTTGACCCAAGGTAAAGTCTGTGTGCTATAGGTATTCAATGATAAACTACAGTACTAAATGTAGGATTATTTTACATCTGAAATATTATATATTTGTAACTAAAATACACAAATACAAATGTATGCAATATATATAATATGAAATACATTTCCCTTATTACTACCAGAAAGTCAAATGGCTGGCATTTGTCACAGTGGTTTAGGGGAAACTAAAATCAGTCCTATTTTTCCTCATATTAATACATTTATGAATTTTGTGCAGGTATAAAGATCGCTTCTTCTCCAACAACACTGCTCCAGAGGCCAAGCTGCACCTGAAGCAGGAGCTGCAGATGATGTCCAGAGGTTCAATGTCCAAAATCAGGTTCCCCACTTTGGCTAAAATAGCCCGTAAATACCTCGCAGCTCCATGTAGCAGTGTGGAAAGTGAAAGGCTTTTTAGCTCAGTGTCACACATTATAGATGAAAACAGAAACAGTCTGACTGCTGATAATGCAGAAAAGCTACTTTTCTTTATAAAAAAAACCTGCCACTCACTTTTTCTCTCCATTAAGGGAGTCGTCTTAGATTTGATGTTAATACCTACCTCACTTGCACTGACTGCCACAGTTCTATGTTGGTGGATGTTGTTAGGTTATTCAAATATTGTGCACTAAATAGCAAAGATGTTTAATAATGCCCCTTGTGTTGTTCAAAGCAGCAGAGTTTACAATAAACTGAAAAAAAATTGAGTTGCACTGTCACTGTTTAATTTTTTTTTTCATAATTATTTATTCTGTAATATGTTGCATACAACAGCGGTCTCCACCCTTTTTTGCGCTACGGACCGGTTTATGCCCGACAATATTTTCACGGACCGGCCTTTAATGTTTCGCGGATAAATACAACAAAATAAAACTAGTACCGGTACCGAAAAAAAGAAGATTTATTCATAACACACGTGAAAAGACCCAGGAAAACTGAGTTAACGATCAAAACGATAACAAAATAACGCTGAAAACCGATAAAAACCCTGAAAACCATACATTTCACACCTGAGCCTCAACTCTCGCGGCCCGGTACCAAACGACTCACGGACCGGTACCGGTCCGAGGCCCGGGGGTTGGGGACCGCTGGCATACAACATGCTTTTCATTTTAAATAAATATTCTTAATTCCAAACCAGTCCTTTGGGTTTTTTTTGGGTTTTTTTTGTTAAATTATAGGACTAAAGCTGTTACCTGTAAATCTAAATCATGTTTTTATTAAGTACTCGGTATCGTTATCGGCGAGTACTGAAATGCAAGTACTCGTACTCGTTTTCCAAAAAAGTGGTATCGGTGCATCCCTAATACACACATATATATATATATAATCTCATGCATTAATATGTACATTGATCCCCAGGTTTTCCCATCCACAAGTGGTAAAGGTAAGATGTATGCCATCTTATTTATTACAAGCAGTATTAAGCAGTATTTTCAAGACAACAGTCACTTGGACAGAATAATATCATTGAAGTTAAATATTAAATTTGACTCCTGAGCAAATCCCAGATAACAAAGTTATATATTTATCATTTTCTTTAAATATTTTTCTATCCAATTAGGAAAGAGAAAGTTCGACCAACCGGACGAGTCCAGCAAATTGCAACCACCAGCTAAACGACAACGTAGCTCCCAACCATTGGGTATTTCTCTCTAAACATTGGCTATTAAACAAATCTGCCATTTTTTTAATGTATTGGTTTATTGGTGTAAAAGTATGTTATTAAAATTTAATTTTGAAGCGGCAACAACATGAGTGCTACATATACCATAATTAAAGTTACCATATTGTGTGCCTGATACATTACATTCACACAGGCCCTCCCAGGCCCCCATACCTGGGAGGGCCTGAGATGCTCCCAGAGAGGGAAGACCCGACGGGACAAACGTGCATTCCCACTCTCATGCACACATGTACACATACTCTGCACTCACCCAATATGGAGACAAACAGAAAAGGACACTGTACACACACCCACACTCCCCAGACATACTCTATACCCCAGGTCCAGGTACCCTGGCCCCCGAACTGGAGTTACTCTTGCTGAGACTGGCAGGAGCTGAACCACTCCCTGAAGTGGTAGCTTAGTGAGCTGTGATTGGCAGGGCTGGGTTTACTCATATTTCTCCTCTTCCAGCCTATGGGCTGGTTAATGGGTCCTAAATGTCATTTGTATGAATGCAGATTAATGACAGTTGAAAGCTTCAGGGCGGAGGATCCTTTCAGTATCTTTGCTATTCTCAGGATTGCGCTCTAACACATAGAGCTCACATGGTGTTTCTGGGATCTGTTGTAATCACCCTCCCAGTTTGGGGATTACTGCCCTGAGTGCTCTGATTACCATGGTGGGGACCACTCTGCTTTCACCCTTCACATCTTATAAAGTTCTTCTCTCAGCCCTTGGAATTTCTCAAGCTTCTCGTTTTACTTCTTCCTTATTCCATCATATCTTGATATAGTTACATCTATCACTACAGCCAGTCTTTTTGTGCTTGTCCACCACTACTATGTCCAGTTGGTCTTTGTTAATGCGTATCTGGAAGAATCATTGCTCAGTCACTCTTAGCCACCCTGGTGGAAATATCCTGTTTGAACTTGGGACTTCCTTGTTATACTCAGCAAAGATATTCCTGTATACTTTTCCAACAATTTTGTTCTGGCATTCCATGTTCCTCCTAGCATCTTGCAATTTGCTGTTATGTGGTGCATTGTCTCAGGGTGTCTCAACACAGCCTGCACCTGGAGTCTTGCCTGGTGTGGTTGTGTCCAGTTTCTACGGATCATATCCTTAGCACTTGTCCCTGTGCTGCCCTCATTAGTGTCTCTGTGCTATCTTTTCAGCCCATCTTCTTTCTTGGATATCTGCTCCCTTAGGTATTCACTAAGTACGTGATCAATTGAGAGCATCTTCCCATTCGTTCTGCTTGGGTTTTTTTTTTTGACCTCCGGGCCTCGGAGGCTTAAGGATCCTTTCAGTATCTTTGCTATTCCCAGGATTCACAACAAAGACCAAGGATCTTTGTTGGTTCATCCTGGCTTTGTGCTTAGTGTACAATGCCAGGGTGCTGGATTTGTCGTTATACCCTCCATGTATGGTAAGAAGCATTCTTGTCTAGATTTCTGTTTGTCTTCTTTTGCCTCTATTGGTCCTTGAGGCCCTTGTGATGTTTATTGAGGCCAGTTTAGGGAGATTGCTGTGGTCTGCTCTAAGCTCCACTAGCCACTGAGCATTATTGTTATGTTGTCCTTCTTCCATTTGCTCTTCTAGCATTGCTCCATCTCCAGGCTTAGTGGGGCTGCTGTTCTCATATTCTTCCCGTGCCACTTAGCGTACACCTTGGAAGGTTTACTGAAGAGCATCTGCTTTCACCCTTCACATCTTCTAAAGTTCTTCTCTTAGCCCTTGGAATTTCTCAAGCTTCTCGTTTTACTTCTTCCTAATGACATCATATCTTGATATAGTTACATCTATCACTACAGCCAGTCTTTTTGCTCCATCTCCAGGCTTGGTGGGGCTGCTGTTCTCATATTCTTCCAGTGCTACTTAGCGTACACCTTGTATGGTTTACTGAAGAAGGACATCTGGCTTGTCCTCCTGGCCTCTATCTTTCTGGTGTACCTCTTCAGGTGGCTAGTGAAGGCTATGAGTCTTTGCTTCAGGCATGGGTAGCTTGCTGTACTTCTTAAGCATCCCTTTCTTCATCACACCTTTCTGGAGCTCTTATAATTGGCTAACTTCCATCCTTGCTGCCTTGATATTGGCCTCTAGTCTCCTTTTTCATGGAGGATACTGCTTCTTGTGGCCTTTTTTTTATCTTGTATCCAAGCATCCCAAAGATCACTGCTTCTGTGGTGTAGATCAACTGGTTGGTTTCAGTGATGGTCATAGTAAAGATTATCCATAATGCTGCATTCAGTTCTTCTAGTAGACTGTCAGAGGATACATCTCATACTCTTGGTAATCAACCATGGAGGATCCAGGTTTCCAGCGTAGCCACAATATTTCTTTAAGCTCAGCTGCTCTTGTACTCAATCCCTTCAATACACCAGTTGTTCTTGGAGCTCTGTGAGATCTGGTGATCATAAAATCCCCTCTGACCTGACGTGACCTGTCCCACCGTTGCCATAGCATTTGCGTTATACAGCATCAGTCCTGAGTTGTGTTAACAGTTACTTCTCTTGGATGCTGGAACAATGAGATACTTGTTGTTTTACAATTAGTCTAGATGTTAGTCTAAACAGGTTTAATCAGATTGGTAAAGCTGTTGTTTGGTCAGCATATCTTAGTTGCACTGCAATGTAGCATGTGACAATTAAAAGCCACACTTTAAAGATTAGGTGTGGCATATCGTCAAAGTAGCCATTCATTTTACCGTAATCCTTGAATCTCTCCCAAATTATGTCCTTTCATCTATTTTCTTACCATGGTAATTTCACCTTTCTCCATTCCTTTTTCACTCTTTTGGGAACTGCTGTCCCTCCTGTACTTCTCTATGGTGGATGCTAGCAACATCAGCCTCCTGTGAGTGTGAGGGCTTGTTACTTGTTGGTGTCGGTGTCAGTTACCTTGACATATTTTGTTGCATTTATTGTAAGTGGATTTTTTTTCTCTTTCTCTCTTAGCTTTTCAGATTCATCTTTTCACCACTTCTTCCAGATCTGACAGTAGCTGAACCAAAAAGTGGGGGGGTTTTCAATGAGTCCATGAAGCAAGACTGATCGAATGTGAGAATTAGAGAGATTACTTTGTGTAAGGTTACTGAGACAACTGGGGTGGATGATATTCTCCTTTATTTTTCTCAGGGATCTGTATGTGGTGCGGCTGTTTTGGTTGATATGCTTCTACAATGTCACATGGAGGTGGGACAGTGCAGTTAGACTGACAGACCAAGGTGGTGGACTACCGCCGAAAGGTCTTTGCCAGTGTAGTGCTAGGCACAGTCCAGCTATGAAATAAACTTTTTGACTCAGGAATAAAAATACAGCCATCGTAATCATCACAAAACACTGTACCAGCACTGTATGCCGCCAAAGATATTCTAGGTTGCATGGGAGTTTTCCAAACCAATCTATATGTGTTTTTTGGGATTCACCAGGGTATTTGATCCTGTGAGAAAAGTCTTTTGCGTCAAATTCAGATTCGGACTCGGATTAACAGTAGAAGATGGATGGATCCATAGGTTTATCGCTCTTGCTAAATAGTTGTTTACTTCTTTGCTTACAGAAGCAATCGTTCTGTCTGATGTAAAAAACATAATGAAATTCGTCCATGCCAGACTACACGAAAAAGACAAGCTCAGTGCTTTCCTGAAGTGAGTATTACGTTTCCATATCCTTTGTTGTGTCTGTATAGCCATGTTAGAAAGCCATGTTTGTTTGTTTGTTTGCCAGCAAGTGATTCTAGAATCATAAATAATCATGGTAACATGGACATTCATTCCTTATTTAATTTGTAAGACTCAAGACCTTTTTACTATTACTTACTTTATTAGTTAGTTTAAAGTTGTATTGCTGACAGACAGGTTATAACAGAAAATGAATTATTCCAATGCTTTTAGTGTGGATCACAATTAGTCTCACTTGGATTCGATTTAAGTCTGCCAGACTTTTATTCTGTATAGTACAGCTACTTTTATTTGCTGTTTATGGTATCCATAAATTTGAGGTAAAAATTTAACTCTTCAGCTACTAAATTTCTATAATTTTTTCTGAGATAGCATCTAAAAGATTGAGTTGTTAGCAAAAACAAAAGCTATAGAAACGTGAAAAGCATTGTGATAATTATTTGTGTAGTCAGTTGGATCAGTTAACCCATATTTACAATCTCATTTAACAGGAAAAAAATTAGTGATTTGGAGACAGACAAGAGGGAGCTGGTTGGTGTCTTTGGTAAAACTGGGGCTGGAAAGAGTTCTCTGATAAATGCCATCATTGAAGAGAAGAACCTTTTGCCTTCTGGAAGTGTCAGCGCATGCACCTCAGTCATGATCAAAGTGGAGGCTAACATGCAAGGCTCTAAGTATGAGGCAGACATTGAGTTCATCACACCAGAGGTAAAATTAGTTTTAGCTGCAGAAATATAATTTCTTAGTATTCTGGGTTTAGGCCCTTTTAATAAAACTGAAAAGCATTTTTGTTTTTAAGGAGTGGAAAGATGAGTTGTGGTCATCTCATCAATTTCTTGGGGATAATGAAGACTGTGAAATGGATGTTGATAATGACTATCATGACATCAGTGAAAAGTTTTCAGCGCTCTATGGAGAAGAATGGAAAGGAAAGTCCTCTGAAGATCTCATGGATGGAAAATATTTCAGAGAAATTCCAGAATTTCTCCAAGGCAGGAGGAAGATTTTGACATGTGAATCAGTAAGACATCACCGCTCTATTACTTACTGACGCATTCTTGCAAGGGTGATGTATTCAGGATGGTATAATTTACATACAGCTTTGGTTTCAGTAATCCTCAACTGTGCAACTTAACTAGTGTGCCCAATATACATCACATGTATGAGACCATTGTCCACTAACTAAAAATCTGTTGTATTTTGTTATATTATCTGTCATTAGTTCATAGTTTCTTTTTAGCCCTGCAATGGACAGGCAACCCTGTCCAGGGTGTACCCCAATTTGCCATATGGCAACTGGAATAGGTCTGTGCCCCCTTGTGACCCTAGATTGAATAAGTCGAAGAGAATGAATGGATGGATCTATCAACTTTTACTATTTGAAAAGTTGGTTCAAAATTCAAGTACAGCTGAAGTATGTGTGTTTTTTGAGTCATTTTAATAAAAGTTGTCACATTTCAGGATTTGACTGCTGTTAAATGTCACAACAGGTCAAATTTGATCTGACCAGTATCTAAGGGTTAAATTACACCAAAACAGTCCTACTCTGAACAAATGCAAATCTGTACTTGCAATGTGCATTGTTTAAGTTGAATTTAACTTTGGAGAAGAGGACAAGGTGCAAGAACCCAGACTTTAATAGTCTGATTCTGGGTTATGATTTTACAATTTGCAACACAGTGAATGTGTGAAATAAATTAGGCCCACAATCCCATTTGTGCTCCCAATGTGATGCACTGATCTGGTATTAAAACCAGAGATTCTTACAAGGCTGCTGTTTGGGGTCTTCCTAACATCAAAGCTGGTTGGGTTTGTAAGGAGTTCACATTTGCTTTAAAAACAGGAAAAACATGCAAGTAAGTGAATATCTTAAAAATAAATGAAATATTTATTTTTCTTCTGTGTGCACTGTTTTTTAAAAAAATGTGCTTTTCTGTCATATTTTCTGCTGCTCTAATGGTTTAACTTGTAAAACACTTGTAGTGCTAAGAGTAATGATGTCTTACTTTTTTTAAATTATTGCAGGCTAAAGAACTCTCTGCAAGATGTGTCAAATACACAAGAAGTGACTCTAAACAGGGAAATGATAAAGATGTAAAGAAGTGGTACTGGCCTCTAGTGAAATGTGTGACTGTCAGGGTGCCAAACAATGATTTTCTCCAGCATGTCACACTTGTGGACCTTCCTGGAAATGGTGACCGTAACAAGAGTCGAGATAAAATGTGGAAACAAGTAATTTATTCACATATTCACTGCTGTCTATTTTTAAATATGAAGTTTTGATAATAAGTTACTTACAGTTGAATTATAATATTCTTTCAGATTGTTGAAAATTGTTCTACTGTGTGGATTGTAACTGAGATTAATAGAGTAATCGCAGAAAAAGAAGCCTGGGAGATCCTGGAAAGTGCCAGCAGCTATATTGGAAATGGTGGCGAGTGTCGACAAATCCTATTTATCTGCACTAAGTCAGATCACATTGAAGATTCAGATGATCAGTAAGTACATTATGACACAAAATGTGTATAGCTGCACACCCAATTCTGGAAAAGCTTTAGGTGTCAGACAGATGCCCCACAACAGGCTCTAGAATACTTCGGTATACCATAGAAGTTCAAGGTCAACTTAATAACTTCAAGCTACCAGTGACCAGTTCCAGTGGCTGTAAAATGAGCCCCATTTTGCAATCCTCATGGTGCCACCTTCTTTCCAGAGAAGTGAGGTTTTCCCCTTATAACTCTTCAAACAAGCCATACTTGTTTAGTCTTTGTTCTAACCATATCATTGTGAACTTTGACATTTAAAATGCTAACTGAAGCCTGTAGAGCTTGACATGTAGCTCTTGATTGTTTTTTGTATTTCCCCGAATTTCACTGAGAATTTCAGTCTGACCTTGAGGTGAATTTTCTAAGATGGCCACTTATAGGATTGTCTCAACAACAACGTCTGCTTTTAAAGCGGTGCTCACTCGTTAATTAATTAATCAAGTGCATTTTATCAGCAGTACCTAGCTGTTACGTACCCAGTAAGGGTGCACTTATTGCTTACTTAGAAAGGGTCTAGTTAGAGACTCCCCCTTACTGTCCAACTATATGTGCAAATATCTTTTCTTCTAGTTCAGCAGCTCAACGCCGGGACCTTATAGTTAAAAGAAACATGCAAGTCAAAGATGAAGTGAGGAAAGAATTCAGCAGGCTACACAAAATTAAGGTGAGCAAGATGAAGAAAGCTAACACAACAACTCTTTTTAATGTTAAGATTGTGTTCAAATGAAATCCATTTTCCCCAGAAACACTTCACTGATGACCATTTCAAGGTCTTCACAGTGAGCTCCAAAGAGTTTCTAAAAAAGAAACGCTTAAATGCAGATGAAACTGGTAGGTAAAGTCTCCTTAAATGACCATATTGTAGCTAAGAATTTTTTTTTTGCATATTTTTTTTTTTGTTTTTTTAACTGAAGAGTGAACGATTGGATTTAAATCAAAGTATGCACAGTCATGTAAAATTTCAGCATTCAAATTCCTTTTAACAGAAATAACCAAACTTCAGCAATTTTTGCAAGATCTCAATGACTGTCACTCACAGACATTCAACTTTGTGTCTGGAGCTTATGGGATTCTGTCTTTGATTCAAGGGGCCAACTGCAGAGGAGTGGTAGGTGGTAATAAATACTCAGATTTGTGATTAATATGTTTTTAAAGCTGTGTTTATTGAAAGTAAGTTTAGTAAAGTGTGTTCAGTTTCACTGGAAAATGACAAGGTGCACATGAAATGTGAATCTTAAAGATTTTTAGGAAAGCGCAACAGCAAAGTAAAAATACAACATTTTATAAAGCAGAATAAAACACAATTTTCAACTGTTGAGAAAATAAAAGAAATTTACTCAGAAGGGAATTTTTAATCAAAGAATATTGGTAATATGTATGTTTTTAAACAGTTTCATTAAGTCCTGAAAGCATGTTGTAAGTGAGGAGAGGGCCAGTAGAACAGTTCTTACTGTTGTGTTAGATGTTCTTACATTCTTAGACATGAATAAGAAAGTGCCAGGATAGCACTTCTCTAAGATATATTGCAGGTTGTGAATAATCCAATATTGGATGTTGCGTTGAGTGAGTAGTTGATGAATTAGTAATTTTGAATCTCAAAGTTATGTCCAAACAAACCAAAAAATATTGCCCATACCTATTCCTTAATCTGAAATGCTGCTTTTTTTTCTTTTTCTTTTTTTCGCTTGTATTTTTACTTTTGACTCGTTTGTGAAGCTCTTTTTAAAATTGACATAGTTTGATAAAAATTGTAACATGTTCTTTTTTTTTTTAAATTTTATTTTAGGCTAGTAAAAAACATGTGTGTGGAGAACTTGAGAAAACAATGAGCCAACAACTTACGCAAGTCGCAAAAGCAATGGCAGAGGCCTATAGGACTTTTGAGAGATGCCTTAGCAAGGGAGTTGAAAGCTCCATCTGTTCATATGGACAAAAACTGAAGACCTTCTTGTATTATGTATGTATAAGCTAGCTCCATCAACACAAGCAACTTTGCATTTTATATGATTATGTGTTAAAATGTTCTCTACTTTGTTTCAGAGAAAGAAGGGTAGTGCTTTTCACGGGACACTAAAGCGTGTTGTTCAGAGTGGTGGCATCTACAAACAAAAAAAAGGGAAGCAAATAAACATTAACATGATGTTAGCTTCATACTTGATGGACAGCATTGATGAAGATTTCAGAAAGACCTTCCCGTATGGATACACATTATATACCACACCTTTTAACAAATAAAAACATGAAATGGATATGTAAAAGTCAGTTTTAAAATAAAAAATTCTACTTCTGTCTGTTAAAATCATCCCATTTAAATGTTTCAGAAATGAAGTTAAATGCGGCGCATTTAATGGTGTAATTGAAACATTTTCACTTAACACCGATTTTTTGAATAAATGCCACAAAGATGTTGAACTGCAGCTGAGATTTCTCAAGACAGAGGTAAAAGATTAAACTTCCCAATATTAGTGAAAACAGAAAAATAATGATTCATATATATATATATATATATATATATATATATATATATATATATATATAATATATATATATAAATTATTATTTATTTATTTATTTTTTCTAAGGAGGAAAAAATCAAGGCAAAACTCAATAAAACCATCCGGACACAGAAGAAAGATGTCTACAACAGTGTGACACAGAAAATTAAAGAAATTATGGAAGAAAGCTACATCAGTAATAAAGAGATTTATAAGTTGCCACTAAGATACATTTCTTTTTATCATGATTCTGCATCAAAAGTCTGACAGACGTTTTATGTCTTACTCTAGAGGCTGCAGCATTCAGAGGACCAGGCACACTGAACAACATGAGGGAGACTATTGAGAGACATGTGCACTCAAATAAGAACATGTTTGAGCGGGCGAAAAATACCATGTTGGAGAAGCTGAATACCTTGATGGTTTGTTATATTTTATATTTAAACATATTTATATTTGAACACAATTTAAACCATACTGTTGCACATCAATTTTCCTTTGTCCAATATTTACACAATGCCTTTTTCTGTTTGAGTGGATATTATAAGAAATGTGTGTTTGCTTGAGTACTTTCCTCAGTCCTAGCAACCTCTAACGCATCTTAAGTTATGTTTTTAAAATGTATTTCTCACTGGTTCTTTGATAAGTGATTAAAAGTTTGGTACTATCTTAGCAATACATCCTAGAGACGCTGCAGAAAACGATGATGGAATCAATTGAACTCTCACTTAAGACTGATAACTGCTCACTTCCAGGTAAACATTTCTAAAGACAATAAATACAACTTCAACTTCACCAAAACCTGAATATCTTATTTTTAATATTTTTGACTTTTTTTGTTTGCTTGTTTTAGATTTTTCAGCAGAGCTTTCACTGGTGAAGGAAAATTATGACAAACTTAAAAATAGCCCAGTCGTCAGATGAAGAAATGTCACTAACTGAGGGAATATCAAAAGGTCATATTTTGACTAGGAACTGATTCCACAATGTTACTAAGGAGATTCTCAATTTCAATATTGTATTTGTTTTTTAAACATACAAATTTCAATACATATTTTAAGCAAATATGATTTCCATTCATGTTCCAAGTTATGTTAAGATTTTTAAGTATCTTTTCTATAGTTTTTAATTTTTTCAAGCACATGTTTTGTTTTCAATTTTATATTTAAGTGTTTTTTACTATTATTATTATTATTGTTGTACCAACGACAGTTTCTTTTCAAAATGTGTCCTACATTCGTTCTACTTAAACACACTTAATGCAGTTCAGAAATCATGTCTTTGGTAACATCATTACCAAAGACATTATATTGTTGTGTTGATGCATTTTCTTTTTAATCTTGCAGCTTTTTGCAATTTTTTTTACTTTTGTCAGTAATAAGCAGAGATTTGTAGAGACTGTTTTCAAAAGTGTGTGAAAGAGTGAGGCAAGTTGGTTACTGTCAGTGGTAGCAGTGAAATTGTCCTTCAGTTAAAAGCAAATAAAAATGTATGTTCTCAGAAGAAGTTTAGTTAAAACAAATAAAAGCATGTAACCACAGAGAAGATGCAGTGATGTGGTGGAGGACATGCAGAGGGTGTGACTGAAGAGAATCCCAAGAATAGAGTAAAATGAGGCAGATCTGCTGTGGCGACCCCTAAACAGAAGCAGCTGAAAGAAGATGATAGTTTCACATGTATCTTCCTTTTCAACAATTGCTCTTTATTTATCTATGTTGTTGCAATTCTCTTACAAAAGTCAGTAAGGTTTTAGAGTAAGTGTCCAAGTAGAACAGTTATAACAGTTTTGGCAAGTTTCTTTTAATATTTTTTATTCATTGGTCACAGAGCTGAGACATACTCCATAATAATGGTCTTGAATTAAAAGTTTTTAAGGACAAATATTTGCTTATTGTACGATGATGGTTCATATCAATGACCACATGAGAAATGTTGCAAAATAGAAGAAACTGTTAAACTATGACAAAAATGACATCATTCAGCTATTTGCAACATTTTTTTTTGTTTTATTTAGTTCAATCTGCTCTAAATCTAAAGGTGTGCATGTATTTGATATTGTATACTGTTCAATAAAACATTAGTAAAGGTGCAAATTGTGAGAGGGTAACTTTTGTTGCCAACCTTCTTTTTGTGTTATTCTTCCAGAAAAGGTTACTTTTACATGAAGAAATTTTTTTTAAATCAAAATATACCACAACTTCACTTCAGAAATAAGGGCCGAGAGATTTCAAAACAGAACTGATCCAGGCCTTTTAGTGTTTTGGGTGTGGACTGTTTTCCCTGCTTCGTTTGATTCTTGTGCTTGTTTTCATGTCTGAAGAGGAGGACAGAAGCAGAGGTTAATCATGTGTACGAGAAACAATTTGCTTAATGCAAATTTTCCTGTACCTTTGGGAAGTTTTGCATTAAGTAGATTTGTGTATGATAACAAAATGTAAATGGAAAAGTGGCAGGATTTGATCTTTAGTTCAGTTTCATTTTCTTTTAATCAGAAACTGAAAGTCACTCAGTCTTGTTGTCATTTCATTAAGAACATGACACCTTTTTGCCCCCAGCAGATTTTCTTATCTATGGCGTTATTTTTGTGCCACTGTTCTGAGCGTAGTAAAAAAAATTTGCAGGCACAAGTGTTGCATTTTGAGGAGAAATTTATTTTGAGCAAAGAAAAGCTAAATTTGAGTTGCGTGCAAAAAATTTATTTCGGTGTTTGCTATTATCCACACACACACACAATAGCAGCCCCTTCTGCTCAGTTTTTGCATTTACGCTTGCTCGCAATGTGTTGCTCGTGTTCTCAACATTTCTGCCCGTGTGCATTCAACTCTTTCTGTACACCGTTATATTTGTGCCACAAAACCAGCCAATCTCAAACTTGGATGCAAAAAAATCTGATTGGCTGTTTTGGTCTCCAATCAGCTCGAAATGACGAAATGCAATATCCCACAATGCATTTCCTCCAAAACTCAAATGAGGCAGTGGCAGAGGAACGCATAGTGGCGGAGTTTGAAATATTACTCTTTCTGGATCACAAAATAAACTTTTAAGATATTTTCAGGCAAGAATGTTGCCGTGTAAACTTCAAATATCTGCATGATTTATCAAGACATTACATATTTGCAAAAGTGCTTTTTCAGACCATCTCTGAATCGAGGAGGGGGCCTCTTCCGCCATCTTACAATGCTGTGATTGCAGCCATTCCCCAACTCTAAATATTAAATTAAATAACTGTTAAAGCCACAGATAACTTTTGATGATTATACTGCTGTAATAAAATCTGTTTCTTGGCAATAATTTTTACAAGCTGTCTTGACAATTTAGCAATTATTAAAGCTCACTGGTGGTTTCATTGTTTATTTTGCTTCCTGTTGGAGTCACACATCTGGATTTCCCAGCACAATGTGATGTAGTTTTTATATTATTTTGTTTTCTTGCTTCCTAATCTGTACTGATTCTAAAAGAATGCGTGTAGTTGATATTATATACTGTTTAATAAATCTTGAGTGAAAGCAAATATTTATTTTAGTCATAAGATGGAAACATATTTATTATAACCTAGATCTTTTTGCCCTAAAACCACCAAACAATTGCATTTCAGGACCAACATACAGTGGTGTTAGAACGTGTTTGCTCTCTTCCTAATTTCCTATTTTTGTGTTTGTCACACTTCAGTGTTTCAGATCAGCAAACAAATTAAAACATTAGAAAAAAATTATACAAGTAAACACAAAATGGACATACAAGAAAAAAAAACATATCATGTAGGGGGCAAATACTTTTTCACATCACTGTAGTTTGAAACACTCCACAAAAATTACAGGTTACATTATACAGATTGTAAGTTCACTAACATCTTAGCCAGACTGCAAGATTTACATCTCGTTCTAATGTCTGGTTTTACAATACAATAAAACTAAAGATATTTGTGTAAATCTTTTATTTATTTATTTTTATCTTTATTATATTTTATTTTTGATGTTTTACATAGTATCAGATTAGCCCTCGTTTGACACAAAAACTTGGCTTATTTGAGTTGGAATCCTTTTGTGGTTAAACATGATGTGTTACTGCATGGATGAGTAGTTGAGGGAGCTAAGAACATTTGGAGAAACGTGCAAGTTGGGAAAAACTAATCATCTCTTGACTCTTATCTTGTAAACCTTTCGGACAGGAATGGCCTCTCACTTTAGAGTAAATAAGGGGTGACTTGATAGCTACATCATCAATAAAAATAAACTCCAGTTTACCTGTAGTCTAAAACATCTCCAAAGATTACACAACAATTGTTATTTCAAATTATTTTTAAACCTTTCCTTCAAAACTATGATAACTGAGCTGCTCTTTGCGCAATTTCATTACACAATATCACTCCCATTGTCAACAGAAATAATAACAAGGAGCAAAAAATTAAAGAAAAGCAGGATCACTGTGACAATACTGAATGACAGAGAACTTTAGATAGAGATTATAGTTGCAATATCAGGCAATCAGATTGCCTGTGTTCAGCAAGTTGTTCAAGCTTAATTTTTCTTCTGAGTAAATATGGTGTGTTCTGTTTGCATGGGGTTGTTTGCTTTGGGTGTGTGCAGTGGGTGGAACGGGACATTTTAATGCGGTTGGGAAAATGGTGATGGCAGACGTCGTGTTCCCAAATCCTTTGTACTTTCTATTTCAGGGAAATAAAGGGTTATCCTTTAAAAAAAACTTAAACCACTGTGTGGCCACAGAGTCTGGTACTGCAGTGTGCATGTGTACACGTGACCTCTTTCAGTGATGTAAGGGACAGGCTTGCAGTCTCAAAGTCAGTTCATCACAAAGGTGATTTTGTTTCATAAATGTTTGTTGTTTGTTTGTTTCATAAATGCTTGGTTTTATACCCCTGTGACCATGTAAACTCATACAATGTGACATGAAGTACCAAAAGATATACAGCTTCTTCGCTAAAAGCCAGAAATGTCAACCTGCTTGTCATGGTCCTGATTGTTACCCAGTGTTTTGTGTTTAAGTTCTACTTCCTGATTATTAGTTACTCATGGTTTTGTTCTCTTGATGTTATTTGTTGTTCTGCCTTCTAGTTTAAGTCACTGTCTTCCTTGTGTTCCATGTGTCATATTCCTTCAGTCTGTCTCTCAGTGTCTTTGTGAATTGTCTTTTGTTTCCAGTTTTATTTTGATAGTCCCAGTCCTACGTGCAGTGAGTCTAGTTTTGCCTCCCCTTTTCTCATTAGTTCTAATTTCTCCCAGGTGTGTTTCCATCCTGTCTCCAGTTCCCTGATTATTTACCAGTGTGTATTTAAGCCCTGTGTTTGCTCTGTGTGGTGTTGTACCCTCTCTTTGTGCTGTGGTTCTCTTGTCATGTTTTAAGCCTGTGTTGCCTTGTGTTTAGTTTCCAGTGCCAGTTTAGCTTAGATTGCTGTGATTCCTAAAATCAGACCAAGAGTAAAGTTTATAAAGAGAATATTACAGGTAATTTTTTTTTAAAAAAAAACAGCCAAATCCTGGAATATAAAGCCATTAAAATTTGCCTAATATAAACACGTTTCACACATATGAAGCCATTCATAGATCACTCCTAAAAATTATTTTGCTTGGTTTGCTCCTCTGATGCTGTGACAAGGCCACTTCTCCAGAATTGCAAACCATTCAATGGAGAATTTGCTGGTGACTGGTGTTTACACCCTGGCACAGTGGTAGCACAAAGCTCTGTATCTGTGAGGTCACAGCGATATGATGAAATTAAACAAACATCAAGATTAACAAATATGTTTGTTGAAAATGTAAGAGAGGCTGAAAAGAACACATCAAAGTACGGAGTAAAAGAAGTATCCTTGCTTTCCAGACTTCCTTTGTTTGACATTGTGTTTCCTTGTGTGGATTTGTACCCTAATATTTGCACTCAGTTTTAGTTCGTGTGTGTGTCTTTGGTTAAATGCATGTAGGTACAACAGCAGTCTTCACATGTTAAGGCCTGCATCAGCAATGAGCACATCTATATAGTCTTCATAGCTGCTGTTGATATCCCAGGATAGGGATACCATATCATTTGCACAGATAATAACTTGTTTGCACGCATAATAAATGGTGTTGGTGGTGGTTGTGCAAGAGGTCGTTGGTTTTGAGGAAAATTAGGAGTGGGTATTCAAGCTAGTGTGCAAATCACTTCTACCTGCTCCGGATATCAACAGCAACTTTCTGCCTATGCAAATAAGAAACCTGTTTATTTAAAAAAAAAAAAAAAAAAAAACCTTCAGGGTGTGCAACTTGGCTTCACTCTCTGGTATCTGCATTACTTTCAACACCTTCTGTAACATATCTAACTCCACACATCTAAACTCAAGTTGCTAGAATGATTTTTTTTCTATTTCTTCTAATCAACATGAATTAACAGATTTATCTGAGTAATGACACAGTGTTTAAGATCTGCTGTTCTGTTGCGTAACACAAAATATGTCACCATGTGATCTGTGTCAGTGGTGGGAGGGGACTATTCATACATAGTGCAAAATACACAGAAGAAACAGACTTCAGTTCAGTAGAAGAGACCACATGTAAGTAGATACTGAATCAGTCTGTATTATATTTGTCATTGTCCTGGGTCTTAGTCCCAGCATTTTTTGTTGTTGTTATGGACTCATGGTTCTTTTTCTTTAATCTCAGGAATAATTTCACTTGATACTTTGCATTATTTTACCCAGAGTTCAGTATTTCATAGGGGTTCTGAGGTTTGTTATCTATATTTATAGTCTCCGGCTTCTTGTTTAATTTTGTTGGTTCTCTTTTGTTTCCTAGTCTTGTTTCTGTGTTTTGTCCTTAGTGTCTCTTTTGTTAAGCCTATCGTGTCTCTGTGGTTTGCCTTCTGTGTGTGTGAAGCGCATGTATTTTAGTCCAGGTAAATCTCAGACATTTCCTGTCTTATTTTGGTGATGTTTTGTCTCTTGTAGTCTCTTGTAGTATGTCTGTGAATGTTCTCAGTCATCCAGGTCAGGCTTGTCTAAGAAGTTTGGAAAGAAAAGCATCTGGACTTCTTTAAATTGCTTGAAGACGTTTCACCTCTCATCCGAGAAGCTTCTTCAGTTCCTGGGTCAAATGGTGGAGAGTCCCAGATTTAAACCCTATTGGAGTGTCCCCTAAGATGGACATGGACCCCCTATTGATCCTCTACCTAATCACATGAGCCAAGGTGTGAAAACAGGTGTTGGTCACAATCAGCCAAGGTTTGGGGTGAGCTCATTGTGAAACCTAGCCCCACCCTATCATGTGATTTCCTGAGGTCAGAAGGCCCTATGATGTGTGTGGGTGTTGAGGTGTCTGGGAAGGGATCTCAAAACTGGATTATACAGGGAGTGCAGAATTATTAGGCAAGTTGTATTTTTGAGGAATAATTTTATTATTGAACAACAACCATGTTCTCAATGAACCCAAAAAACTCATTAATATCAAAGCTGAATGTTTTTGGAAGTAGTTTTTAGTTTGTTTTTAGTTTTAGCTATTTTAGGGGGATATCTGTGTGTGCAGGTGACTATTACTGTGCATAACTATTAGGCAACTTAACAAAAAACAAATATATACCCATTTCAATTATTTATTTTTACCAGTGAAACCAATATAACATCTCCACATTCACAAATATACATTTCTGACATTCAAAAACAAAACAAAAACAAATCAGCAACCAATATAGCCACCTTTCTTTGCAAGGACACTCAAAAGCCTGCCATCCATGGATTCTGTCAGTGTTTTGATCTGTTCACCATCAACATTGCGTGCAGCAGCAACCACAGCCTCCCAGACACTGTTCAGAGAGGTGTACTGTTTTCCCTCCTTGTAAATCTCACATTTGATGATGGACCACAGGTTCTCAATGGGGTTCAGATCAGGTGAACAAGGAGGCCATGTCATTAGTTTTTCTTCTTTTATACCCTTTCTTGCCAGCCACGCTGTGGAGTACTTGGACGCGTGTGATGGAGCATTGTCCTGCATGAAAATCATGTTTTTCTTGAAGGATGCAGACTTCTTCCTGTACCACTGCTTGAAGAAGGTGTCTTCCAGAAACTGGCAGTAGGACTGGGAGTTGAGCTTGACTCCATCCTCAACCCGAAAAGGCCCCACAAGCTCATCTTTGATGATACCAGCCCAAACCAGTACTCCACCTCCACCTTGCTGGCGTCTGAGCCGGACTGGAGCTCTCTGCCCTTTACCAATCCAGCCACGGGCCCATCCACCTGGCCCATCAAGACTCACTCTCATTTCATCAGTCCATAAAACCTTAGAAAAATCAGTCTTGAGATATTTCTTGGCCCAGTCTTGACGTTTCAGCTTGTGTGTCTTGTTCAGTGGTGGTCGTCTTTCAGCCTTTCTTACCTTGGCCATGTCTCTGAGTATTGCACACCTTGTGCTTTTGGGCACTCCAGTGATGTTGCAGCTCTGAAATATGGCCAAACTGGTGGCAAGTGGCATCTTGGCAGCTGCACGCTTGACTTTTCTCAGTTCATGGGCAGTTATTTTGTGCCTTGGTTTTTCCACACGCTTCTTGCGACCCTGTTGACTATTTTGAATGAAACGCTTGATTATTCGATGATCACGCTTCAGAAGCTTTGCAATTTTGAGACTGCTGCATCCCTCTGCAAGATATCTCACTATTTTTGACTTTTCTGAGCCTGTCAAGTCCTTCTTTTGACCCATTTTGCCAAAGGAAAGGAAGTTGCCTAATAATTATGCACACCTGATATAGGGTGTTGATGTCATTAGACCACACCCCTTCTCATTACAGAGATGCACATCACCTAATATGCTTAATTGGTAGTAGGCTTTCGAGCCTATACAGCTTGGAGTAAGACAACATG
Source organism: Perissodus microlepis (assembly GCF_051167445.1). NCBI lineage: Eukaryota > Metazoa > Chordata > Actinopteri > Cichliformes > Cichlidae > Perissodus > Perissodus microlepis. The sequence goes on from NC_140464.1 coordinate 14,875,359, forward strand.
CATGAAGAGGATGATGTGGACAAAATACTCATTTGCCTAATAATTCTGCACTCCCTGTAGATGGCAGATAGTTGGTGTTGTAAGCCACTGCCTCTGTTCACTATTTGAACTCTCCCATAGGGCTTAAATCTGGGAGTCTCTGGGACTCTCCACTATTTAACCTTAGACCTGAAGAAGCTTCTCGGATGAGAGGTGAAACGTCTTCAAGCGAAGTCCAGACGCTTTTCTTTCCAAGCTCCTTAGTCTTGTGTAGTCTGTTTTCCTCGAAGATTCAGATCTCCTTGTTTGTTTGTTTTTTGTTTGTTTTGTTTTTATCTGAATTATTTTGCACTTAGTTCAAGTTAATAAGGTCACTTTTTAGTTTACCACTCCATCTTCCAAATGCTGCGTTTGGGTCCAACTCCTGCCTAGTGATGTGCAAATAAAACAATGAACCTCTTTTGAACCACTTCCTGTTGAAAATTGGTTCATTCATTCAAAGCTTTGTTCAGTGACATCTAGTAATGAAATAGGAGTCAGCACATAAAGTCTCAATTTCCATTTGCTGATTGTATCGAAGTATTTATATCATTCATTGTGTGAATGATATAAATACAATTTTGTAACAATGAATTAATTGGTCAGTTGAATCTGTAAACTTATGTAATGTAGCGGGTAGATGAAGGTGTCCTAGGGGAAACAGGATGTGTTGGGATGGTAGGGTGTGTTTCAGTAACTAGGGTGGGGTGTGATCGTGTACATGGGACATGTGATTTTCCACACCGAAGCAACCATTGAAATAGTGGTTCAAGGAAAATGTAACTTTGAGTTTGAAGCTTGTGTGGGAGCATCAGTGTCATACGGCCAACACTACTCCTGCCTGCCTGTCAGTCTTGACAATGTCCTTCCTATTGTTTATTTTTATTCCTGTTGACTATTAAGTAAGAAATGAAGGTTAGAGTAGTTCAGTTGGTTTTGCTTCCTTGTATGAAGAAAAAAGTATGCTGGTGGTAAAGCATCAGGTCTTTGGTCTCTATAGTTTTAGTGCCAATGACAAAAATGCATGCTTTTGTCAACGTGTTGATGACAGCAAAGGTGAGTGGAGAGATTAAACAAGATATCACAAATACTTTTTATATAAATGACATCTGGAGACTAAAACATTTTGAAACAGTGCCTGTAGCACATTATGTGTATGTAAACTATCAACGCTGAAATTAATAAGATTTAATGGGATCTTTTAGAATATGTTTTTGTGAAAATGTCAATATGTTTGCTACAACAGTTACCTGCTAATTTCACATTTTTTGCCCCTTAAAAAACTTTGGCTCTGTAAAAATCATATTATTCCACTATGACAGAAGAAATCAAATGAAAAATAAAACTTAAACCTTTGTATCAGTGTAAACACAGTTCACTAAACTGGAAACTTTAGATATTTAGATGAACTCTACAGAGTGACATGAAGTCGCAAAAGTTGCAAGAGTTCAATCCAGCTAAAAGACAAAAACATTTACCTCCTCTTGTCACATGAAAAAGGTTATTGAGATAAATAGAAACTTAAACCTCTGACACTTCAGAACCACACAGGAAAGTAAATGATCTTATTTAGTGAATAATACTTTAAATGTGAATAAATCAGTTATTGCTGATTGTCCCCACAGCAAATTCCATGGAGACATCTGGATTTGTCCAGGACAAACTAACTGAATGGGGATTCAGTGAGTTCATGCAGAGATTTAAAGGTATGAGTTTATTATTATTCTTTAATGGGAATTGTTGTATCTGTAATGGCACTAGAACAGCATCGTAATTTACTGATTTAGAAGTCAGTCTGGATATTCCTGTGATTTATGACTTGTAATAGAAAACAAAGTCTTTCATATTCAAAGTTGATGAATATTAATGTTTTGCAGTGTTAGCTTCATCTGACTTTTGAATATTTTATTTTGTTCTTGGCATTATTTCAGATGAAGGCATTGACAAGGAGACGTTTCTAAACCTTGGAGATTCAATCCGAATTAATTTACTGTTTCCTAAAATTGGACCAAGAGTAAAGTTTAGAAAGAGACTGAAAGATTACTTACAGATAAGGCAGCCATTTTTTATTCTATATCAGCAGGTCTATTGTTTCATTAATGTGTGATGTGTTTGTTTTGATTCTGTAGATGGAGACATGTCATTTTGTCCAGGAAAAATTAACTGAATGGCATCTCAGTGAGCTGATTCACAGATTTGAAGGTATTTTATTATAGTTTGGTTTTGGTCCTTCATAAATTACTGCTGTACTGTAATGCCATATTGATATTTTTTTTGTCTAATTTCAATTTGAATACTTCATTTTGTTGCAGAGGAGGGTATTGACAAAGAAGCTTTCCTAAGTCTCGAGTCAGGCAGAATCAATACTTTGATTCCAAAAATTGGACCAAGAGTAAAGTTTAAAAGGAGACTCAGAGAATACTTACAGGTAATGTTTTATTAAATGTTACAAATAAAATCCTGGAACATAAAGCCATAAAAGTTTAAATATACTGAGGGTTGTCAAAGGAGCTTGCAAAGAAAAGCGTCTGGACTTCTTTAAGTTACTTGAAGACGTTTCACCTCTCATCCGAGAAGCGTCTTCAGTTCTAAGGTCAAATGGTGGAGAGTCCCAGATATAAACCTAGTGGGAGTATCCCCCCACAGAGGGACAAAAGGACCCCCTGATGATCCTCTAATCGCCTGAGCCAAGGTGTGAAACTGGGTGTGGGTCCCAATCAGCCAGAGTTTCGGGTGTGTTCATTGTGAAACCTGGCCCCACCTTATCATGCGAATTCCTGAGGTCAGATGGCCCAGGATGTGAGTGGGCGTTAAGGCGTCTGGGAAGGGATCTCAAAACTGGACTCGCAATACTCGAGTACAAGATAATGTATTTAATGTAACATTTACTGTGCATGTAATGCATTTCACACTGGCAGGTATCAATATAAAAAAAACTGATCGCACTTCTTTTATTATACGAAATACATCTTAAATTTATACCTCACCACTGCAGGACTTGAATAGAACAAATGATGATTCTGCTGACATGATGGAAACAAGCGCAGAGCAAGAGGACAGTCCAGAAATGGTATGATCTCATTGTGCCTGAACGTGGTCCATTATTGAGTTATTAATCTTTGATCATTTTTGTTATTAATGTCATCATGTTATTATATAAAAATTTATGTTGTCAGCATTAATCTCCTTAAGTAAAGTAAGTAAGTAAAATTTTATTTAAATAGTACCTTTCAAGATAAAATCACAAAGTGCTTCACACAAGCAGAAATGGACATACAACCTCAAACAAACAAAAGCAACCAAAAGCAAGTTTAAACAGATACATTTTTAACTGCTTTTTAAAAGAAATGACTGAGTCCACAGATCTCTAACTCAAAGGGAGCGAGTTCCAGAGTCTGGGAGCCATTGATACAAACGCTCTGTCACTGTTTGTTTTTAACCTTGTATGCTGGACAACCAGCAAGCCCTGGTCCCTGGTCACAAGACCTCAGGGACCTGCTGGGGCGATAAGACAGAAGAAGATCACTGATGTAAGTTGGAGCTACACCGTGCAGGGCCCTATAGGTCATGATTATAATCTTAAAATGAACCCTGAACTTGACATGATGTCAGACTTAAAATGACATTGACGCCATAGCCGCATTAACGCAGCAAATCTACGTCAGCTGGTTACCGTGGATCTCCCCATGCGTGGAGCTGGACGCCGCTAAACAATAACAAGCTAACTGCTTATGCCATTAAGTTAAAATGACATTATGGCGTTAACGTCATTTTAAAGAGATTAATGCTGACAGCACTAATAAAAATACATTTTGATGGATTCAAGGACTCATATCTTTAGAGTAAAACAGGTGTCAATATGAGCAAAGTGAACCAGGTTAGCTGTTTACCTAAGTCCTCTGCAGAATTCTCCAACACAGCTCAACTGTTTTTCACAAACTGTGAGTAAACAACATGAAGGACTGTGCCTTGTCTGGATAATTATTTGGTATTTGTTTTCACGCAGGAGCCAAACATTTTTCCTCAACATTTGGAATCTGCTTCAGCAACTGACACAACAGATGGCAAAGACACGGTAAGAAAGGAAGTCAGAAAAAATATTTTTAAACTGGTTGAAGATCCAGTGATTTACAATGATTTTATCTGAAGACAAACATTTTGTCTCCATAATGCTGCAATAAGAGGAGCAATAAATAATGAAGCTAACAAATGCAAACTGCTTCAAATTTGTTTAATATACATATCTGAAATGCACCTTCATCACGTGAATATGAAATATTAAGAGTATAGGAAGGTCTGGCTGATGTTTTGGCCTTGTTTTAGATGCAGGACCACAACATTTTTCCATTTCAGTTGGAGTCTGCTTCAGCAGTTGACAGAGGCAGTGACACGGTAAGAAGGAATATTGATGTTTCTCCTCAAGTCATTTTGTTATGCCAATATTATTTGTGTATATAAAACACATGTTTGTTTGTCTTTTCAGAGTAACGAACCAATTTGCTCCTGGGCAACAGTGACACAAGAACAAAGTCCAACCACATTTACAATGTTTTACTGTCAAGAGTGTAAAAACTTCATGGGAAACAATCCTGATTCTTGTTGTTCTCACTGTGCCTCAGTGTTCAACAAAGCAAGCAGCATTCAAAATGGAAACTTCTTTCTGTACTCATCCCTGAAAGACCTTCTGAAAGGTATCCTTCAGAACCACAGCACTGAGTTGTTACCTAAAACAGTTAAAGATGAGCATGATAACATCAAAGATGTGATGGATGGGATGATGTACCAGAATCTCCTCAGAGAGGGTAAACTAGCTGCAGATGACCTTACACTGACATGGAATTTTGATGAAGTACCAATTTTTAGCACCACCAGATACTCAATTTGGCCCCTTCAGTTTGTTATTAATGAACTTCCTTACACACAAAGACAGGAAAATATGATAGTTGCTGGATTTTGGCTTGGCCAAGGAAAACCGCATATGAACACATTTCTGAAACCATTTGTGGATGAATGTTGTGATTTAGCCCAAAATCCATTTCAGTGGAGAGACAGCTGAGGCACTCTTCATTCATCAAAAGCCTTCTGCTTGGTTTGCTCCTCTGACGCTGTGGCGAGGCCACTTCTCCGGAATTGCAAACAATTCAATGGAGAATATGGTTGTGACTGGTGTTTACACCCTGGCACAGTGGTAACAAAAGGCTCTGGATCTGTGAGGTCATACCGATATGATGAAACTAAACAAGCATCAAGATCAAAAAATATGTTTGTTGAAAATGCAAGAGAGGCTGAAAGCTCCCATGAAAACACCTCAGAGTATGGAGTAAAAGGAATGTCCTTACTTTCCAGACTTCCTCTGTTTGACATTGTGTTTGGATTTGTACCCGAATATATGCACTCAGTTTTAGTTGGTGTGACTAAGCAACTTATTGGATTGTGGCTGAACTCAGAGAACTCCAAGAAAGACTGGTATGTAGGTCAACAGATTTCACAAATGGACTCTTATCTCCGAATGTTAAAGCCTCCATCAGAAATGAGCAGATCTCTACAGTCACTGAAGGGTCGGGACACTTGGAAAGCATCTGAGTGGCGAGCTTTCCTTTTATTTTATGCTGTTAGTGTCCTACCAGGCATCCTTCAGCCTTCATTTCTCCAACATTTTTTTTGTTTGTCGATCAGCATTCACATTCTGCTACAAGAATCAGTCTCCCAAAATGACCTTCAGCTGGCCCATGAGAACTTGGTACTCTTTGTTAGAAACATGGAAGAACTTTATGGAGAAGAAAACGTATCATTCAACTGCCATCAGTTGATCCACTTAGCTGACTGTGTGCGTAACTGGGGGCCTCTCTGGGCAACATCAGCATTCAGTTTTGAGAAGAACAGCGCAAATTTAAGGGCACTGCTTAGCAACATAAACTACAATCCTAAAAAAGTTCAAGACAAGTTTCTCCGTTGGCAGTGCCTGCCGAGTCACCTTCGCTCCCTTGTTTCTAACAGAAATTCTCCATTAGCCAGAATTTCACCAGTAAATGAAACCACTGATTGTTACAATCTGCTTGGAAATTCACGGCATCTAGATATCACAGGATCCATGAAACTAGCAATAGAAGAGCTCTTAAATCGACCTGTTTCATTCAGATCAGTGGAAGCCTTTGATAGCTTCATCAACAGAAATACTGTTTACTCTGTAAACCATGAAGAGACAGACAGAACAGACTGTGTCATAAAACTCAAGAATGGCTGCTATGGAGAAATACTGTTCATCGTCAGGTTTAAAGAGAACTGTGTTTGCACATCCAACTGTGTGTGCTCGGCTATTTCAGTCATTGTGGTCCAGCTGTTTTATATCAAACGTGATGCAGAGGAGAGCAGGATGATTCCTGACAGTGCATCAAGGACTATCCTTGTGAAAGTGGAAAGGACAACTCAGCTCAAAGCCTTCTTCTTGAGGGATGTTAGGTGTAAATGCATGTATGTGAATGGTTGGCTGGTGCCTTTACCAAACTCATATGAAAGATATTAAAGTTCCAGCACAGCTAAGGTGCTTTCTCTGTCTTGTATATCATGGCACATGGCTGTTTTTACTACAGTAAAAATCTTGGAAAAATGAACGATGATGAAGTTCTTTCAAAGGAGTTTGGAGTAATTTTGTTCATATGTGTGCGAGATCTGTGGCTTACGTTTTCTTTTGATGTGACAGTGTGGACATAATGTAGCCAGTGTAATGTAGGATTATATCACTCAGTACTGTATGTGTATTATCTGTATATGGAGGAAATTATGGAGTGATTTGTAAACAGCCAAAAGCTTGCCTTTCCCAACTTTGTATTCACTACGTATTTATCATACATGTCAGTTTACCTCTATTCAAAATGAAACGCAAATTATTGTGACACATAAACATTTTGTGAATTAACGCTAAAAATCCGGGGTGAGTGGATCAATGTGGTTTACTGCATCCTGATACAGATTGCTATTACTGAGATAACAGATCATAAAGCTTCATATTACCTCATATTATTGTGTAATGGCTGATGAGACTTATTCTGTTTAATGTTGCAATGTGTGCAAGTCTGTTGAATATAATACAGATTGATTTGCTCAAGAATGTTTGTATCCTGCTACATAAAAATGATTATAATTAAAGTCTTATTACTTTAAATGTGCCTGAAAAATCTGTTTGGCCTCCTTCTTCACTCTGGATTTTTGCTGCTATTCAGAGTCAATTCAAATTATAGTGTCGCTCCTAAAAAAAAAAAAAAAAAAAAAAAAAAAAGGATGTGTAAATACAGTAAATGATTTTTAGAGATTTTTGAAAAATAAACATGACCATTGTTCATATGTGGCTTTATTACCTTATCATAGGCCAAAATTAAATATCTAAGTAGGATCCTTGTTTAATACCATGTTAAACATGTTTACTGAACCATCAGTGAGGCAAACAACAGAAAAGAAGCTCGTATATAGACTTATGCCATAAGTTGACCTAAAACTAAAAAGAAAAAACAATCTGACATTTCAAATTAAATCAAACATCGTTTAAAAGACACACATAGCAGTGTGGGAGAAAAAACTCAACACTGAATGCTACAACTGCACAAATATGAAATCAGCGTGGTGTTGCAGTGAACGCATAAATTCACACAATATTACAGAAATACTTTTTATATAAATGTCTTATATTGTTTCTTGGTCTCATCAATTTCTTATTCTTCAGTCATTTCTGAAACAAAGTCCACACTGAATGCCTGCTGTGCATCTGTGGTTGTGTGAAGCTACATTAATGTAACAGCATGCCAGAGTGTAAACAGAGATCCTTGTTTATACGTCGAAACAAGGTTGTGCCTGAAAATTGCTACTTTTATGTGACATTTTATGTGAATATGTGACAAATGATCTTAGAATTATAATTAATTATAGAGAAAACTGTTTAAACCTTGGTGGGCAATGCGCTGAGAAAGAATGATTATCTACAAAATGACTTCAGGAAATGGTTGTGTTATAAAGTTGTTTTACAATCTGGACCAGTACAGACTTGCCCCTGACGGTTAAACTGTCCTAGGGCACAAACCGTTTGTCCTTGGCTTGGCTTCAAGACTCTAGGAAAGGAATGCTGAATGTATGTAAATAACTTCTGGAGAATATAATCCAGAAATTGCATAAAGGGAAACACAAAATGAATTAAAAAGTAATAACATCCCACAGCTGTGTTTCACACCTGTTGGTAGTGGGGCTTTTTGGCTTCCACTGCGTCTTCCTAGTCTGTGCTGGAGATTCACCAACCCTAGAGAAGTCCAAATACACCACTGATCACTGGATCTCAACAGCATTAATGCAAAACGTGTTTCCATTTCTTGTCTTACTTCTTTTTCCTGTCCAGAGACCGATGTGTGGCAGCAGAAAGAGCCACTCTCTCTTTGGGGCACTTAGCTTTCTCCTGCAGGAGTGAATGTAGTTTATAGTTCATGAAAAAATAATCAGAATACTGAAGATGTCAGAGACCGTATCTTTTTTTCCTTTTCATAAGGCATTTAAACCAAATACTAAAACACTTTGGTATGACACAGAGAACTGAAAACTCAGCATAGATAAAGAAGGAAACAATGTACAAATTTGTAACTTTAGCCCAAAAGGTTGATTGTGTTCATCTGGGCGTCGTGTTTTCAGTGGGACAAACGTTTTGTCACTCATCCAAGTGACTTCTTCAGTCTCAACTGACTGCAGGTTTTCCCAAACAGTACATTTGGGATTTACTTACCTTGATGATTAAGCATGCATCAGGTAATTAAAGCCCTTGCAGAAAAATACAATGAATAAATCATATACCTTTAAATATTGTATTTTCACCACAACTAAATTATCTGACTGTCTGTGTAAAACTGGATGTAAAGCTATAAGCAGTTGTTATTAAATATATGCATGCTAAAACATGACAGATAACAAAGCCACAGTAATTAGGCACACGACTGTTTTTAAGTGTTTTCAATTCAGCTTCTTTTAACTTACATTTAACTACAGCTACTTATTTTTTCCTTCATTGACAATCAGCTGTTGACACAAATTATTTTGGCGAGTGGCAACAGTCAAACCAACAGCACTGTGATGCTGTTTTTGTTCGTGAATATGTAGACACGCTGGTGCGAATGTCTTACTATAGAGGTTGGTTCTTTTCATACAAAGGGGGGAGTGCGCGAGTCAGAAACCCGGGGCACAAAAATGATATAGTTCTTATCATAAACAGCTTATTTCCAAGCTAGGGAGCAAGAATGACAAACAATTCTAAAAACAAGCAATAAAATGTTGTCAAGGTACTAAAATCCCCAGAAATAAACAAAGCCAATATAAAAAAAAACATATAAAACACAATGTTCTATGCTCACTAAACTTCCACCCTGTCCCACAATGTAACTTTCCCACAACAAAGGATAAATGTTTGTTAGGTGTTCACAAGCAAGACTGAAATTCCTCCTTCAGAGCAGGGTCCACACCAGCCTCGTCCCAGACAGAAAAGGAGAACCCTCCTATCCCCATCTCATCCCTCCACTGGGCTCATCACGTCCCAGCCCAGCTTGCACTCTGCACTGGAGTCCGTTGCTCCACCGCGGCTCCCCTTGCGTCATCGCCCTGTAAGCAAACAAATAGGGGCCAGAACCATTCTCCTGGAAGCTGGCCTGGCTAATAGCCATGCAGACAGCGAATAGAGAAAATACATGGGCAGGGATAAGATAATATTAATTTATACAAAAGCCCTGAGTCACATGACAAAAACATGACAGATAACAAAGGCAAAGTACTTAGGCACAGAATTGTTTTAAGTGTTTTCAATTTAGCTTCTTTTGGCTTACATTTAACTACAGCTACTTATTTTGTCCTTCATTAAGAATCAGCTGTTGACACAAAATATTTCGGCAAGTGGCAACAGTCAAACCAACAGCACTGTGATGCTGTTTTTGCTTGTGAATACATTCATGTGAATTTCCAAAGCTAATTCAAGGACCATCATGTGGTTAGCAGCGCTGACTAAAGTCTTAGTGGTGAAAGGTTTGCATTTAAAGAGTAAAAACTCCAGTTGACAGGTCAGGGCATAATGTGTCACGCTGCTGCTATTTCAGTTTCTCAGAGTGCCTTATCCTCTCCTCTGGAGTGTTTCTGAAAAGAAAAAAAAACACACTATGATGACTTTAAATACATTAAAGGCAGGGTGCGTCTGGAGACTACTACATTAACGAATATGTGCCTAAAATAATGTTAGAACTGTAATTAATTATCTATTAAAGACAAAAAACGTTTAAAGTTCTGCGGACACTGAGCTAAGAAAGAATGACTACAATGTTTACTGGTACTATACTGGTACAATAATTTCTGGACGAGTACAAACTTGCCCCTTACAATTAATGTAACAGCATGCCAGTCTGTAAACAAAGATCTTTGTTTAAACGTCGAAAGCAGGTTGTGTCTGAAGACTGCTGCTTTTATTAATATGCAACAAAAGATTTTAGAATTATAATTAATTATAATAAAAAATATTTAAACCTTGGTGGACAATGTACTGAGAAAGAATGATTATCCAGAAAATGACTTCAGGCAATGGGTGTGTTATAATAGATGTTTTACAATCTGTACCGGTACAGACTTGCCCCCGATGGTTAAGCTGTTCTGAGACACAAACATTTTGTCCTTGGCTTGGCTTCAAGACTCTAGGAAAGGAGTAATGAATGTATGTAAATAACTTTTGGGGACAATCATTTAGAAATTACATCAAGTGAAATATAGAATCAATTAAAAAGTAATAATGAAGTAATATCATATTTGTTGGTAGTGGGGCATTTTGGCTTTTGCTGCATATTGCTAGTCTGTGCTGGAGACTCACCAACCCTAGTACCACATACACCACTAATCACTCGATCTAAATAGCATTACCATAAAAACATGTGTTTCCCTTTAATTTCTTACTTCTTTTTCCTGTCCAGAGACCTCTGTGTGATAGCAGAAAGAGCCACTCGCTCTTTGGGGTACTTAGCTTTCTCCTGGAGGAGTGAATATAGTATATAGTTTATGTCTGCGGAGGTTCTCAGCCATCCTGGTCATCGTAATCTATAGAGCTTGGAAAGAAAAGTGTCTGGACTTCTTTACTTGAAGATGTTTCACCGCTCATCTGAGAAGCTTCTTCAGGTCTAAGGTCAAATGGTGGAGAGTCACAGATTTAAGCCCTGTGGGAGTATCCCCCCAAGAGAGACAGTGGACCTCCTAATGATCCTCTACCTAATCACACGAGCCAAGGTGTGAAAATAGGTGTGGGTCACAATCAGCCAAGGTTTCGGGTGAACTCATTGTGAAACCTAGCCACACCCTATCATGTGATTTCCTGAGGTCAGAAGAACCAGGATGTGAATAGGTATGGGATCTCAAAACTGGATAATAGATGGCAGACAATTGGTGTTGTAAGCCACCGCCTCTGTTCAAAGAGGTTAAACAGAGGGTAAAGCAGAGGGTAAACAGAGGGTAAAGCAGAGGTTAAACAGAGGGTAAAGCAGAGGGTGAACAGAGGGTAAACAGAGGGTAAACAGAGGCGGTGGCTTACGACACTGTCTACAACTGTCTGCCATCTGTAATCCAGTTTTGATTCCCTTTACACCCATGGGGACACTCCCATTGGTCTTAAATCTTCTTGGATAAGAGGTGAAACATCTTCAAGCAACTTAAAGAAGTCCAGATGCTTTTCTTTCGAAGCTCCTTAGACTTTATAATTTATGAGAAAATATTCATAATACTGAAAAAATTCTTCGATTTTCGAAAAACTATTATCTTATCTGATGATTGCTTTGGTGAAAAGGTGCTATATATTACAAACAATGTAGGGCTGGGTATCGTCACTGATTTCTAGAATCAATTCGATTTGAATCGGGGAAATTTTGCCTCAGATAGTCACAAATATTTTCATTCAGATCAGGCATCAGTATATTTCCATATTTTTATATCTATAAAAAGAAAGCTGGCACTTGCAAGAGTTTATCAAAGGTGTAAGGATCACAGCAGATGCCTTTATGTCAAAGTAGCTGAAGATAAAACACAGTAAAACATGAAGGACATTTTCCTTGCCTGGGATTTTATAGCAGATGACCTTAAAAATATTCTGCAGTAGATCAAAATGAAAGAAAACCGTTAATTAACAGATGAACATTACCTGGTGCTGCTGAAGTTAAACAGAGCAAAGTAACAGAGGTTTTATTAGAGACACAGCTAAGCGTTTTGCAATTTTGCATAATTTTAAAAAGTTTACATTTGTTCAGTAGCCTATTGAACAGCAGAAATGAAGCTTTCTTTTCGGAAGTAAGTAAAAGGAAAAAAACAGCGGCCGACAGCGCTGTAAACAACGGTAGAATTGTGTGCAAGTGAATAATGAAGAAAACAGATTTTTAGACGTGAAACTGTTCTTGAAGTATACTCAAAAAGAGAGAGAGAGAGAGCTATACGTGAAGTGTGATTTTATCGTGGTGGAAGCAAAACAGCAAAAGTCAGAGGGAATTCATGACGATGTTTATGTGAAGTGTAGTTTGGATCTTCTTTTGCTGCTGGTTCAGTCAATATTGTTTGGAGAGAGATAAAACCTGCAGCTTCAGAATTAGCGCAAAAAATACGTAAACACAAAGCGCAGACCCGCCAAAACATCAGAATCAGTGAGCTGTCGGCTTTCAGCCCTGACAGTGTCCGTGCCGTCAGGTGAGAAAGGCGACATCACACTGATTCTGATCCGATGGCGGGTCTGCACTTTGTGTTTACGTCTTGTGCAGAATCCATGTTCCTGCTCTCATTTACTCTTTTAGCTGTTTGGTGGTTGTTGAAATTTGTGAGATTTAACCTGAGATTCTGGCATTTCGGGCAAAATAAATTTATATTAAAAATCGATTCAGGATTTTAATGAATCGATATCACGTTATCAAAGCTAGAATCGATTTTAACGATAAATCGATAATCAAACCCACCCCTAAAACAATTTATCAATAACAACAAGATGACAGTGCATTATTGTGGAAGTGGAAAGGGCAAATTAACTCAAAGCCTTTTTCCGGAAGGATGTTAGATGTAAATGTGTCTGTGAATGGTTGGCTTGTGACACTATCATCCCCTTGCTCTTGTAATAGTGTCAAAGATAATAGTGTCTTTGACAATATTGGACCTAATGTTTTAACCATTATTAAAACCATCCCAGCCGATCTTAAGCATACCATAGTGAACCCAAAACCCCCCAAAAAAACAACAACAACAAAAAACAAAAAATAACAAAACAAATCTCAATGCAACAAATTTTAAACCAATATCTAAACTCTTGTTCATGTCCAAAATCCTGCAAAAAAAATGTCTTCCTTCAGTTCCAGGCTCTTCTGGAAATTAATGACATCTCAGAAAAATTTCAATTTGGTTTCAAAGCGATACATTACGAAAGCGTAGAGCTGCCACCCAGGCAAAAGAAAAATAGAGCTATATCACGTGTAATGTGAAAACTTTATTGTTCTCACAATATACTTTTCACATTTGAACAACATAATATTATAACATAATATCATGTTATTACAATATAGAGAGAGCATAGGCTAACATATGAAACGGGAAAAGACCGCAGTGTAATCCATTTATTTCAACAAAGTAACTGTATTCGAAATATAACCTTTTTAAATGGTAACTGTAACGGAATACAGTTGCAGTTACTCGCTGTAACTGTAACTGTATTCCGTTACAGTTACAGCGGTCAATCCTTCAAGCTCGGGTCCTCTACCAGAGGCCTCGGAGATTGAGGGTCCTGCGCAGTATCTTAGCTGTTCCCAGGACTGTGCTCTTCTGGACAGAGATCTCCGATGTTGTTCCCGGGATCTGCTGGAGCCACTCGCCTAGCTTGGGAGTCACCGCACCTAGTGCTCTGATTACCACGGGGACCACCGTTACCTTCACCCTCCACATCCTCTCGAGCTCTTCTCTGAGCCCTTGGTATTTCTCCAGCTTCTCATGTTCCTTCTTCCTGATGTTGCTGTCATTCGGAACCGCTACATCGATCACTACGGCTGTCTTCTTCTGTTTGTCTACCACCACTATGTCCGGTTGGTTAGCTACCACCATTTTGTCCGTCTGTATCTGGAAGTCCCACAGGATCTTAGCTCGGTCATTCTCCACCACCCTTGGGGGCGTCTCCCATTTTGACCTCGGAACTTCCAGGCCATATTCGGCACAGATGTTTCTGTACACTGTGCCGGCCACTTGGTTGTGGCGTTCCATGTATGCCCTGCCTGCTAGCATCTTGCACCCTGCTGTTATGTGCTGGATTGTCTCAGGGGCATCTTTACACAGCCTGCACCTGGGGTCTTGCCTGGTGTGATAGACCCCAGCCTCTATGGATCTTGTACTCAGAGCTTGTTCCTGTGCTGCCATGATTAGTGCCTCTGTGCTGTCTTTCAGTCCAGCTTTGTCCAGCCACTGGTAGGATTTCTGCATATCAGCCACCTTCTCTATCTGCCGGTGGTACATACCATGCAGGGCGTTGTCCTTCCATGATGGTTCCTCATCTCCCTCCTCTTTCTTGGGTCTCTGCTGCCTGAGGTATTCACTGAGCACTCGGTCAGTTGGGGCCATCTTCCCAATGTATTCTTGGATGTATGTTGTCTCATCCTGGACTGTGGTGCTGACACTCACCAGTCCCCGGCCCCCTTCCTTCCGCTTAGCGTACAGCCTCAGGGTGCTGGACTTGGGGTGAAACCCTCCATGCATGGTAAGGAGCTTTCTTGTCTTTACAGGGAGTGCAGAATTATTAGGCAAGTTGTATTTTTGAGGAATAATTTTATTATTGAACAACAACCATGTTCTCAATGAACCAAAAAACTCATTAATATCAAAGCTGAATGTTTTTGGAAGTAGTTTTTAGTTTGTTTTTAGTTTTAGCTATTTTAGGGGGATATCTGTGTGTGCAGGTGACTATTACTGTGCATAATTATTAGGCAACTTAACAAAAAACAAATATATACCCATTTCAATTATTTATTTTCACCAGTGAAACCAATATAACATCTCCACATTCACAAATATACATTTCTGACATTCAAAAACAAAACAAAAACAAATCAGCGACCAATATAGCCACCTTTCTTTGCAAGGACACTCAAAAGCCTGCCATCCATGGATTCTGTCAGTGTTTTGATCTGTTCGCCATCAACATTGCGTGCAGCAGCAACCACAGCCTCCCAGACACTGTTCAGAGAGGTGTACTGTTTTCCCTCCTTGTAAATCTCACATTTGATGATGGACCACAGGTTCTCAATGGGGTTCAGATCAGGTGAACAAGGTGGCCATGTCATTAGTTTTTCTTCTTTTATACCCTTTCTTGCCAGCCATGCTGTGGAGTACTTGGACGCGTGTGATGGAGCATTGTCCTGCATGAAAATCATGTTTTTCTTGAAGGATGCAGACTTCTTCCTGTACCACTGCTTGAAGAAGGTGTCTTCCAGAAACTGGCAGTAGGACTGGGAGTTGAGCTTGACTCCATCCTCAACCCAAAAAGGCCCCACAAGCTCATCTTTGATGATACCAGCCCAAACCAATACTCCACCTCCACCTTGCTGGCGTCTGAGTCGGACTGGAGCTCTCTGCCCTTTACCAATCCAGCCACGGGCCCATCCATCTGGCCCATCAAGACTCACTCTCATTTCATCAGTCCATAAAACCTTAGAAAAATCAGTCTTGAGATATTTCTTGGCCCAGTCTTGACGTTTCAGCTTGTGTGTCTTGTTCAGTGGTGGTCGTCTTTCAGCCTTTCTTACCTTGGCCATGTTTCTGAGTATTGCACACCTTGTGCTTTTGGGCACTCCAGTGATGTTGCAGCTCTGAAATATGGCCAAACTGGTGGCAAGTGGCATCTTGGCAGCTGCACGCTTGACTTTTCTCAGTTCATGGGCAGTTATTTTGCGCCTTGGTTTTTCCACACGCTTCTTGCGACCCTGTTGACTATTTTGAATGAAACGCTTGATTGTTCGATGATCACGCTTCAGAAGCTTTGCAATTTTGAGACTGCTGCATCCCTCTGCAAGATATCTCACTATTTTTGACTTTTCTGAGCCTGTCAAGTCCTTCTTTTGACCCATTTTGCCAAAGGAAAGGAAGTTGCCTAATAATTATGCACACCTGATATAGGGTGTTGATGTCATTAGACCACACCCCTTCTCATTACAGAGATGCACATCACCTAATATGCTTAATTGGTAGTAGGCTTTCGAGCCTATACAGCTTGGAGTAAGACAACATGCATGAAGAGGATGATGTGGACAAAATACTCATTTGCCTAATAATTCTGCACTCCCTGTATTAAGCAAAGTGTCAGGGAACAGTAATGTGGGTCAAACACTTGCAAAATCCAACCACAGCATGACATCTGCGGCCAGTTACATAACTGCCATTGTAGAGAGTTGAAAATAGCTTTCTAGTAAAATCTGGTATCAGAAATAAACTGGGGAAAACAGCCCCCCACCCCCCTAAAGGGTTTTGTTATGATTGTATTTTTGTACCTGTCATTTAAAATGCTCTCCTACACCCAGCCGCTAGAGGGCGCATTACGCGCAGTGGTATCGAGTAGCGTTTTGGGGCACAGAGGAAGAATAAACCTTCCTGTTGTGAAACTAACATCAGCTCAACGTGTGTACCTTTTTCCATTCTTTATCACAGGTTAGCAAATGCATTTAAACAGTGGCGGTCCTAGCCTGTTTGGCAGCCCGGGCCAAACAATACAATAATGTATTGTTTGGAGTTTAGTCTGTTACTGTTACTATTTTTTCCATTTCTTCTTGGAGCAACTGTAACCCACATAATTTCCTTAGGGATTAATAAAGTATTCTGATTCTGATTGTTTCAGGATGACCTGCCATTATCCAATGACACATCTGCTTACCTGTATCCTTTGCTCGCTTCTCCTCCTCTTCTTTTCTATTTTTTCAAAACTGAGCACCTGATGGCTTTGAACTTTTCTTGTCCATCTTCCATTGGTTTTAATTTTGCACTCCAGTAGGAACACCCATCCCCTAACCCGAGGATCACCACAACATAACCTAATAGACCTACACCTTAGTTCACAGATTCACTTTGTCTAAGGCTACGTTCACACTGCAGGCGAAAGCGCATCAAATCCGATTTTTTGACCCTATGGGATAATTATTAGGTTATTTACATTATTATGTAAATAACAAAATAACTTAAAGCAAAAATTGGGAAATGTAAAGTCCGAAGTCTTTATATTAAGGGCCATCAGTCAAACAATATTGTTTGCTCTGGGTCTAAACAGAGCGCGTTGTGCATGACATCTTCTTTTGCGCATGCGGGCCGCTTTGAGGGTTCACACTAGAGCACGTTTGCTGTCGCATTTTATTTGCAGTGTGAACAAGCAGACAAAAAAATCAGATTTGATCAAAAAATCGGAATTGAGCATTAAGACCTGCAGTGTGAACGTAGCCTAAGGTGTATTTCTGGGATTTCACACAACCCAGGATTCAAATCATGAATACATAATGGACTTGGATTTACATCATTATGAATGAAATGTGCTCTATTTGGAAGCAGCCGCCCCCCTGCCCTTTCGACGGGTTATGTGTGAGACTTTAAATCATCAAACTGTAAATTATAAATTTTAAATTGTTATTGATCCCTTTACCTCTAGTCCTAGAGTGTATATTTATTTTCTTACGCTTCTTATATTTATTGTTTGTTTACTTGCACTGCTGTAACTGGAGCCTCATCGTCTCGTCTCTCTATATACTGGACTGTATGTAGCGGAGATAACAATAAAGTTTACTTTGACTTCAGCAGCAAGCAGGCGCACCGAGGGCTCTCGCGCTCACTTTTCGCGTATAGAATTTCGAAAAAACATCGGTGCAAATTATACGTCTGTATCATAAGGTCTGGTGTTTTCGTGTTTGTTGTTTTGTTTTTATTTTGTTTTATTTTGCGAGTTGGTTATTAGATGTGGCTCCAGCCAGCCAGAGAATCCCCCGCCGCCCCACCCCTCTCCTCCCTGTGCCGCAAGCAGCAGGCGCACCTCGCAAACGGAGGGCGCCCCTTACTCCCAGCAAATGGGCGATAGAAAACCGATCGGTGCCTATGCCATTCCCAATATGCGCTGGCTGATGTCGGGGCAGCATGAGTACGAGCATTTTTTTATTTTATTTTTTTTTGCCGACGCCCGTGATGCCGCCCCCCACCATGATGCCGCCCCGGGCAACCGCCCGTGTCGCCCGTATCAAGAACCGCTACTGCTCTCTAGCTCAGGGAACTGTGGCCATGTATTGTAAACTGGACTGAAGCATAAGGCCATTTCTTTGCAGTTAGTGTGGTGATACCTGAAGCTGTTCTAAGATGTTGTGAAGAATAAACCTTCCTGTTGTGAAACTGACATCAGCTCAACGTGTGTCCCTTTTCCTATTCTTTATAGGAATAGCACCACACGTTGTTAAACAGGAAACCAGTTGCCCCTCTGGTCATCATCTTAGGGAGGCAATACCATGTTAATTTAAAATTACATACATCTGGATGACACTGCCGTAACAGTGGATATTGACAATCAGGATCATAGTTACGTGTTATCAACAACTATGTTAGAAAAATCTGACTGTATTTGAGACATTACAACACTGAGTGTCAAAAGTCTTTAAAGTGGAAAAATCAGGATTGAGAATAGATGCTAACAAAGTACAGGAAACAGCTGAGATTGTAATGCCAAAAGTCTACACGTTTACAGACAAAAGTTAAAAAGTGTCACCAAAGAACTCAAGAAAAAGATGTTGATATCAAATCAGTGTGCATCTTTGCTTGAGTCAATCAATGAAGTGCCAAAACACATCTTGCATTAAATACAAGAGGGTAAAAAGTCAGCTAAGTACTCTGAGGAGCAGTTTTCCGCCACGCTGCACTTTTGCCACCATACCCCAAAGGCATATGAGTGTGAATGAGTGTGATAAAGTGCTGCCACCAATGTTCCCTCTGATTTTTCACGTGCCTGAGCGAACACACAAACTCCCTGAGCGATCCCTTTGACCACTGTGAGCGACATCAGACGTGTGCACTGTGGTCACGCCGGCATCTTATCCATCCAAGTTACATGGTTTATTAAAATAATCAAATTACAGCATTTACATTTATGTTAGACTACTTTTAATTAACTGCTTTAGCCCACTTACAATAAAAATTAATAAATAAATCTTGTTCATGAGCTGTGTAGTATGTTAACACTATTGGAAGTAAAAATAACTTGAACTCCAATTTCGAAAACACAACTTTATAATTTTTTATTTATTTATTTTTTATAAAGCTCTGACTTGTATTATGAGTATGAGTCTGTGGTCTGGGAGAGAGTCCTGTAACTCTCTGTCTGCAAAATACAGTATATAATGACCAATGTTGGGCAATTAATTATATAGTTACTTCTTCAAAAAAGTAACTCAGTTTGGCAAACAACAAAGTTTTTTGCAGCTATTTTGTTAAACGCAGCCAAGGCATTTTTAAATAAACATTTCAAACTATTTACAGAACAATCAGCTGTTCTGCATCAAATCTGATGCCACACAAATTATTTGTGCCACTCCAAAAAATATTTCTGTCCACTATGAGATAAAGGAGAACAACAGCCTGATACCTGCAGGCCTGACAACAGGAGATGTATCACTCCTGTAACACCTGTAACATTCAGTAGTTGCCTCATTGTTCTGACACACACAACAAAACTATTGACTACACTACACACTAACTACAAAAGATTTGCGCTAAACGTCTCAAATCTCTCACATCTCCACACACCGCCGTCACTCCTAAAACTTCCCCCCGTTTCTTAACAACAAGATGTCACGTTGCCATATCATTTTTTGATTGGTCGACATGGTACTTTTTTGGACCAATTGGAAAGGTGGGGGGTGGGGTTTGTTTTTGCTCACAGGCTTTCGAGCCTTTTTTCTTGGTATAAAGTCAACACTTTTTCCGTCAATTGTTCCGTCTGTCCTGCTCACATCTGCAATGGTTGTACACGTTGTCATTAACGTGGCTTCACTCCACATCAGCCACGCCGCTTTGCTAGCTAAAACACCAGTGTCGGCACATAAGGACGCTGTCATAGCCTGTCAGTGACGTTGATTGGCTGCGTATATACGCATCGGCTGAACTATGGGATAAGGTGGCATCGTTCTAATCCCATATGGGAGCAGCCAGTCACTTACTGACTAACACTGCAAAACATGATTGTTGAAGTATTAATTTTAATTTCAATTCAGGTTAGTTTTTTCTTTTTGTGCGCAACGCAGATTTTCTGTGCGCAGAGACCGTGCCAACAGTGCGCAATTGCGCACGTGCGCAGCTTAGAGGGAACATTGGCTGCCACCCAGTCACACCATCCGGAATTTGTACAGTTTTACTGTAGCATCTTTTAGCACTACAAAGTGATGTAAAGTCAAACAAAGAACAAGGAAAGGAAACAGCATGTGCTCTAATGATGGATGAAATGTATATCCACAAGATGACAGGGAACCAGTTCCATGGCTATGTAGGCACTGGTGAAATTGACACTCTCGCCACCTAGGCATTGGTCCTGAAGGTTGTGGCTGTCAACGGGTCATAGAAAATTCCCATTGCATACTTCCTCATGAATGGTATAGATGGATGGATCAGAGAAGGCCAATGCCATTAGGGAATGCTTTAGCAGGCTTCATGAGGTTGGTGTTAAAGTTGTCTCCCTTACGTGCGATGCCCCTATGAGTAACCTCACAATGATCAGGGGACTTTGTGCAGACTTAGATATCGACAACATAAAGCCCTATTTCTTTCATCCTGGATGCATGCCATATGCTAAAGCTTCTTTTTAATGCCTTTGCATCTTAGATGGAATTTGAGACAGAAGATGGGAGGAACACTAGGTATAAGTACTTGGAAGCACTTAATAAACTCCAAGAGGAAGAGGGTCTGTGACTGGGCAACAGGCTAAAAACGTCTCATTTACAGTGGAGAAAACAAAAAATGAAAGTCCATCTGGCAAGCACAGCTCTTCATTAGAAGTGTAGCGGATACATTGGAGTTCTGTGAACAAGGCTTGAATTTCGTGGAGTCTAAATGTTGTGCTGCAACTGTGGAGTTTGTGCGCACAGTAGATGCAGCTTTTGATGTGCTCAACAGCCGTAATATTCTTGGAAAAGGTTACAAAGCTCCAGTTAAGCCAACAACTAAACACAGGGCTGAGACCATCTTAAGGAAGAAACCTTGCTTCCTGGGTTGAAGGTCCATCAGTATGACAAGATGGTGCCACTTCACACAACAAAAAAGAAGACTGCCATATTAGGCTTTATTGCTAATGGCACAAGTGCACTTAATATCTATAATGATGTTAAGTGCATTTATGAAATACCAAAAGCCGGCAAGCTGGTTCGCGGACAGATTACCAAACTGGTCCATTTTTATGGAGAGTAATGTGTAATACCTGATGCCTTTTAGTGGTGAATGATTTATTGAAATTATTTCAGATTATTACAATATATATTGTAATTCAGACTAGATTTGAAATAAAAAGGGGTTAAATACACTATGGATGTTTAATTATATATATATTGAGGAGGTACACCAGAGAGATAGAAGGCAAGAGAATAAACCAGCTGTTCTCCACAGAAACAGCCAAGGTGTACTCTCAGTGGCAGGGGAACAATATGAGAACAGCACCACCAAGGCTGGAGGCAGAACAATACTGGAAGAGCATATGGGAGAAGGACGCAACCCATAACGGCAATGCTCAGTGGCTAGTGGATCTGAGGGCAGACCACAGCGACCTCCCTGAACAGGGTCCAGTAACCATCACAGTGGCAGATATCCAAGAAAGGGTCTCCAGTATGAAGAGTTGGACAGCACCAGGCCCTGACATGGTTCACGCCTACTGGCTGAAGAAGCTGACTGCACTCCACGAGCGCCTGGCAGCACAAATGAACCAGCTGCTAGTTGACGAGAGACACCCTGAATGGCTAACCGAAGGCCGGACAGTCCTGATCCTCAAGGACCCCCAGAAGGGACCGGTCCCCTCGAACTACCGACCAATAACCTGCCTCAGCACCATGTGGAAGCTCCTGTCAGGCATCATTCCGGCTAAGATGAACAGGCACATGGGTCCATACATGAGTGGGGCACAGAAAGGGATGGGCAAGAATACCAGAGGCGCAAAACACCAGCTACTGGCAGACCAAGCAGTCAGCCGAGACTGTAGGACCAGACTGACAAACCTGTGCACTGCCTGGATTGATTACAAGAAGGCCTATGACTCAATGCCCCACACCTGGATCCTGGAATGCCTAGAGCTATATAAGATCACCAGGACCCTGAGAGCCTTCATCAGGGACTCAATGGGGATGTGGCGGACAACACTGGAGGCCAACCTCAAGCCTATAGCACAAGTCACTATCAAGTGCGGGATCTACGAAGGAGATGCTCTGTCCCCACTGCTGTTCTGCATAGACCTTAACCCCCTCAGTGAGATAATTGACAAGACTGGCTACGGATACCGACTGCGGAATGGAACAGTTGTCAGCCACCTCCTGTACATGGATGACATCAAGCTGTATGCCAAGAGTGAACGAGACATCGATTCACTGATCCACACCACCAGGAACAGCAATGACATCGGAATGTTGTTCGGGCTGGAGAAGTGTAGTCGGATGGTAACAAAGAGAGGGAAGGTAGTCAGAACTGAGGGGATCAAACTACCAGAAGGCAACATTGCAGACACAGAGGACGGTCTTCCTTGGCCAAACCAAAATCCAGCAACTATAATTTTTTCCTGTCTTTGTGTGTAAGGAATTTCATTAATAACAAACTGAAGGGGCCAAATTGAGTATCTGGAGGTAAAAATTGGTACTTCATCAAAATTCCATATCAGTGTAAGGTCATCTGCAGCTAGTTTACCCTCTCTGAGGAGATTCTGGTACATCATCCCATCCATCACATCTTTGATGTTATCATGCTCATCTTTAGCTGTTTTAGGTAACAACTCAGTGCTGTGGTTCTGAAGGATACCTTTCAGAAGGTCTTTCAGGGATGAGTACAGAAAGAAGTTTCCATTTTGAATGCTACTTGCTTTGTTGAACACTGAGGTACAGTGAGAACAACAAGAATCAGGATTGTTTCCCATGAAGTTTTTACACTCTTGACAGTAAAACATTGTAAATGTGGTTGGACTTTGTTCTTGTGTCACTGTTGCCCAGGAGCAAATTGGTTCGTTACTCTGAAAAGACAAACAAACATGTGTTTTATATACTCAAATAATATTGGCATAACAAATGACTTGAGGAGGAACATCAATATTCCTTCTTACCGTGTCACTGCCTATGTCAACTGCTGAAGCAGACTCCAACTGAAATGGAAAAATGTTGTGGTCCTGCATCCAAAACAATGCCAAAACATCAGCCAGACCTGCCTATACTCTTAATATTTCATATTCACTTGATGAAGGTGCATTTCAGATATGTATATTAAACAAATATACATATCTGTATATTTGTTAGCTTCATTATTTATTGCTCCTCTTATTGCAGCATTAAGTTACAAGTACCTGGGGATCCCGCAGGCGAATGGGAACCATGAAGAGGCCGCTAGGAAAGCTGCAACCACCAAGTACCTGCAGAGGGTCAGGCAAGTCCTGAGGAGTCAGCTGAACGGTAAGAACAAGATCCGGGCTATCAACACCTACGCCCTGCCCGTGATCAGGTACCCAGCTGGTATAATAAGTTGGCCAAAGGAGGAGATGGAAGCCACTGACATACAGGGAGTGCAGAATTATTAGGCAAATGAGTATTTTGTCCACATCATCCTCTTCATGCATGTTGTCTTACTCCAAGCTGTATAGGCTCGAAAGCCTACTACCAATTAAGCATATTAGGTGATGTGCATCTCTGTAATGAGAAGGGGTGTGGTCTAATGACATCAACACCCTATATCAGGTGTGCATAATTATTAGGCAACTTCCTTTCCTTTGGCAAAATGGGTCAAAAGAAGGACTTGACAGGCTCAGAAAAGTCAAAAATAGTGAGATATCTTGCAGAGGGATGCAGCAGTCTCAAAATTGCAAAGCTTCTGAAGCGTGATCATCGAACAATCAAGCGTTTCATTCAAAATAGTCAACAGGGTCGCAAGAAGCGTGTGGAAAAACCAAGGCGCAAAATAACTGCCCATGAACTGAGAAAAGTCAAGCGTGCAGCTGCCAAGATGCCACTTGCCACCAGTTTGGCCATATTTCAGAGCTGCAACATCACTGGAGTGCCCAAAAGCACAAGGTGTGCAATACTCAGAAACATGGCCAAGGTAAGAAAGGCTGAAAGACGACCACCACTGAACAAGACACACAAGCTGAAACGTCAAGACTGGGCCAAGAAATATCTCAAGACTGATTTTTCTAAGGTTTTATGGACTGATGAAATGAGAGTGAGTCTTGATGGGCCAGATGGATGGGCCCGTGGCTGGATTGGTAAAGGGCAGAGAGCTCCAGTCCGACTCAGACGCCAGCAAGGTGGAGGTGGAGTACTGGTTTGGGCTGGTATCATCAAAGATGAGCTTGTGGGGCCTTTTCGGGTTGAGGATGGAGTCAAGCTCAACTCCCAGTCCTACTGCCAGTTTCTGGAAGACACCTTCTTCAAGCAGTGGTACAGGAAGAAGTCTGCATCCTTCAAGAAAAACATGATTTTCATGCAGGACAATGCTCCATCACACGCGTCCAAGTACTCCACAGCATGGCTGGCAAGAAAGGGTATAAAAGAAGAAAAACTAATGACATGGCCACCTTGTTCACCTGATCTGAACCCCATTGAGAACCTGTGGTCCATCATCAAATGTGAGATTTACAAGGAGGGAAAACAGTACACCTCTCTGAACAGTGTCTGGGAGGCTGTGGTTGCTGCTGCACGCAATGTTGATGGTGAACAGATCAAAACACTGACAGAATCCATGGATGGCAGGCTTTTGAGTGTCCTTGCAAAGAAAGGTGGCTATATTGGTCGCTGATTTGTTTTTGTTTTGTTTTTGAATGTCAGAAATGTATATTTGTGAATGTGGAGATGTTATATTGGTTTCACTGGTAAAAATAAATAATTGAAATGGGTATATATTTGTTTTTTGTTAAGTTGCCTAATAATTATGCACAGTAATAGTCACCTGCACACACAGATATCCCCCTAAAATAGCTAAAACTAAAAACAAACTAAAAACTACTTCCAAAAACATTCAGCTTTGATATTAATGAGTTTTTTGGGTTCATTGAGAACATGGTTGTTGTTCAATAATAAAATTATTCCTCAAAAATACAACTTGCCTAATAATTCTGCACTCCCTGTAAATCTGGAGAGTCACTTACCTTTGTGCCAGTACTGCGTCTTGAGCCTATCCCAGTAGACCCAGTTAAATACATGGAAAACTGAAAATAGTTGGAAGTCATGTGCTCCTCAGGCGAAAGTTTCCCTACAGAAACACAAAAAAACAAGGAGGAACTATACATTTAATGTTATTTTTTATAATATTACATATTACATATTTATAGATTTTATTAACCTTTGAGTCTATGTTGAAGGCATTTTCTTCAAAAAGAGCACTGCAAAGACGAGATGATGGTCCAGGTTTCCAGTCCTTCCTTCTCAAGTTAGTCAGCGTTATTGGCTGCTGTAAAAATATGCAATATCTATGCAATAGTTGTGTTTAAAAAAAATTATTTAAGAAAAAAAGGAAATGCAGCCACTGAATTTTTACACAAAAACACTTCTATACAGATTGGATTCTTCAGATTTTATTAAATAAATATGTGATTATGAGTTTGGTAAAACCAAGATAAAAACATGACAACGTTACTTTATATCACTGTTTGTTTGTAAGGGAGCAGTACGTGCATAACACTGGCTTTTCAAAGAGGAGATGTGTGATGTATTAAAAATCCCAAACTGTTTAGCTAAAATCTGATCAGAATGAATTCAGGGGTGTCAGGTTAATCTGATTGGATTGTCACACTGACAGTGTAGCACGATCGGAAAATCATTTGTGAGCTCAGTAATGTACAGTAAATACTGTAGATTTGGGCTGACCACCTGCAACTCAAACAAAACTATGGGTAGAATAGCTATAGAACATTTACTGAACAGTATAACGTTAGCGACATTGTCAGCATGGATCACATTTATTACCACTTTAATTCACATGCTCTTTTTTTTCTCAAAAACATAGGAGCAGCAGAATTTTTTTGTGGTTATGAAAACAAATGAGTAAAGAAAGTAATTTTTAAAGACAAATATTCAATTATTTCCCGGTGTGTTGGCAGTGGCTCTTGAAACAAAGTGTATCTATGTGTATGTCTTTCTGGTGCTGACTAACAAATTCTAGTCGAACAGCTGAACGCACAATTTTGGTTTAAAAAATCTACACACAATAAACAGATTATGACAGCTGGAAAAACTATTTAAATTACTGAGCACTATTTAAGTCTTGAATAGACATCAATATCTAACCATGTTATTAATTGTGTGGGCAAGCCATGGTTTCATAGCTTCTTAGTTAAATTACTCTTTTTGCATTGACAAAACTGGATAGATCAAGATAATCAGCTGATCTTTTACTTAAATAAAATAAAGAACTGCTGGTTAACACTGCTTTTTATGCATATTTAATGTAATACCTTTGCTAAATGAAATCATATATTATATTGAGAAACATAGTTTAGCTTCGAAAAACCTGCAATGATCCATCAGAGTCCCGAGGTCGGTTAGTGCAATTTACCGCTGAACAACTCATCTTAACAGTTTCAAACCCAGCTGATCTGAATTCACCTGCTCTGCACAAGATATGTAAGTTTCTCCATAACTGCAACTGTCAATCAAAGTTGTCATCATGACGTTTCACCCCAATTTTACAGCATTTAGTTAATGATTAAAATAAATTTGTGAGAAAAATGACCCCTTAAACCCAAATTAATGTGATAAGAACTACTTAAAATGGCAGAATGCAACTCTAGAAAAAATGTTTCTGAGGAGAAGGCTTTCATTTTAGTCTGTCTGACCCCAGTGCTATCCGCTAACACGGAGGCGACGGGGTTTATGATCTACAATACAGCCAGCATAATGGGGAGCTGCCAGGTCACCCACATTTTCAACAGTCATTGGTTCACGCACCTGCAATCATTCCACTCACCTGCTGTGCAGGGCGGTGGCTCTGTGTTACTTGTCGCTGGATCGTTATACCATTTAAGTCAGTGTAGTACCGGATGTCGTCGTGTTTCTGTGGATGTCTAACTTGTGTTCTCTCCCCGTGTACAGACCCTCCTGGACGCTTCCCTATTTTCCCTGGACGTTGTTGTGAGTTTGGATATTCGTATGAAATTGATCAACTGATCACAAAAGCTGGACCTAGAGTAAAATTTAAGGATAAACTAAAGCTGTTAAAGGTAATTAAATGCTTTAAGATTTCTTTCCTTTTGTCTGAAAAACCTCACTCATGTTTACAGATGAATTTGTTGTAGAATTATTATGCTGCACAAACGACTTCAACTTTCAATGTATCTGTGAAGCAATATTCACAAAGTTCTTTCATTTTTTGCCGATATGGATTTGCAATGTTTTTGTTATGTTAGGAAGAGCAAAATACAACCCAACCACAAAAAGAAGCAGTCAATACTTCTGGTCAAGTAAGTCAAAAACAGTTTCATGGCACTTCTTTCAGTATCTGTACTGTAACTTACATTTTTAAAGTAAACATTTTACATTGATTTGCACATAGCTTTACCTTCTCTGCAACAAGAGCCTAAAGAAACAGCTGATCTGGATCACGTAAGGATTATTGAATTTCAGATAATGAACCAGCACGCCTTCATTTGTCATGCATATAAACTAAGGTGACCTGAGTCAAAGTAAAGCCCCAGTCACACAAGCCTGGAGACCAGTTGGCAACCTAAAATCCTTACAACCTCCACCAAGCACTAAACTGATGTAATTGGCTGATGTTTGAGTACCCATTTTACTCTAGCAGCTGGTGGTTGCCAGGGATGGGATGGTTACCAACTGGTCTCTAGGTCTGTGTCACTGGTGCTGAATGAGGCAGAAATATTGACTCATGGGATCATGTTTATTGAGAGGCAAGAATATGAAAGCTTTCCATTTTTTAATCATTGTACTAGTTTGTTTGTTTGTTTGTTAAAGAGAAATGTGTTTCTATATAGGTGCTATAATTTCCTGTATACATTCAATTATGCATACATGTACAACTATAGTAGTTTAATTTCAAATATAAAAGTCAGATATTTCTATTCATCCTCAGGATTTGCCATCCATAAGTGAAAGAGGTGAGAAAAATGTCTGTCATTCTCATTTTATTACATCTAATTTATTTATTTTTACAGTAGTATTTTTGCAGCATTTTGCACCATAAACTCCATTATACAGGTAAAAATCATCAGAAATAAGTTTTTTAGTGTTTTAATGCTGATTTCGAATCTGTGTTTAGTTTTTTCTAGCACATACTGTTTTTATGGTGAAGCTAGTTATATATTGCACGATAGTTGTTATAATTAGCACAAGCATGTTACCAGATTTAACAACAGTTCCCTGTGTTTTATGTTACAGACGGCATTAATTGTGATTGATTTCAGTTGTTACCGTGCCTAGAAATTATATTAATCATCCAGACGATTTTGGTTACATGTGTGGTTTATTCATGACGAAAGCACAATGTTGTCCAATTACCACAGACCTTAAGAAGATATACAAATTGTACCTCAGCTGTCCACTGGGTGACCAGAATAAATCTTGGTGTCCACATGTCATCTGCAACAGTTGTTCCAATGGACTGGATGACTGGCTAAATCTGTAAAAGGCAGGAACCATTTGCAATCCCAATGGTGTGGCGGGAACCGCAAGATCATCTCAACGATTGCTATTTTTGCTGCATGAAAACAACAAGATTCTCAGCCAAAAATAAGCACAAAATTGTACAGTCCTGATAAAAGGTTTAAGATCACTTGAGGAAAAAAATCCTGTTTTGCATGGTTGGGTCTTAACCCTTTAAAACCGGTCAGAGCGGGCACGCTCTGTTTTGCGTAACTACTTTTAAATCCCGGTAGCTCTGCAACCACGTAAGCTAGCGCAATAATTTTTTTTTGCACATGAAACCGGAGGAGTTGTACTTACATCTTATGCCATCAGCTTGTCCTAGGTCACGGTTTCCTTCCACATATAGCTATGCAAAAACTGCATAAAAAGCGCTTGCAGCAACAAAAACATAATATTCCAGAAACACGCTTTGCCGATCCGATCAGCTGTTCATAACACTTCCTACGTTGGAATAGACGTCAGAGCGAACTTTCGCATGTCCGCCATTACCTGCCCGAAACCGGAAGTGACGTCATTTTCGCGGAAATGTAGTTTTTTACCATCAGGGCCTCATGAGCCTATACTGGTGTTTTTAAAAGTTATCTTTGACTTTATGACTTTCTGAGTCGTTTCTGGGATGCTTAGGACTAATATTGCACTGCTGGAAATACTTTAATTTGATGCATATGCTGCTTTTTTGCAAATTTGCACTATAATATTTATTTTCGTTTTTCCTGCAGTATATAAAAGTTGGTGTATTTCTAAAACAAAACTATGAAGACACTCAAAATAAATTTCCTGTGGTGGGAAACTATTTTGTGCAACTTTTTTGTATTTACAGTTTTGAGAGATAAGCCTCTTAAATTTCTCTAACTAGAAATATATGTTAAAAAAACAAAAACGATTTTCAATTTTTTGTAGTTTATTGCACTTTTTTGCAATTTATGTAGTTACTATGCACTTAATGTATACATATTATTAAAATTTGGGCTATAATGGTTGTATTGATGTATAGCAACTTGAAATGCTCCCAAAAATGGCACTACAGCATGTAAAAATATAATATCAGCTCTGGCGGACTTGGTTCCATGGTAGGTCTTAAAGGGTTAACAAGGTTCCAAGTAGAGCTTCAACATGCAACAAGAAGAAATGGGAATTAAAAAACAACAACTTTTTTTTAACATGCAGTTTATTGAAAACAATGCTTAAACTGAAACGGTCTGTTTTACAGTTTATCAAAAGTTTAGCACCACACCTCCAAAAATAAAACAAAACGGTTACTTCTGTGGCGTTCAAAGAGACGAGGCCTTTGAAGACGTTTTTTGTTTTTGAAGCCCTTCAGTCTCAGATGCTGTCTGTTGGTTGTGGGCCTGCAGTCGGCACCAGTAACAGCCTTAATTTGGGTCAAGGATCATCCATTGTCAAACAACCAATTGGATCCCCCAACTCAGTGCTGGTAAAACTTTTTTGGGTTTTCCACTTGACTTTTTTGTTCCATAACCCTCAGGATCATTTAAGAAATTCCAAATGACTGTCTTCCTGCATCCCGCCTCAGCAGTGATGCCACGCTGCAAGAGCCTTTGCTTATGCAGTTCAATAACCCAATGACATTCAAAAAGGGAAATTCTGTTTTGCCTTTGCTGTCAGACACACTGTCATGATGTTCTATGTGACAGAAAATGACAATGTAGAAACAGGGAGAGCATTTTCATCAGGACATTCAGTTAATGGAGAGTCATTGCCAAGGTTTCTGAAAGTATGATGGCAGACTACTGCTGGATACAGTGGTAGCTGACTGACACTGGTCATTACATCTATGCTACAGCATCTATCTGACTTTACACTGAAAATATTGAAACAGTTACTTGATTGGTGCTGCAGTTAGATAAAAACTGCATGCAAGTCAATTAATGTCTTGATGCATTCTCAATCATCCAGGAAAGTAAATCTCCAAAAGTTGATTCTGTTCATCTGGACGTAGCGTTTTGTGGGAGAAACGTTTCGTCGCTCATCCAAGTGACTTCTTCAGTCTCAGCTGACTGCAGGTTTCCCCAAGTCTTATAAACAGTAAATTTGCATAATGACTGAAACCAGCCCACTGAGGGAACAATGGGCTGGGAGGTCAATTCCTTAATTATAATTATGCAAATTCTCATGACCATTGATCAACAACCACTGACCAAAACCCACTGATCAAAGACCACTGATCAATGGCCATGAGTACCATTCACAGAGAGTTGGGGATGTCTATTACAAAAGAAGCTAAGGTCTCCCATTGCAGTAGGCCACACTTTCATAGAAATGACAAATTAATTTAAGAACTATTATTTACAGTATTACAGGTCAGGAAAAACAATAATGTATTACTTATTTTGGTCTAATAAACAATATATTATGAATATTATTCTCAAAAAATATATTAGAAAAATTATACATTACAAAATGTATGTATATGTATTTTAATAAGTTTCTAATTACATAAATACTGTGGAAATTTAATGAACAAGTCTGCAGAAAGGTTAGCTGCAAACAACTTGGTGTAATCAGCACCTGCAAAGGGAGTTGTGTTCTTCAATTCAATTCAATTCAGTTTATTGTCATATGTACAAAGGGGGAAAATGCATTTCTCTTTGCAATTAATTCTTTCTTTGCTGCCACAAACAAATGCTTGGTTAGGTTAAGGGTTGATATGTAAAATAAAAATAAATAAGTGAAGACAAAATTTAAGTGTGAGGTAGATGTATGTGTATAGGAGCAATGAACTTAAATGAGCTTCAACTACTGAGGCCAAAATAACTTCATCTAGTCTTAGACTGTTCAGTTGAAGTTTTCATTACAGTGCTACAACTAAGTATGTACACAAATGCTTACACCTTGAATAAGAAAAATACAAAATTCCCATTGCAATGACTCTTGATTTTCTAAAAGAAAGAAAATCAAGAGTGCAGTGATGAATGAATTCAAAAAGCAGAAACAAATAAAGGTAAATTTATGATCTGACAGCAAAATCTAAAACAAATATCTTCTAAAACTTACCAAAAAATAAAAACTAACAAAAATGTTCTCAGAATCACTTCAGTGAGGATTGTTTCAAAGTCTTCACAGTGAGCTCCAAAGAGTTCCTCAAAGGGGAGAATGTAAATCCAGATGTCAATGGTAGGTGAAGTCACTACCAGTGACTTATGGTATGTTTTTGTGTAACAGAAAATGTATTGCTCAGGTTTATATTTCTTTTCAATTTTTAACAGAAATACTGAAACTCAATAAAATTTTGAAAAATCTAAATGACGCTCATTCAGAGACCTTAAACTATGTGTCTAGAGCTCATGGAATTCTTTAATTCAAGGGGCCAGAAGAAGAGAAGTGGTAAGATCAGGCAATAAAGCCTCGTTCATAATCTTCTTAAAGGTCATGAAAATACATAAAAATACACAAATAAAGTAAAGTGTATTAACATAAGGTAAGCTCACATTCACTGAGAATGTGGGATATTGGACATCATAAATCTATATGTGGTAATATATTATTAGTGATTGAGCAAGAAGAGATCATTTGGAAGAACTGAATATTATTTATTGAATTTGATGAAATATTTATTTGCTATTTTGCTCCAGCGAACCATTATATAAGAGCACCGCTCCAGCAATGATGGGAGTTAGAACAGGACCCCGAGAGTCTAGATTCTTGGGGTAGTGAAGATGGTAGTTTGTATGGGGCTCTGAGTGACCGCAGGAAGGTTGAGGTGAAGATGGGCAGGAGGCGAGTTGCATGAATGAGAGTCTGAAATGCAGAATGACAAAACAGCAGATAAAAGCACAGAGAACAGAGACTGATTGGCTTGCAGAAGGCAAAAGCGTGATTGGGCTAGAGTAATGAGGTCGATAGTGTGGAAAAATGGAAGTGAGCTAAAGAATAGACAGAGGCAGACGAATGATGACAGACTTATCTGACTGAACTTGTGAACTTCAGCTTCATGTTAAAAACTTGGGTTTGACAAGGCCACCTCAAAAATGAGTAAAGAACCAATATGTTATGTTTTACTGCTTTAAATAATGATCTTTTTGTTTTTCAGGTTGAACAAAAAAGCAATGTGTGTGCTGACCTTGAGGGGAACTTGAGCATCCAACTTAATAAAGTCAAAAAAGCAATTGAAGAAAAAACAAAAGCTTTTGAACAATGCCCAAGTGAGGGAGTTGAAAACTCCAAAAAGTCATGTGAAAAAAAAACTGAAGTCCTTCTTACATCCCACTGTATGTGTTTTAATTACAATTAGATCAAAACCTCAGGACACTTTGTGACCATGTCAAAAAAAATAAAAATTCTGTTTTGTTTCAGAAAAAAACAAACAGAGCTTTTCACATGACACTAAAGTCTGCAGTTAGGAATGATGGCATCCAGAAACCAAAGAAAGGAAAACCAGAAAACCTCAACATGATATTAGCGTCTTATTTGACTGAAAGCATTGATGAAGAATTCAGAAAGACCTTCCCGTGAGAATAATCTAATTTTGAACACCACCAATATGTACAAGAATATATGTATCCAAATTGCACTATATCATAAACTTGCTAATACTGCTATTATAAACCATATCTTTGCCCCATTCAGAAATGACATAAAAACTGAACATTTCAATGGAGCCAATGATGCGTTTTCACTCAGCACTGATTCACTGATTGAAAAGTACAAAGATGTTGAACTGCAATTGACATTTCTCCAGACAGAGGTAAAAAAAACAAAACTTCCCTATTCATGAACCTGTTGGCTGATCTGTTATTAGAAAATCATTAAACAGTGAACATGTAGTTAATTTACCTTGATATTGTATTAAACAATGTTAATCCATATTTCATGTTTCTAAGGAAAAAAAAATAAGACAAAGCTCAACAAAATCATCCTCACACAAAAGAAATCGATCTACAACAGCTTCACAGAAACAATCAACAATAGCATGAAAGAATGTTATAAAGGTAAGAAAGATATGAATTAAGGTATTTTTACACTCTAAGAAATAAAATGTTGTATTTACTCCTCGCACTTATGTCAACCGGTTCCACACAACTTGGTTTGTGAAATGTACAATGTATGATACTTTTAATTTGAAAAAAAGAAAAAAGAAAAAAAAATCTACTGGAAAGGATTAAATCAGTTTCACAGAATTGCAACTTACTCTATTTAAGTTTGGAAATTTAAAAAAGTAAACACAAATTTGTTTAGTCAATTTGGCTTTAATCAATTCCAGACTGTTCAACTTTAATTAAATAGAAGATTAGAACTGGGCAATATGGACTTAAAATCCTATCACAATATTTTCTGGTATTTATTGCAATAAAGATAAGACTGCCGATAAAACATAACAGTTCAAAATAGTATTTTTGCCTATAAATCTATCAATGCATTTAACCCAGAGCCTCACAAATAAAAATATTGCAAATTAAACTTAGCTTCCAGGACACAAAGAGCATGTAAAGGTAACTGGTTCTCCTGATCTACTTGAAGAATCAATATGACATTGACTCAAATGTGTTTTGAGAGCATTCCATGTTTTAAATGAACAAGGGCATGGATATGAGCAGTGTTGGGTAAGTTACTTTAAATTAGTAACTTAGTTACATTACTAGTTACTTCTATCAAAAGTAACTCAGTTACATCAAATGGTAAATGGCCTGTATTTGTATAGCGCTTTACTAGTCCCTAAGGACCCCAAAGCGCTTTACACAACCAGTCATCCACCCATTCACACACACTGGTGATGGCAAGCTACATTGTAGCCACAGCCACCCTGGGGCGCACTGACAGAAGCGAGGCTGCCGGACACTGGCGCCACCGGGCCCTCTGACCACCACCAGTAGGCAACGGGTGAAGTGTCTTGCCCAAGGACACAACGACCGAGACTGTCCGAGCCGGGGCTCGAACCGGCAACCTTCCGATTACAAGGCGAACTCCCAACTCTTGAGCCATGATCGCCCCCGTCCTTGCTTCAAGTTACTTGTTACTTTCAAAGTAACTAGTTACTAGGGAAAGTAATTTTGGTTTTACTCAGAATTCTCTTGTTAATGTGTTGCTTCCGTAAGTGGATATCCAGCAAGATGGCCAGTCTTCTAGCTTGCTTACTTGCTACAAGTGCACTGTGCCACCTACCAATAGAAAGGAAAAAATAATGTGCATATTTCCACAAGAGAAATCCCACGCCTGGACCGTCGTTAACCACCGGCATGATTCTAGCCTATGTCACAGCGTCATGTGCGCTTTTTACATCCAACACGAAAACTGCAGTTGTGGTGCTCTCGATTGTACTCAGAACTCGAAAATTCTGCCTTCCGAATAGGAAGATGTAGGTAACACCAGACTGCAGATGAGCTGCATACAGGGCTGGACTGGGACAAAAAATCGGCCCGAGCGTTTTGACTAGAGACCGGCCCACCATTATAGGAAAAATCATAAAGCCTTTGAATGAAAACAAATGCTGTTGTGACAGTGATGTAAATTGTTCTGATGGTATATATGTATATATGTATCAATCTATCAATCGTTTGTTGAAAGATTCAGATAATTCTTTTTTAAAAGCTAGATATTTTAAATGAGAATAAGAAAGAAAAGTACTTCTTTGTGCCCCCCACTCCCTGTTAGGGATGGGTATCGTTTCGGTTTTATCAGAATACCAGTACCAAACCGGTACTTTTGAAACGGTGCCGGTGCTTAAACGGTGCTCGAACCGGTGCTTAAAGAATGGAGAACACACACTTTGTCCAAAAACCTCTCATGTTTAGCTGTTTTTTGGTAAAAAGATAACAATGTTAGCCTTTTCTGCAGCTATAGGGGATATATGGTATCACTCTTGGCTGGAAGCAGTGCTTAAACAATGGAAAAAACACAAACTTTGTCCAAAAACCTCTCATGTTTAGCTGTTTCCATCTTTTTCTTTAGTCATTTTAGCCTTTTTGGCCAGGGTGAAGAGAGTATCTGCCATCAAACAAGAAGACAGCCGCTGGTGTTTGCTAGTTCACCTTACATACATTAATGCAATAATGTGGTTAGCCTACTCAACATAAATTACACACGAACAACATTAAGCTACTCACGCAGAGAAGAACGGCTGCTGCTGCCATCATCATCCGTCATCATTTCTGCTACACTGGCAGGGCTAGAGGCCAGGTCTCTACTCTTCGGGTTATTGGGGGATGTTGCTGACTCCGGGTCCGATAACAGGCACCACACCCGCAGTAGATGTGCACGGTGTGAGGTCTCGCAGCAAGCTATCAAATACGGTGCATTTCTCGGCTTTTAACAAAATGCTATACGTCGCCAGGTGTTGCATCAGATTCGAGGTGTTACCTCCTTTGCACAGTATCATCTTAAAGCACTTGTTGCTGTGAAGTACAGCCAGACTTTTGACCGCTTCGCCTTGGGCATTTTTAATCTGTAGCTCTGCTCTAAAAGAACGTACGTACCTGGGCATGCCCACTACGCTTGCAAAGGTAAAATGATTGGCTAGAATCCAAAGTGTATGACATCTCAAGAAAAAAAAAAGCACCAAAATAAAGCACCGAAATGTGCGCTGCTTTTCAGTCTGGTTACTTCCATTTATGTCAGAACCGGTGCAATAATGGCACCGGATACCGGTACCCATCCCTACTCTCTGTTAATGCCTTACCTCGCCCCCCTGGCAAAACTTTGCTAGACCCGCCCCTGCACAGTTACCAGCTGTCAGCTACATAAAAAAGGATCCTGGTGTTATTTGCAGTGTTGCCAACTTAGCGACTTTGTCGCTATATTTAGCGGGTTTTCAGACCCCCTTAGCGACTTTTTTTCTAAAAAGCGACTAGCGACAAATCTGGCGACTTTTTCTGGTGTTATTGGAGACTTATTTATGACGACTTTTTGACGTGAAAGGGCGTGTTGCTCTTACTCTCAACAAGCAGCGGTGCTGCCGTGGGCACCTCACCCGTGCTAAAGCGCTCACGGGCGGAGGATAGTCCTCCCCCAGCTGCAGGAGATGTTCACACCTATGCGTCCAAACTGCAAATGAACCGCGCATGAGCGAAGCCGCTGCTCCCGCACTGACTGTAACGCAGTCAGTTCTTTTACTGTTATGCTGTTTTGTGGATCACAAGGTTTAAAACTACTTATAAACACACACACACATAAAGTACCTCCACCAGAGTGCCTATTTCGGGTCACTTTTGCCGGTCCAGGCCCGGATAAAGGAGCAGGGTTGGAATTGTGACATTAAAAAACAATAATTGCTAAAAGAAATTTAATTTGTAGTTCTAAATAAATTCTAAATGCATTTAGGACATTTTTTGCTCACTTTATGTCTCTTCCACGATGTTATTTCTCTCTCCAACAGCGTAGGTTACAATTATATTAGCATGACCAATTATGCAAATTAGGTGATGACGTCATTTAGCGACTTCTAGCGACTTTTAGGACAGCCAATAGTGATTTTCCTTACTGAGGAGTTGGCAACACTGGTTATTTGTCTCTCAGAAACAGTTCATAACTTCCCTTCAACTCATTCATGCAACCTAAAAGGTAAACTTGTTTCTCCATCATCTGTTCAGCTCTGATGATTCAGTAAGGACATCTCCTGGTTTCATCTTCATGTTTCCCTCTCACCAGATATCCGAACCGATATCATGACCAGCAGCTTTTACAGCTGTGGCTCCAGCAAACATCAGCTGATACTAGAAATTAATATTAAACAAATTCTAACAACAGCTGATCAAGCTTAAACGTGCTGCTGTCGTTTAGCACGACATCCGCTGGTTTCCTCTTTCTGGCGCAAAGTGGGCGATAAACAAACAAGAGAGAAAAGCCCATCAGCTGATCATTGATGAGTTTCATGATTGAAGTAGAAACAGGAGAGGAAGGGGGAGAGAATGAGAGGAGAAGAGGCAGCTGCAGCCTAACAACAGAATAACTCCAGATTTGTGTCTTTTTCATTGTAGCTGAAGTCCGGGACAAACTGTGTTTCTTTTCAGCTCAATACGAAACGCGTAATATTTTCTCTAAATATGAGACCATTCCGTTTTTTAGGGGATGGTTGGTAACTCTAATAACTAACCTTATGAACAAAATAAAGTTCAACATCAGTAACATCATAGCACCCACCCAGCTGTATAGTAACCCCCGTCATGCTAGCTAGTACCCCGTACGAAAAAGTCAGCATAACGAAGATAAACTACGCCTAAACTTGGTTTATATCTGACCAAGATAGACTGCAGGTCATAACTTCTTACCTGAAGTTCAGTTCACCTGACACTTGGGTCTCTGCTTCTCCTGCGTCTCCTTTCCCTCATCCGCCTGCTGGCCTCCACCACTTGCTAATGTTACTGAATCTGTGGAAGCTCCGCGATAGCCACCACACGAAGTAACGAATAACGACCCTATCTAAATCCCAGTAACGATTAATGCGTTCCTGATTTTGGCATAATAACTAGTTACGGTGCTCGTTACCACAATAATAACGTAGTTACTGTAACGCGTTACTAAATAACGTGTTAGTCCCAACACTGGATGTGAGTGTCTTTAACCATAATGGCCATCATTTAATCTGTAATGTTTTAGTAATTGGTACCTTGTCAAAACATTTTCAGGACACTGTTTGCACTTACACATTTAAAGCCTAGAAAAAAATGAGAGAGAAGTTTGTTAGTCATTAGCAATAACTGAAATTTAAAAAGAATAGATTTGTTTATCTATGGAGCACATGTTCCATTAATACCTCAAATAAATACTTACAACTAGTGGTGCAACGGATCAAAAATCTCACGGTTTGGATTGGATCACGGTTTTAAGTCACGGATCGGATCAATTTTCAGATCAGCAAAAATAGAAAAAAAAAAAGACAAAAATTCAACTCGCTATTTACTTATTTAAGTATTTTTGGCCTATTAAAAAACATTCAACTGAAGACTCATTCCACACACTTATATAAAAACAAATTAAGGTGCAATATGGACATTATGGACCATGCTGGGCATCCTCTGCACATGGCCATAAACATCCGGAGGGGTCTGTTCAGTAACAGGTTGCTTCTCCCAAAGTCAAGGACCAACAGACTTAAAAAGTCACGCCATTAAACTGTTTAACTCCTCGCTGGAGGGGAGAGGGAGGGGAAATGGGGACAAAGGAGGGGGGAACAAGTAGCTGTAGTGCCTTTTCACTGTGCAATAGTTTTTGTTAATATCCAACGATGTAATAGACTCACAATACTTGAAATGTTCCCTTGTATTCTTATTCCTATTTATTCTATTTATCCCTTTTGTATACTCTGTATTTATATTTGTGTATATATGGTATATTTCTGCTCACATTCTGCAACTTCTGCTGGTGCTGTGCTACTGGAAACTGAATTTCCCGGAGGAACCCACCCGAGGGATAAATAAGGTTTCATCTAATCTAATGTAATCTATAGGGCAGTACAGGGCTTTGTATCTACCACTCCGCTGTGATATAACGAGCGGTCACGGTCACGTGGCTTTCCGTTGCCCTGGAGGTGCACCCATTTGTAATTAGAGCAACAGAAGATGCCTGGGACAGTTCAGCCATAACTTTAAACTTTTCCTGCTCATACATGCTTGGAACGATCTTGTCACACTGAAGTGGACACGCAACGAGATATCATAGCATGGCTCAAGCACGTTCATCACAGTTTAAACCCCTTGTTTTGCACAACAGAATATGGCCTCCCGTCTGCAGCTAAACACCCCAATAGCTTTTGTAATAGCTTTAGCCCGGTCGGACTGGGCAGCAAAAGGCTGCTTAAATGCCGCAAACTCCTCTGCTTCGCCACTTGGACCGCTAGCGCTGGCCATAACTATCGCTTGACAGTCTGACCACGCGCACCATACACATACTTTTTTTTTCTTTTTCGAATCTTCGGATCACGTGCGTACCTAACCATGGAGTGGGATTGGTTCGAATTTCGGATCAACCGTGATCCATTGCACCACTACTTACAACCCAGTCTGAGGCACTTTTGTTGCATCCACTGAGAGACAGAACTAGCTGACAAACCTAAAATGAAGGGGAGGGACACACAAATTGTCACAACTACCAATGGAAACTAATTCAAGGAGTTAAATTACATATTACATATTGCATTACATTTAACAGTACTGTACACACAATTGTGCTTTTTTTTTTAACAATAGATGAATGCATGTCTTACAACTGACAAATCAAATTTTTAATCGCCTAAATCACTGAGATTAACACTAAACCAGATATCAACACGGGGTAGAATTCCTCCAAGCAATGTACCAACTTAATTTGTGTATGTTTCTAAAATACACAATACATGTATTTTATTCTTCAAACCGACAGGATCGCCGGTGGTCATTACTGATGTCAGAGAGCAGGGGCTGTAGATGTTGGGAGTAATTTTAAAACCTATGGTTTTAGGCAAGACTTATCTTAACATCAATTGTAAAACATTCATGTCTGACATACATGTCTGACTACTTATAACACATGCAAGAGGTATACAAGCTAGAGTGTTAAAAATTTTTTTACCAGACATCATTTGTTTTTAAGATGTTTATCAGCTAGTATACATTAACCAAATTTATGGTATTGTCATTGTAGTACTACCAAATAATCCTCAGATTGCGATGGAGCATGGATTCATGCTACTGAACACACACCAGTAACAGTTGAAAATTGCAGTTGTTCAAACTTCCACACTGTACATGTGCAAACTCAGAAGTACGGAGAGCCTATTAGGACAATCTTCTTCAAATTAAAGTGCTGTTCATTTCAAATAAATGTCTTACGTTGGATTTAATTAACCACATTTTGTTGTATTAAAATATTGCGTTGTTAATTAAATTCAAAACAATATTCTTATGTTTAGACTTAAAAATTAATTGGTGATATTAGTTTCAACATAAAACGTTTACATAATGCTACCAACATCAGTGTATCATTTCTTGGAGTGTATTCAACTGTGCATAAAAATTGTCTCCTTGTAGAAGCAGCAGCATTTAAAGGACCAGGCACCCTGAAGAACATGAGGGATACTATTGAGAGACGTGCACTCAAAGATGGACATGTTTGAGGAGGCAAAAAATTTCATGTTGGAGCACTTGAACGATTTGAAGGTTTGTTACAATTTAATATGAATTTAATATGAAATATGATGACAACAAATTAAATGAATGTGTTCTTGAGGTTTAGTGTGATGTACAAAAATTCCAAAGTAGCCTTGAAACATATATCAAACCAATAATTTATATCTTGTCCAGTTATTCTTGGATTCAATCGTTGCCTCTGTAAAAAGTAACGTTTTTGATGATAAATTAGGGAAACGTCCTGAGGACACTGGAGAAAACCATGAAGGAATTGTGGGATTAAACAAGTTATTTTACTGCTATTTTATTATCAGTATTATCATTGCATTAGAACCACATAACAAGCATTGCATTAAAGCATTTATTGAAGCTGCTGATATTACATTAAAGTCTGTATTACAGGTGGTATCATAATCATATAATAATCTTTCATTGTAGGAGCAACTGTAATCATTTTATACACATTGCATTTTGGTGCTTATTAAAGAGTTGAAGCTCAGTCAGTTGATTGATGGTCAGAAGCTTCGTCCGGCGCGATGTCCAGCCGATCTATTGAGTAAAGTGGCCTAGAGCTATGGAAGGATTGCTTACACGCCTACAAAATAATACATGACACAAGGTATTCATTGTTATCTTTTATTCATTTATATCCTTTTTTATTAAGCTTTGAGTAGTGGCATTTAATTAAAGCATTTATTCAATATATTACATATATCGTTTTAGTAGATTGTTACACATATGAGAGTGGCCTCTGTCTGGTTGTGAGCTTTAGTAGGTCAGGTGAGAGGTGAAACAAAGTGCAATTAAGGTCGGGAGACATATACACACACATCTTAGGTAGATTCATATCTAGGTAAGACTTCAGACATTTTTCTTGCAACTGCATTTTGAGTCTGCAGAATTTACAGTTTTTGTTGCAGAGCATGCATCTGAGGTTTTGGAGAAGCAAGAGCGAGATGAGCTACAGAAAGCACCTGGCTTGGAAGCGAGGAGAATGTTCTTTTCAAACTGTGCCAAAAGTTGTCAACAGAACATTTGTGGTTTTGAGACTTATGCATGTATTATATCTGCTTTGACTCATGAGGGGGCGTCATAAATAATACCCATATGTTATAAAAACAACTGCTTGTGTACTATTGGGCGGAGATCTACAGCTGATGTTTTGCAGGGTACATCTCCCCACACGTGTGTTCATTAAAATCATCGTTTGACTTAACCCTCCTGGACCAGTGTTGTGATTTTGAATTCCTCCTGTATCCCCCCTCAATATTTGAACCCTTAACAGAATCCATTGAACACTCACTTAAGCTGGAGGCCTGCTCACTGCCAGGTAAACAGAATATATAAAGTATTGATGTTAGTATTAGGAATCTTCTCAATACAAACACTAACAGTAAATGTATAACAATTGGAAATACTGTGTTTTTAGATGTTTCAGAACATCTTGAGGTGGTGAAGAAACTTTATGAAGAACTTAATGCTGGTCAAGATGAAAAAAAAAAATAACCACACTGGGTAAATATTTTAAAGGGCTTTGATCATGAACTCTTTTGCTGATTATTGTCAACAATGTTTTTATTTAAAATATAACTGGTTCATCCAGCATCTGATCCATTTCTGATTTGCTCCACAGAAACAGCTGAGGCCTGATCACCAACAGAGCATCCCTGAGGAAACACTGATGGAGACAGGAGGTCTTTAGATACTGTCACAATAATTTTTGTTTTGCTCTCTTTTAATTTTGTGTTGATGTGTACTTTTGACATTTAATGAATTTTTATACAAAGATCATAGATATGAATTAAAACAGCTAATCCTCTTAAACCCTTTTAATCACGAGGGTCTAAATCATGTTTTGATTTCTTTCTTTTTTTTAAAAAAATTAGTAGTACCTTTTTAATCTCCTATAGCAGAGCGTGAAGACGTGATGCATTTCCCCATTTAAACCTGAGGTTTTAATTGTAAGAGGTTTCCAAAAGCATTTTGATTTTTGTTGCTTGTTTTAAATATCATAATTTAATGTTTCAAGTTGATGTATATACTGTGGGTTCTTTGGGATGGGAGCATTTATTTTAATGTATGTGCTTATTAGTTAAACATTAAGCCTTATCCAGCACTGAAATGATATTTACCATTTTAACTTCATAATTCTGTTGTAGTTATAACGTGTGTGTACATGACAAATAGTGAGAAATAGCTGTAAGTAAAGTTGTAGGAAATCAGCAGCTACTTCAGTCATCTTCCTGCCATTTAGCTTTTTCTGGGCTTAGAATTATTGGTGAATATATTACAGTTTGTGTTTTGGTTCAGGGTTTTGTTGTTTTGTTTGTTTGTTTGTTTGTTTGTTTGTTTGTTTTAGGTGTTTAACATTTTCATTATTTCTGCACATGTTGTTGAATTCTTGTTTTGATTTTTGTCTTCATTAATTGTCTCGTGTTTCCTCCTCCGACAATGATTTCTTGTATTTTCCTCCTGAAACGGTTCACTCACGTTTAGCATTTACTTTCATGTTTCCTGTAACCTTATTTCAGTAATGTCATTATAAAAGCTGACTGATTTTTTAAAATGCTCAGAAAAAGGTACTTCAGTGCTTCCTTTATTACCTCTTTTAGCATACAGGATTAAGATACACTGAAACATTCTTTGTGAAGTAAAGATCTCATAATTTATAGTGACAGACCATGCAGTTGTTGAAGAAAAAGGATATCAAAACTAGGCTTGTGGCATAGAGCATTTAAATGTTAATCATAAGTGTTCTTTTCACATTTTTGGGGGGGATACCGAACTGTTGAATCCACAGATGATTTTTGATGATTATACCACTGTAATAAAATTGGCTTCTTCTCATGAATCTTTATAAGCTCTATTGACAATTTATCAATTATTAAAGCTGACTGGTGGTCACTGTCAGATTGTTTTTGTTTTTTTGCTTCTTGTTGGAGTCACACATCTAGTTTTTAATCCAGCACATTGTGATGCAGCTTTTATGTCATTTAGTTTTCTT
Organism: Perissodus microlepis; assembly: GCF_051167445.1. Classification (NCBI taxonomy): domain Eukaryota; kingdom Metazoa; phylum Chordata; class Actinopteri; order Cichliformes; family Cichlidae; genus Perissodus; species Perissodus microlepis. Next base: position 14,919,335 of record NC_140464.1, read on the forward strand.
GTTTCCTAATCTGCACTGGTTATAAAAGAATGCATGTAGTTCCTTTTGTATACTGTTCAATAAATCTTAAGTGCAAGCAAACATTTACATTAGTCATAAGATGGAAAGTTTTTTTTTAATACCCCAGATCTTTTGCCCTAAAGCCACCAAAAAATTGCATTGTGGGAGCAACATACAGCGGTGTTAGAACGTGTTTGCTCTCTTCCTGATTTCCTACTCTTTTGTTTGTCACACTTAAGTGGAGTTTCTAAATGAAGGTCCCAGTACCTGTATTTTGTAAAAAGAAAAATTAACATGGAGCAAAAAAATTAAAAGGAGGATTACAGTGAGAATATTGACTGATAGAGAATATTAGATCACAATTATTGTTACGATATCAGGCAATCAGATGGCCTGTGTTCAGCAAATGGTTCAAGCTTTGTTTTTCTTCTGAGTAAATATGGTGTGTTCTGTTTGCATGAGGTTGCTTGCTTTGGGTGTGTGCAGTGGGTGGAACAGGACATTGACTTTAAAGTGGCTGGGAAGGGGAGATGGAGGACATCATATTCCCAAATCATTTGTACTTCACATTTCGGGGAATCAAAGAAGCTCTTTACCCATGCAAATATGAAACTTGGTGTTGTGGGGTGTGGTCTGCGGTGTTGCTGCAGGGTTGATCGATGCACCTGCAGCGGCATCGGCAATTACACCTCACCAGCTTAAAGTCTGTGCTCTCTCTGCTATTATTATTGTTGTTGTCGATGTGTGGCTGGCAGCTGGACAGGTGAACGGCAACTGTGTCCAAAAAGTGTGCAATAAAAGATGTTAACGAGTGTTTTGAACGTGGTCTGGTCGGTCATTAATGCCACACCTGGTTATCCTAAAGAAATACTCTGAGCCACTGTTAGCCACAGAGTCTGGTACTGCAGTGTGCATCTGTACATGTGACTTCTGTAATGGGAGGGGACAGGCTCACAGTCTCAAAGTCAATTCATCACAAAGGTTTTATACCCCTGTGACCATATATATACCAGGCTTTATAAATGTTTGTTGTTTGTTTGTTTCATAAATGCTTGGTTTTATACCTCTGTGACAATATAGGTGATTGAAACACTTTATTTTCTGGACATGACAATAATAAACCCCTTTAGTGTGACATTAAGTCACAACAGAGTTGTCTTGATGCATGCTGAGTCATCCAGGTAAGAAAGTTCCAAAAGGTGGATTCTGTTCATCTGAATGTAGCATTTTCAGTGGGAGAAACATTTTGTCACTCATCCAAGTGATTTGAATTTAGATGTGTAGAGTTAGAAATGCTACAGAAAGTGTTGAAATTAATGCAGATACCAGAGAGTTAAATCAAGTGGCACACAACAAGGTTTAGAATAAAGAAGTTTATTATTTGGATAGGCAAAAAGCTGCTATATATCTTGGAGTAGATAGTTTGACTAGAAGTGGCCTAATTTTCCTCAAAACCAATGACGTCTTGCACCACCAACACCATTTATCATGCGTTTATACGAGTTATTGTGTGTGCAAATGCAAATAATATGCAAATAACTTTCCCAAAATGACCTTCACATGGCTAATGAAAACCTTGAAACTTTTATTTATATAGCGCCAAATCACAACAAAAGTCACCTCAAGGCCACCTGCTGTGACCGGTTGGGGTGAGAGAAGGAAGACAGGATAAAGACATGCTGTGGAAGAGAGACAGAGGTTAATAACAGATATGATTCAATGCAGAGAGGTCTATTAACACATAGTGAGTGAGAAAGGTGACTGGAAAGGAAAAACTCAATGCATCATGGGAATCCCCGGCAGCCTACGTCTATTGCAGCATAACTAAGGGAGGATTCAGGGTCACCTGGTCCAGCCCTAACTATATGCTTTAGCAAAAAGGAAAGTTTTAAGCCTAATCTTGAAACTAGAGATAGTCTCTGTCTCCCGAATCCAAACTGGAAGCTGGTTCCGCAGAAGAGGGGCCTGAAAACTGAAGGCTCTCTCTCCCATTCTACTTTTAAATATTCTAGGAACAACAACTAGGCCTGCAGTGCGAGAGCGAAGTGCTCAAATAGGGTCATATGGTACTACAAGGTCATTAAGATAAGATGGGGCCTGAATATTTAAGACCTTGTATGTGAGGAGCAGGATTTTGAATTCAATTCTGGATTTAACAGGAAGCCAATGAAGGGAAGGCAAAACAGGAGAAAAATGCTCTCTCTTTCTAATCCCTGTCAGTACTCTTGCTGCAGCATTTTGGATTAGCTGAAGGCTTTTCAGTGAGTTTTTTGGACATCCTGATAATAATGAATTGCAGTAGTCCAGCCTGGAAGTAATAAATGCATGAACTAGTTGCATGAACTCAGTGTCACTAAGAGACAGGATATTTCTAAATTTAGAGATGTTGCGCAAATGGAAGAAAACAGTCTTACATATTTGTTTAATATGTGCGTTGAAGGACATGACTCCAAGGTTCCTCACAGGAAAGGTAATGCCATCCAGAGTAATGCTCGACCTGTGAGTAGTTCCACTGGGGGGTACTGGGAGTAGTAGGCCTTCACTTCGGGCCCCTGTCCCGACAGCCCCGCCCAGTCTGGGCGTTGCGCCGCCTCCAGCCAGGCCCCCACCTGAACCAACTTCGTGTCAGCCTCCTGCTCCCGCTTCAGTTGCTGTGTGGTCAATGGGAGCCATCCCCCTCCGCTGATTGTGGCCTGAGCAGTAGCCACCCCCAGTGCCTCCTGGGCCAGCTCCTTCTACCGCCGACAGTAGCAGCACTCGACAGTAGGGCTGTTCGATATAACAATATATATCGGATGACGATATAAAAACGTCTATCGTTTCATTTTACGCTATCGTTTGTTTCGTGGTGTCGCAAAATAAACTGTTTACGGCAATATTTTTTCACCGTATTGATGGTCACTGTAGTGGCTATATTAATTTCGTAAAGTTCTCACTTTCTCTTATATTTAATATAAGTACACTACCGACGGACAAGCGCCTGTTTTTATGCATTGTCGTTAGCAACAACCACGGTAAAACCATCGCGTGTCCGTTTGTTTATCTTCCACATAAACCTTTCAGAATAAAGCTCAAGATCCTGTTGAGACTTTTCAAAATAAACCGAATCACGTGAAATAGTATGCAGAGTGTTTATGGATGAGAAGCAAAAAAGAGCTGTCAGGTGCTAAAAAATAAACCTTAGACTCAGAAAACAGCGGCCGTTACAACTTATGTCTAAAAATTTATTGTTTCATGCATCGGTTAAAACACTCGTTCCAGGTACACGACGCCCAGCTGGAAACACTTCACGCAAGTCGAGCTGAGTCGAGATTCACAGAACTTTCAGAAAATGTAAAATTTTTGTGATTTATATCGTTATCGGACGTTAGATGTCTTATATCGGGATATGAGATTTTGGTCATATCGCACAGCCCTACTCAACAGCCATGCAGGGCCGTCTGGAGAGGGCTTCAGCGTTGCCATGCTGTCGACCTGCCAATGCTGGATCTCAAAGTCTTAGCCCTGAAGGACCTCCAGCCAGCGGGCCACCTGACCTTCTGGGTGTTTGAAGTTCAGGAGCCAAGTTAGAGATGCATGGTCAGGGCGCAGGAGAAACCGGCAGCCGTGCAGGTATTGCTGGAAGTGCCGCACCGCCAGCACTACGGTGAGCAGCTCCCGCCGAGTCATGCAGTAGTTCATCTCGGCTCGCCTCAGAGCACGGCTGAAGTATGCCACCACTCGTTCTCCAGCCTCGTCCTGCTGTGAAAGGACCTTGTAAGTCAAGCGGTGGAGAGAGCTGGCTATCGTCGCGAACCCCTTGATGAACTGGCGGTAGTACAAGGCTAGGCCCAGGAAGCTCCGCAGTTCTTTGACATTCGAGGGAGTCGGCCAGTCCCGGACCGCAGCCACCTTTGCGGGGTCCATGGCGATACCTTGAGTGTTGATCACATGGCCCAAGAATGTGGTCTCTCTCGCCAACAGCCGGCACTTTGCAGGGTTGAGCTGCAGCCCAGCTTGTTGGATGGCACTGAAGACCTCGCTTAGGTGGGACAGTGCACTGTCAAAGTTGCCACCAACAGTTCGTCCAGGTACACAACGCAGTGGCTACGAGGGATGTTCACGAGCAACCTCTCCATCAGCCTCTCAAACATCGCTGGCGCATTGCAGAGCCCGAATGGCATGACCCTGAACTGCCACAGCTCCTGTCCGATGGTGAATGCAGTCTTAGGCCTTGCTTCGCTACCTCCACCTGCCAGTAACTGCTGCGTAGGTGGAGGGAGCTGAACCAGCTGGAGGTAATGTAATCCAGGGCCTCGTTGATCCGCGGAATCCATGCAGAACCTTGGGCTGCCATCTCACTTATCTTTTACTCTGCCACCTGCCGTTTTGAGAGGGGCAGGCGGTGTGGGCGCAGACGGATGGGTTGAGCAGAGCCGGTGTCAATGGTTTGCTGGACCAGCCCCGTCTGCCTGCAGTGTTTGTCACTGGCGGCAAAGACGTCCACGTTCTCGGCCAGGAGGCACCTCAACCGCTGGCGCTGGTCAACGTTGAGACCTATGCTGCTGCGCTGCCACAGGTCATCAACAGCCTCGGTTGTCTTGGTCGAGGGAGGTTTGTCGGGCTTAGAAGCTGGGGCTGAGGTGATTAGAGATGATCCAGAGGCACTGGCGCCCAATGGTCCCTCTAAGCTGCACACGTGCCCAATTGCGCACTGCTGGCACGGTCTCTGCGCACAGAAAATCTGTGTTGCGCACAAAAAAAAAAAATCTAACCTGAATTGAAATTAAAATTAAAACTTCAACAATTCTGTTTTGCAGTGTGAGTCAGTAAGTGACTGGCTGCTCCTGTGTGGGATTAGAACGATGCCACCTTATCCCATAGTCCAGCTAATCACGCGATTCATATTCGTATATACGCAGCTAGGTCAGCGTCCTAACCTGTCACACCGGTGTTTTAGCTAGCAAAGCAGCGTGGCTGATGAGGAGTGAAGCCAGTTTAATGACAACGTGTACAACCATTGGAGATGTGAGCAGGACAGATGGAACAATTGACGGAAAAAGTGTGGACTTTATACCAGTTTTTCAATGGTGTTGATAGGCCACGTAAAACCAAAGTTATGATAAAAATATATGCAATGTTTGGTTTTCTTCCTGAATACTATCGTTGTTTATATTTACTGCGGGAGGAAATGGTAAAAACTGCGTTTTATAAGGAAAACGCTCGAAAGCACTCTCCGCCTGTGAGCAAAAACAAAACCAAAGAAACCCCCACCCTTTCCTATTGGTCGAAAAAAGTACCATGTCGACCAATCAAAAAATGATATAGCAACGTGATATCTAGTTGTTAAGTAACACGGGGGAAGTTTTAGGAGTGATCGTGGTGTTTTGAGATGTGAGAGATTTGAGTTAGTGTGTGGTGTAGTCAATAGTTTTGTTGGTGTGTCAGAACAATGAGGCGACTGCTGAATGTTACAGGTGTTACAGGAGTGATACAGCCTGTTGTCAGGCCTGCAGGTATCAGGCTGTTGTTCTCCGTTATCTCATAGTGGACAGAAATTATTTTTTGGAGTGGCACAAATGATTTGTGTGGCATCAGATTTGATGCAGAACAGCTGATTTTTCTGTAAATAGTTTATGTTTATTTAAAAACGCATTGGCTACATTGTAAGAAAATAAATAGCTGCAAAGTACCTCAGTTCTGAGGTACTTTTTTGAAGAAGTAACTATATAATTAATTGCCCAACATTGGTCATTATATACTGTATTTTGCAGACAGAGAGTTACAGGACTCTCTCCTAGACCATAGACTTATACTCATAATACAAGTCAGAGCTTTATAAGAAAAAAAAGAAAGTTGTGTTTTCAAAATTGTAGTTCAAGTTATTTTTACTTCCAATAGTGTTAACATACTACACAGGTCAATGACTAGATTTTTTTACATTTTCATTGTAAGTGGGCTAAAGCAGTTAATTACAAGTAGTCTAACATAAATGTAAATGCAAATGTAAATTTGATTATTTTAATAAACCATGTAACTTGGATGGATACGATGCTGGCGTGACCACAGTGCACACGTCTGATGTCGCTCACAGTGGTGCAAGAGATCGCTCAGGGAGTTTGTGTGTTCGCTCAGACACATTAAAAATTAGAGGGAACATTGCCGGCGCCCGAAGTCTGTTGAGCGCCAGCTCCCTGAAGCCTGGCTTGTCTGTCTCTGGTCCCCTCCGTTCCCTGCTTTTGACTGCACTGGAGGGCCAGAGTCTCGGTACCAAGAGTGATAGCCAGCTTCGCGGTGTCAATGCAGGCCCCCCAGCGGGTCAGCAGATCAAGGCTAATGATGCACTGGTCTTGAATGTCAGCAAGCAAGAAGTCGTGCACCAGCTCCAGATCCTTCACTCGGTGGAGCGGTGGTCCCCTCTCTACACCGCTCCCACCCCTTTTACCTGAGGCTGCGTAGTTCTGGTCTTCGGGGTGGGTGCCGGGTAATCGTGCGCCACGTGGCCAGGCTCATCGCACCGGTAGCAGCAGCCAGTTGGTTGACGAGGACGCCTCCAGGGCACTGAGGGCTACAGCTGGCCTATCTCCGCGACCTCCCCATCGCAGTCTGCGGCTCTGATTTGGGGGTAGTTTGAGGGGGACACCTGCTGGTTAGGTCACGAGGCAAGTACCAGCTCGGCCCTTTCAGCCTCAAGGAGCGCTTCACAGAGAGTTTGAGGCATGGCCAGGCGGACGTGTTGGCGTAGTAGCTCTGGAAAAAGTCCTCGCAGAAAAGCATGCAGGCTAAGCTTTTCACGGCTGCTGCTAGGAACTCCGGGTAGCCACGACGAGCATACAGCAACACATCCACTACAAAGGTGCCCAGGCTCTCCCCCAGCCGATGGCTCTGGTTGGTCAGCTGCTCCCTGCTGTAAACAGTGGAGTGCTGCTGCCCAAATCGCCTCTCAAGTGCCATGGTGAGGGCCTGGAGCTCATGCTGCTCTGTCAGGGCTAGATCATCTGCAGTGCATCTCCTTCCAATGCTAGTGCTAGGTGTGTAGCAGCCTCTTCGTCGCTCCAGCCACTATGCCTCATGGCTAGCCGGACTTGTGAGAGGTAGGGCTCTAGCGGGGTTAGCCCGTTTTATTTCGGTACCTTAGCTGGCATTGTAGGCATCACTGCTCGCTGTCGGGGGCTCAGCGTGTCGGTCGACAGAGACAGCCCTTGAAGCATTGTCCTAGCGCCTTTTGCGACGGGCCGCTGCCGCGGTGCGCTTGCACCGTCAGGACCCGTCGGGGGACTTAGATGGCCGCACGCTTCCTCTCTCTTCAATCGCCAGCTTCCCAAGCAGCGAATGCTCTCCTCGACGCCTTGCTCCAGCCTCTGAATGTCTCTCTCCATTACGGCAAGGGTGAGCTAGCCCACTTCTGACACCAAGGTTGCGAGCTCAAACAAGGAGGAGACAGAGGTATTCAGTGGCGGTCCTAGCCTGTTTGGCGCCCTGGGCGAACACTCCCTCTGCCCCCCACCCCCATTATCCAATGACACATCTGCTTACCTGTATCCTTTGCTCGCTTCTCCTCCTCTTCTTTTCTATTTTTTCAAAACTGAGCACCTGATGGCTTTGAACTTTTCTTGTCCATCTTCCATTGGTTTTAATTTTGCACTCCAGTAGGAACACCCATCCCCTAACCCGAGGATCACCACAACATAATCTAATAGACCTACATCTTAGTTCACAGATTCACTTTGTCTAAGGCTACGTTCACACTGCAGGCGAAAGCGCATCAAATCCGATTTTTTGACCCTATGGGATAATTATTAGGTTATTTACATTATTATGTAAATAACAAAATAACTTAAAGCAAAAATTGGGAAATGTAAAGTCCGAAGTCTTTATATTAAGGGCCATCAGTCAAACAATATTGTTTGCTCTGGGTCTAAACAGAGCGCGTTGTGCATGACATCTTCTTTTGCGCATGCGGGCCGCTTTGAGGGTTCACACTAGAGCGCGTTTGCTGTCGCATTTTATTTGCAGTGTGAACAAGCAGACAAAAAAATCAGATTTGATCAAAAAATCGGAATTGAGCATTAAGACCTGCAGTGTGAACGTAGCCTAAGGTGTATTTCTGGGATTTCACACAACCCAGGATTCAAATCATGAATACATAATGGGCTTGGATTTACATCATTATGAATGAAATGTGCTCTATTTGGAAGCAGCCACCCCCCTCCCCTTTCGACGGGTTATGTGTGAGACTTTAATTCATCAAACTGTAAATTATAAATTTTAAATTGTTGTTGATCCCTTTACCTCTAGTCCTAGAGTGTATATTTATTTTCTTACTCTTCTTATATTTATTGTTTGTTTACTTGCACTGCTATAACTGGAGCCTCGTCGTCTCGTCTCTCTATATACTGGACTGTATGTAGCGGAGATGACAATACAGTTTACTTTGACTTCAGCACAGCAGCAAGCAGGCGCACCGAGGGCTCTCGCGCTCACTTTTCGCATATAGAATTTCGAAAAAACATCGGTGCAAATTATACATCTGTATCATAATGTCTGGTGTTTTCGTGTTTGTTGTTTTGTTTTTATTTTGTTTTATTTTGCGAGTTGGTTATTAGATGTGGCTCCAGCCAGCCAGAGAATCCCCCACCGCCCCGCCCTCTCCTCCCTGTGCCGCAAGCAGCAGGCGCACCTCGCAAACGGAGGGCGCCCCTTACTCCAAGCACTCAGCTGAGTGCACCATCCCCTCCGAGCTCCATGACCTGCACTCAATCTACAGCAGGCGGTGCTGGACCAAGGCCAGGAATATCGTGAAGGACCTCAGCCATCCCAACAATGGACTGTTCTCTCTGATGAGGTCAGGAAAGCGATTCCGTTGCCTGAAGAACACACAGAGAGACTGAGGAGGAGCTTCTTTCCGCAGGCCATACGGTCTCTCAATCACACCACCACATAGTACTGACCCACACATATGGTTTCTACACACACACTGGACATTCTGTTGTACAGCTATTTTATTTTTAACTTTAATTTTTATATTTTATTTTATTCTTTCCCAGTTAAATTTACCCTTAATTTTAATTTTAATTTTTATTTCCTATCCTATTCATAGTCTTTTATTTTAGGTCACGAGCAGTTGTCAAAGCATTTCACTGCATGTCGTACTGTGTATCACTGTTTATGTGACAAATAAAATTTGAATTTGAATTTGAAGAGCACGTCACATGGTAACCATGAACAGAACACAGCTGGCAACATAACCCAAACAGCCCTGACCCGCTACAATATTTTAGCACAGTGTGTAGCATATGGTTGGCTCTGCTGTCGAAAAATCAGGGTACATTGAGTCAAAAATCCCTTGTTTTTATCTACTTCCCCAGAGAATTTTTCAGGGGAAGAAAAATTCTTTGGGGAAGGGAGAGGACAGGCAGCTGCTATATTTAGTGAAGGTGGAGGGGGCGGAACACTTTCTGCGGCCCTGTGAGGTGTTAGCAACCTTTGAGATCGGTTACAACCTGTAGCAGCGTGCTCTGTGTAAGGGGCTACTAGCCCAGCTATGTAGGGGTGAAGAGGCACACAGGCTGCCCTGAATGACTAAAGGGTGGTGGGATCTGGGTCCGTGACCCCCCCTTAGTACAGTTGACCCGGATACTTACTTCTGTAAGAATGGTTTTAGCTATCTGGCTGCTACAGGCACAGAAGAAGGGCTCCGGGGCCCAGACCTGCGAAACAAATGCACTGAATATTAACACAGCCTCGCTTACCTCCGTTTTTTCTGTACCTAACCAGACAACTCGGGTGCCCCTACTCCAAGGCAACCTGGGTTGGACAGAAGCATACAACCACGACTTTTTAAACAACGTGGCCCCTTTTATTTGTTCGGATGGCCCTCATGAACCAAGACTGATTATCAATGTTAACAGGGCCCTGGAGAGCAAAGGGCGACAGCAAGGAAACTCCCCAATACCAAAGAAATAAAAGAAATAAAATAAAATAAATCAAACAGGCCGGTGTGACCAAATGTTGTGAGTTCTCGACCCCGCCCAAACCACACTAGTCACAGGAAAAGGGCGCAAAGATCACAATACAGAAGAACAATTAAGGTTAACACAGCTTCATCACATTACTTGCAATGTCCAAACAAACAAAAAAAATAGTTCCAGTCTTTACAGTTTGATCCAGTGAATTGTCCCTGGTATGTGGAACCAATAAACAGTTCTAGGGGTAGCTGTCGTGAACCAGAGTTCCAGTCTGTTAGGCTGCCCAGAAATTCCAGCCGGAGCAGAACATCCAGTCTCAGGTTCGCAAAAAAACAAAGAAACAAAGAACACAGAAACTGTACCTTCGCCTCCCGAGAAACGGGGCGTGAAGAACCAACGGGTTAGAAAAGAGCGATGCTCTCACATACGGCCAGCTGGAGCAGGGTGAACGACCAGAACGTCGTCTGAGTGGCAGGGTATTCCAAACACCGCCAACTCCTGAGGTCCTAAACGTCGGGTCCGCGGAATGTATCGGAGCTCCGGCAGTCCCCAGGCAGTGCGAAGTGAAGCCGTCCAATTCCCCTCCCCGAAAAACGCTAGCCCTTTGCCAGGCAGCCGGCCGTGCTGCCTCGCTTTCTATACGTGTTCTACAGTCAAATTCTACCTATAGCGATGGGAAACTGAGGTGAGTTAGAAGGCAACGGCTGCTAGCCTTAGCTCTCGCTTAGCTCCCCTGCTCACGCTATCTCCGTCGGCACTACACCCCAGCGCCGCGCCCGGAAGTCCGCTGTAACCGGAGTCGGATTCCACACACGGAAGGAAACTCCGCATAGACTCACTGCGGTCCCGTCCACTGCCCCACTAACCTCCCGGTTACTCTTTGTTCGGATTTGTTCTGACCGCGGGACTTTCCTGGTGTCTTCGGCTGTAAAGGCACGCGCGCGCTCTGTACTGCACCCCGCTCGCTCCCAACAGCGCGTGCACGTACTCTCCTCAATATGTCACTTCCTGTTGGCTTATTCAGACAGGCTGCTAAAGACCCTATATGGCAGTTTTCCACAAGTTATAAGTATGTGCCCTCACATCTGTTCTTTGGTGATATGTTGAAGCATTTTTCATGACGCTTCAGGAGGTCCGCCTGCAGCAACAGCTAACGTTGTACAGGGGTCGAGTCCGCTGAGTTCCCAAGGATTGGTGGGAAGAAAGCGGACCCAAATGCTGGACTCTTCCGAGGGAAAACTGTTAATTTATTTACAGTGAACAACACGAACAATATGTACAATTTACCAGCTCTGCAGCTCCTACGAGGCGGCCTCCAGAAAGTCCTTTCCACTGTGCAAGTGTCAAAGGTAGTGAAAAACAGCCACAAACAATCAGTGATCCAATCCGTGCTCCTATTTACAAATCCATGCTCGTGCTCTGAGCAATAAACTCAATGATCCAGCATTGACTGGAGCTTGGCTGCACTGCTAAATAGGTTCCTCCTGCCTGAGATCTTCTAAGATAGGTCTAAGACCTTACACAAACAGGCACACACAGACACAAGCATGCTTTCTCACTCTAATGCACACATACAAATACCCTCACACTCGCCCAATATGGAGACAGACAGAAACATTAAAGCTATGCAACACTTTAGAGTAAGCCAAACAATAGTGTGTCTCTCTATCTGTTCTCTTCTCAGGCCTTATACCAGGGGTCTGCAACCTTTAAGACCCAAAGAGCCATTTGGACCCGGGTTCCACGCAAAAGAAGCTGGGAGCCGCAAATACTTTTTGACATCTAAAATGAAGATAACACTGTATATATTGTTTTTTACCTTTATGCTTTGTGTGAACAACTAAGGTGTGTTGCTTATGAAATCCTTGAAGTGCTACAGAGAAAATTACATTTTATTTATGTAATTAACACATTTTGAACTCTTAAAGAAATATAACAAAAGGAAAGACACCCAGCTGAACTAAAATGATCCAGCAAACAAAAACTGTTGTGAGCCGCCACCCTTATATCGCCTTTGGGATTTTGGAGCCTTGACCTGACTTTTAAAAAATAATTTGAAAAAAAGCACTATGCTGCTAAAAGATGAAAAATAGATATTTGCAAAATTCTACCTAAATATGTATTTTACCTGGTTAATGTGTGTGGCGGGGCGTGGTCTGCAGCGCCGCTGCAGGGGAGGCGGACGCACCTGAGCGGGACCCGCAATCACGCCTCGCCGCCTTTACGTCTGTGCTATCTATGCTGTTGTGTTGGTGTGTGTCGGGCTGTGAGCTGCAAAGCTACAGCCGGCTGTATGCGTACAGCAAGCGTGTGTGAAAAGTGGTCAATAAAGAGATGCTGAAAAGCGTGTTCATGCAAACATCGTCAGGTGTTGGTATGTTTACAATGGGACTTCTGCTCCTGAACCTCTGCGCACAGCGTCTGCAGATCGGGGCTGTACGAAGTCACTTTCATCTTTATGCAGGACTGTAAGCTGTCATCTGTGAGGCGTGAGCGGTGTTTGTTTTTAACATAGTTCACGGTGGAGCTGCTGACATAATGTGGATCCGAAGATCCAGAATTGGCCTACCTGGGGTTGAAAGTCTCGATAAATGCACGGCGTTTCGGCGGGTATACCGGCTTCCGCCAGTGTGACGCTTATTTTGAGCAATGAAAAAATAATAGAATATAATTTTATTTTTATATTTCAATATCACAATAATCTTCCAATTTAGAACTACAAGTTAAAAAAGAACTACCGTAATATAAATAAAATACACTTCAGCTAAATACTTCTAATTTATTTTCCCAAACCACGGGGAGCCGCACTATAAGGACTAAAGAGCCGCATGCGGCTCCAGAGCCGCAGGTTGCCTACCCCTGCCTTATACAGTGTACATGTGTAATATCACATGACTGTAAAGTCATGTGATATTACACCATTTAACTAAACTGCTTCTCTATAAGAGTGTCACACACATATCTGTTCCCAGGATAATGTTGGAAGAAGTGTACAAATGAAACTGGCTGGATTGCCGCAGGGGGCACTTGCATAGACAATTACTGTGTATGCTTTACCTCATTGCAAGTAAAATAAACGTGTTGGAACTCGCTAGTCTGTGTGTCTCACTTCATAAGAAAATTATTCTAACATTAACCAACCAGCAAGCAAGCAGAGAACTTTATCAGTCTGGATACACAGGACATGTTACCTTTACCAACATTTATCAACAGCATCAACATTTTTCAATGCTATCCCCCCTTCATCAAGATATTTCTGCCTTTCATGAGAAAAAATTTTTACATTTGTGTGTGTGTTTATTTTATTTAATTTTATTTTTTTAGACCCGACCATGAGATAAACAGCACCCTCAGCACTCTATATGTTCTAAATACCAGTAGTCTGTTGTTGGTTTTTTTGCCAAAAATACTGATTTTGTTGTTGCCATTTTAGATTAGGTTTCCAGTAGGATTATAATGAGTTTATATATGGACTTATGCTGCTCATGTTTAGGTTGAAGCAAAATTAATAGTTTGGCATAGAATTAACATAAAAATGATGTATAATTTTTGATATTTAGTTAGAGCACTAACTCTTTTAATGCATTCAATTTTTTGAGATGGTAGTAGTGGTAGTTGGTGGATAACCACCATCATCATAATTAATAAATAAAGGACTTAAAGGGTTTGAAGTTGATCTGTTGGTTAGTATATAAAGTTGTGCCTTACTTTATTTATAGTTCCTTTTGCTGCTAATAGTTCACCTATCTTATATACCAAAAATAAGTGTTTCGTGCTTGTAATTTGAGTAAAATGTAATTAGATTTTGAAAAAAGCAGGAAACCTCACAACCTCAAATTTGTCACCACTGCTAAGACTTCTGAAGCAGCAGGACACACATCTTTCAAAGTTTAAGGCACACAATTTGAAATTAATACAATGTGGTTTTTATATTGTTTTTATTGATCTATGTGAAAGGAACCTTTCTCAGATTTGAAATAAATTTGAAAGCTGTTGATCTTAAAGGAGAACAGTAGGGATTGTTGTGCAAATTGCATTGTATATTGGTGATACATCACATGGTGGCAGCAAACACTGTTGAGACTAAAAACAACATAAAAGTTGCAGTATGCATGAATAATATGATGCTTTTAAAATTACTGTACAACTATAAATAGGATATTCTTATATACTAATAGTAACAGGAAGCCAATAGTGTCTACAAGAGTATTAAAATTTCTCAATGGCAAGCATGTTAGAACAGTTGGAGATTATAACATGACTCTAGCTTTGAATGTGTCTTAATGACTATCATAACATTATGAAATACTTATTTGGGGTTTTAGCTTTAAGTGTGTGTGTACTAGAACTTCTCATAAATTGGTTCTATAGTCTGTACTTTTTAATTGATTAGTTCCCTGTGTTCCCTAATATTGCTGCATTCTTTCATGGATCATTATTGTACTTCAATAAAAGGTTGTTTTAAGTCTGAAGCCTGCCTACACCTGCATAGGGGTTCTAGCTCTTCCTTAAACAAACAAGTTTTAGGTGTACTTTTGGTAGGTGTTCATATAGTAGGGTCACAGAGGGGGACAGGGTGTTCCACCTGAATAAAATTAATTTGAAGTAGAATTAAGTGAGCTTGTTTATGAAAAGAATGTAAATGACGATGCCATAGTTTTTTGTTTGTCACAGGTTCAGTTTCATTTTGTCATGACAACATTCTCTCTTAATGTTCATATTGCTGTTATCTTTGCAATAGTTATTTTACATCGAGCCACTCCCATCACCTTTTATATAACAACAGCCCTTCCTGCTTTTCTGAACACTTGATTCTCCACATGTAACTTGCACATTTTGTGATCAGCCAGTCTGATCCCACTTGCCTTCTGCCAAAATCTTTACAGTGCCATCTGAATTGTTTTGGGGTTTTTTTTTCTTTTCAATTTTATGCTTTTTAACTCCTACTTGCATTTGGACCTTGCTTATTGCCTGTTTTTGCTTACTTGTTACGTGTCGGTAACAGGTAAGCCCTGGTATCTGCAGACTAAAGGTATCTCAGTGACAACTATACCATTTACGAGAACTTCAAATATTTACATAGAATGGAATTTAAACATGACAAGGTAAGGATTCAATTCAGTTTCAATACAATTATAAATATATACGTATACATATCTATGTGTGTGTGTGTGTGTGTGTGTGTGTGTGTGTGTGTGTGGGTGTCAAATTTAATATTGTTATACTGTTTAAAAGTTAACTGTTTATGTTAATTGTCAGCTTTTGGCATCCACAAGTAAAAAAGGTGAGACAGATTAATCTTACTGATTACCTTTAATATTCATCTTTGTTTTCAAGGCAGTAATATTTTTGCTTGGGCTAAATAAATCTGTTGAGTATAAGTTATGAGTTTTGTTTTAGTCCAATTAGGAAAGAGAAAGTCAGATCAACAGGATGGGTCCAGCCATCAACAATCAGCTAAACGACGACGTGAATCTTCACCAGGATCAAAATCAGGTATTTAGATTTCTTTCTAAATAATGGCATCTTACAAGCTACTATGGGATTAAAATTCTATGCTGTGTAAATATTTGTTTCTACCTTTTTCAACTTTCTGGTATCTGACGTACCAATAGGATCAAATCATAACAGTCAAAGGCATGTTATTGCATGATTGTTACTTAAGGGCATAAAACTCCTTTGACAAGTGGCAATAGTGTAACTGGTATCTTGCTTTCGTAGCATTCTCCAGTCTGTCTGTGAGTTACTCAGAGCATGTAACACTACTCAGTCCCACCATAAAAGTGGAAAGGAGGTAGGAAATAAAAATGACCCTGTATGAGGGGCTAAAATAAATGAATGAGATATTGCACATAAAATTATAGTGTCCTAGCAATTATAATTAATTCATTAATTGGTTGCATGATTCACTTCATTGTGCAAATAGGGGGTCACTTTGTCTTTGTTCACTGTGGAACAGTATGGAGAGATTGTGTCTGTATATTGGTGTTAATGGGATGAAAAGATGGGGCAGGTTTAAAATTGTATAAGGCTAATAAACTCCTTACATAGTTTTTGCATCCTGTTTTGTATATCAGTGCACCACATTGTGACATACAATGCTTCCTGATTCCTGCCTTTCTTTACCTTTACACTGACAGAAGCAAGAATACTGTCTGATGTAAAAGCTATAATAGAAGATGTGATGGCAAATCTACAAGACCAACATAAGTTAAATGCTTTCATAAAGTGAGTATCAAGTTTTCCATATTTTGCACGGATATAGCTCCAAAAAGATTGTGTATATTTTGTACAGCATATTTTCCCTTAATTAGCAAACTACCACAGAATTTCTGTGTAAGATGTTATGACTTAGTGGAAATCAAGCATAATTTATTGACACCGGTATCTTGTTAGAATTCCTGCAATGGAAAATTATATACCAATCAACCCTGGTTTTGAGCTGAATATTAATACACTGAAATTTATGCAATATAGGAATAAGATGGAAATCATTTGGGAATATGTGCAACAGTTCCTTTGAGGCAAAACCAATTACTAATACTGTAACCTGCAAGCATTAATAATAATTTGTGATAATTAGTGTGAGACCTGGAAATAAGGTTGAGGTTGTTGCTTTGTCATATTTGGGTATTATCACCATATTAGAATGCTGCATATTATTATCGATTAAGATTCCAACTTATAGTTATATATTTGCATTCCTCAACAGTAAACATTTTTTTAGTGGTTGAATGTTGTGCTTGAAGTCCATCTGTCGACTCATTTAGGTATTTAGGTATTAAGTTTGTTATGTGTCTAATAAATAACAACAAAGGTTTTAAAATTTAAAAAAAAAAATTCACTGTTTTCATGGTTTTTTTTTATGACAGATCTAAATAAGTTTATTAAGCACTGTGTTTGGTGCTGTTGCTTCTTGCTTAATAACAAATGTAGCATTTTCTTTTTAATCTTTTTTAATTTTTTCCTTTTAAATCATGTCTACAAAACATTAGATTAAAGCAGTGGTTCCCTAACTTTTTTTGTTGGGCCCCCCTTTGTTTTACAAGAAAAATGTTCGCACCCCCCTCGCGCGTGCACACGCACGCACGAAAACATCCTCCAAGCACAAACACCAATATTTTGCTCCATTGCGGTTTATTTCACACCTCAAACATTTAGGAAACAATTAAGCAAATACAAGTAATCTGCAATAAATTACAGGTAGTAATAAAATAAACTACTAACTCTTTTACGCTACGTCCACACCTACACGGGTATTTTTGACAACACAGCTGTTTCATCCACACGGAAACGGCGTTTCGAATCACCGAAAATAGAGATTTTTTAAAACTCCTTTTTTGCATTTACGTGTGAACGAATACAGAGTTGTCACACAACGTCAAAGGGATGTGCCTTTTTTCACGTCACGCTGTGCGCCACGTTATTGTTTACATGAGATGAATTGCAGAATAGCAGATAGATTAACAATATTTTGTCTCTATCTTCAGGTTTTACACGCTTACATACACACACACAGTTACTGTCCCTCTATTTAGAAAGGCAGAAGCGTCACGGTGTGATTATTTTACGTGTAGTTGTTTTTTTCCTGTGTAATAATATTCAACATTGCTATCAATACATTTTTCAATCCCTCTGCAAAATGGGTTCAAAAACATAAACAACTGTTGGATGCTGTTTGTCCGATTTGAGGAACAAATCGTGGCAGGATCAGCCTGATGTTATTTGTATCCCGCTGTAACTTTACTGTGTAAAGAGCTAACATCTCCAAAATGTCAGGAGTAGTTAGTCATTACAACAAGTGTTTGTGAACTAAAAATCACGAATGTGGGATACTGTTTGTCCGTGATTTGAAGAACCCAGCACGTGCTCCCGATGAAGGGAAAACCAATTCTGCAGGGGAGACCTACCTTGGCACTTGTGCAGGTGAAGCCAAACAGAAGATATGCTTCACCATATTTTCTAGTCTTTGGCTTAGAATGAAGTTGGTTTGGAAACATATTCAGCGATGCTTCATCTCCTGATTTGCGTTTGTGGAGGTGCCCCGTGATAGCAGTGTCCAAGCATTGTTTTTTTGTTGTTGTTTTTTTTGCCTTTTCATACCGCGCCCCTCCTGCAATGGCTCTGCGCCCCCCCTAGGGGGCGGGACCCACACTTTGGGAAGGTCTGGATTAAAGGAATGTACTCTAATAGACCTAAACCTGTTACAAAGACATAATTCTGCTTTTATATTAATGCATGAGTAAAAATAATATGACTCAGGGGCAGTGTTGGGTGTAATGCGTTACTGATTACTGTTCATTTTTAGGTATTTTAATTACAGTTACTTACAATGTACTTGCGTTACATTGTAAAATAATTAAACTTGCTGAATATCATTATTTAATTTCAATAATTTATCTTCTAAACGTAGAAGTAAACTCTGCCCCTTTAACATCGCTGTAGTGCAGGTGCACGTCATTTCGCGCCAGTTTGCTGCATAGTCGTATTCTAAAGCGGAAGATGTTGGACTCGGCTGAAGCGAGTGGCTGTTTTATGAAATGGAAATATTCCCGTCACTTCACTTTTCTGAAACAAGCAGACAAGAACATTACAGCAATATGTAAGCTATGTCCTGGGGAGAAAAAACTATCGGCCGTTGTTAATAGCACGAGTAATCTACTGAAGCGCCTGACACGAGAGCATAGATGAACACTTCTGAGTGATCCTTGTTCATCATCCATGGATAACACTGCGGCAACTCCTGCTAAGCAGGCAAAACTTGATTTTACTTCAGCACCAGCACAGAAAGCATCTGAAGGTGAGCTTAAAAAATGATTGCAGCCTATATTGTGGAAGAGATGCTACCCGCTGCGTACTGTAGAGTCTCCGTCTTTATAAAAATGTATTTATTATTTAAAAAGTTTAATTTCTATTGTTTGTCCACTCAAGGTTTATAGGGATTTTAAAAAGTATTTAGTTAAATTACTTATTGAGTAATTAAGTTACTTTTCTGACACAGTAAATAGATAAGTATTTTAAATACAATATTGACTAAGTAATTAGTAATTAATTACTTTTTTAAAGTAACTTGCCCAATACTGCTCAGGGGAGGTGTTTTCCTGCAGTGAGTACTGTTTGTTTTCTATTTTCCTATTTACAAACTTCTTCTTAATACTGGTATAGCGGCAACCTTCGGTCCTTCTTTGCCGCTTCTGCAGGACGTAAAGTTTCTGACTTGTGCTCTTCGTTGATTTTCTTGTACGCCTTTTGTTAGCAAAAACGAAGCGAAGGAAAAAAGGGGCAAAACATTTATTACCATACAAACCAAAAAAATACAAAACAAATGCCTCCAGCGGGAGCTCCTTTACATTCCCTTTATGCAACAAAAACAACATTAAATGGCGACGGTCAGAAAACTGTTGCTCTACGTCCTGCTTGCTTGCCTAACCTTTCCTTCCCCCCCCCACACACACACACATACACATGCGGGTCAAATACACACCCCCTTTACGACATCTATCAACACTTTACAACAACACAATATTTATAGAAATTTAAAGATCATGACAAATACTTAAATATGGAATGATGTAACTAAGTAAAATATTGGCCTGGACTATCTAAGCTCCAACATCCTGGCCCCCGATTGTTCTTGTGAGCCACAAAACAATTACTCTTATACATATATATTGTTCAGAACACCAAACTTGCCAGATAATGAACAGGCAAATATACAGAGTACTTGAACTGCCCATATGGCACATTAATGTCCTTATTCCAACAGAAACTTTGGAAAAAGGACAACGTTTTGCCTTGTTACAGCAGGAACTCTTCTTAAGCTGGAACATATCTTCGTGGATGCGTGTATGTGTGTATGTTGGGGAGATTAGGGAATGGAGTCAGAGGTTCATGCACATGACTCACCGTAGGAGACCAGCCTTTACCGCTGTCTCTTGAGTGGTATTTAGAAGGGGCGCTACATATCACATTCTAGCAGCAGACAAAGCTTCGCCACAGGTCGTAGGAGAATGTTTTTTGCTGGTTTTCACCTTGGCCTGACGAACCCAACCTTTGGCATCCTCAAATGTCAGAATCACTCGACCCATTACCCATGAATTTCTTGGAGCGGAATCATCTACGATGAGGACGATATCACCTTGACTGATATTTCTTTGTGGTTGGGGCCCACCTTTGTCTCCTCCTTATCTGCAAGTCTGGCAGATACTCCTTAATCCACCGTCTCCAAAACAAATCCGCCAAGTACTGGACTTGACGCCATCTACGCCTCGACTACAAGTCGCTCCTGCTGAATACTCCAGGAGGTAGCGGAGTTTTGGCTTTCATCAGAAGCAAATGATTTGGCGTCAAGGCCTCCAGGTCATTCGGATTGGTAGAGACTCTTGAGATAGGGCGGCTATTGATAATCGCCTCTACCTCACACAGCAGTGTGTGCAGACCCTCCTCATCAAGGATCTGCTGCTTCACAACAGAGCTGAGCACTTTACGAATTGACCGTATCTGCCGTTCCCAAACTCCTCCAAAATGCGAGGCAGCTGGGGGGTTGAATATCCATGTGATGCCTTTAACTAACAAGGCTTCTTGAATCTTTGCATTATCCAAAGCACGCACTGCTTCCCGCAACTCCCTTTCTGCACTTACAAAGTTTGTTCCATTGTCAGAACGCATCAACTGAGCCTGTCCCCTCCTAGCAATGAACCTCCGCAATGCATGAATACAAGAGTCCGTGTCCAACGAATTTGCCAGCTCAATATGCACAGCCCTCACTGTCAAGCAGGTAAAAACTACGCCATACCTTTTGATCATGGACCTACCCCTTTTGACTTTGAAGGGACCAAAGTAGTCCACACCGACACTTGTGAACAGTGGCTCATCGGGTGTGAGCCTTTCAGGAGGAAGATCTGCCATGATCTGACTTGCTGCTTTCCCATGATGCCGTCTGCAGGAGACGCACTGGGACAAAATCTTCCGGACAGCAGCATGGGATCTTAGTATCCAGTATTTCTGCCGTACCTTTGATAGGACATGATTCCTGCCACAATGTCCAAGATCCTTGTGTGTAGATCTGAGAATGAGAGTGGCTATATGCTGATCCTTAGCCAACATTGCAGGGTGTTTTAACTCCTCTTGCATGCTAGATCTGCTCAATCTGCCGCCCACTCTCAGAATGCCATCTTGTACAACTGGTGACAACTGACAAAGAGGGCTATCCTTTGACACTGTCTTTCCTTGTTGCAGCTTGGCAATATCTTCGCCAAACCGCTGCCCTTGACTGAAGCGCACGATCTCCACTTCCGCCTCAGCCATGTCACTCACAGAAAGTGGGAAGATGGGAAGGTTAGCTTTGAAGTGCCTCATTTGCTTCTCCTGCTCCAGCCTTTGACTTCCTACATTCAACCTTCCATCATAGAGATTCGCTTTTAAATCCTTCCTCTTTTGAGCGAGAAGCTTCAGCACACCTTTTAATCTCAGGACCCATGCAACGGCTCTTTTAGCCCGATGCCAGCTTGAGTAATGATGAATGAGCTGAGAGGTGGCGTCTGCACCTTCTTCAACCATAAGAGCATATACTGATGCTTCTTTGACTTCTGGGTCATTACAGATTGGTTGGCATACACTGTCTGGCATTTCTGGCCACTCCATTTCTGCTTTCGTGATGAAATCTGGACCCGTGATCCATGTCTTTGCCTTGAGAAAGGCACCAACACTGATCCCTCTGGAAGCAAAGTCTGCAGGATTGGCCGAGGTGTTCACATATCTCCACTGAGAGACAGCTGATCTATCCTTAATGGCAGCAACTCGATTGGCAACAAACGTACGAAACCTCGCTGTTTCATTCTTGAGGTACTTAATCACCGACGTACTGTCCGTCCAAAAGACAGACTCCTTCAACTCCAAATCTAGTTCGGCTCTTACCATCCTGTCCATCTTTGCTGCCACCACTGCAGCAGTAAGGTCGAGTCATAGTATGGTAACTGGCTTCAATGGTGTAACCCTGGCTTTACCAATAATGAAAGCACTATGTGGCTGGTTCAAATTGTTTTTTGAAACCAGGTATGTGGCTATGCCATACCCCCTTTCACTTGCATCGGCAAAGTGGTGAAGTCGAGCTGAAGTGATCTTGCCAAGGTTGACTGGTCTCACACATCTGTCTACCTCAAACCTAAGAGGTGCAAACTGCCGACCCATTGTTGCCACTGCAGAGACAGAGCTTCTGGCATGATATCATCCCATGCATGTTTTGTTCTGCATAGCTCTTGCAGGATGTGCTTCACTGGCAAGATCAGAGGGGATAAGATCCCAAGTGGGTCATATATAGTGCTTACCATCGAAAGCAGTCCTCTCCTTGTGAGTGGTTTGCTCTCAACCAGAACTCTGAATTTCAGCGTGTCAGACTCCACACACCACTGAACCCCTAAAGCTCTTTCAGTAGGGAGGCAGTCCCTTTCAAGATCGAGCTCCTTGACTTCTTTGGCCCTGTCATCCTCAGGTATAGACGCAAGCACCGCTCTACTGTTGGAAATCCACTTAGTGAGCTTGAAACCTCCTGCAGCGCACAAAGCCCTGAGGTCCAGAATCAGTGAGATTGCCTGCTCTTCAGTGCCAACAGATTTCAGGCAATCATCCACATAAAAGTTCCTTAGAACAGTGTTCGTTGCAATATGGTTGAACCTCGCCTGATTGTCCTCAGCACACCTTTGCAGCGCGTAGCATGCACAGCTTGGTGATGAAGTTGCACCGAACAAGTGAACTACCATTCTGTATTCCTTGAGGCCTTTACCAAGATCTCCCTGTGGCCACCACAAGAATCTCAACAGATCAGCATCTTCAGCGGGAACCCTGACGTGATGAAACATGCCTTCAATATTAGACATGAAGGCAACTGGCACCTGCCTGAACCTTATCAAAACACCTATGAGGGAATTGGTTAAGTCTGGCCCCTGCAACAGCTGTGAGTTCAGTGACATGCCTTGATACATGGATGCACAGTCAAATACCACTCTCAACTTGTGCTTGGTTGGGTGGTAGACCCCATGATGTGGGAGATACCATATTCTGCTACCACTTTTACAAGTTTCTTCCACGGGAACTTCTTCAGCATAGCCCCTTTCCAGTGTCTCTGTCATGAACTTTGTGTACTCTTGATGAAACTCACTGTCTCTTAACGGCCTCCGTTTCAGGCCTTCTGCTCTTTATACCACCACAACACGGTTGTTTGGAAATGCAGCCCCCTTGTTCTTTAAAGGAAGGCCAATGGTGTAGTGACCGTGAATCTGCTTCACTGACAGTGACACAGACTCCATAAATTGTCTGTCTCTGGCTGACATTTCCATTTTCTCAGACAACTCATGCTCAGGGAAGTCATACTTCATTTGCTGCTGCGAGAGCTCCTCTAGCTTTGTCACCGATATCCTGTTCACCATCACCGGTGGCCACTCAACAGCCCCTTGAGGAATACCCTCTTCTCTCAGCAGAGGTCCATTAATCGTCCAGCCTAATGCAGTTTTTACAGCATATGGGCCGTTGCCCTCAATGTTGATAACCTTCCAGGGCTCGAGCGCCTTTGGTACATTTGTCCCTATTAACATACCAATTTTTCCATCAATCTGCTTGAGCTGAACCTCCTTCAAATAAGGCCATTTGTCCACATCGCTCTGTTGTGGAATGTTCTCCTTTGTTACTGGAATCTCTGCCTGTGTGAAAACCTGGGGAATCTTCAAAAAGTTGTCCTCATCCAAACCACTGACCTTGAGACCCGTAACAACATGAGTACTGATTGTCGCTTCTTTTCCCATGGTGCGGAGCAGAATGTTGGACCTTTTTCCTGTGACGTGTAAATCCCTCATCAGCTCATCTGTACAAAAGGTTCCAGTGCTTCCTGGGTCTAAGAACGCGTATGATTCAACAGTTGTGTTGCTCCTTGAACATCTGACCTTCACAGACACAATTGAAAGTGCACAGACCGCTTCGCCAGCCAAGGTACAACCGCATGTTTCACTGCCTGCTGCTGGAGAAAAACTTGCTGCTGGTTCCCTGATACTTTTACCGTCACTATCAGGAGAAGAGTACTGCTCCTTATGCAGAATGGTGGGATATTTCTGAGAACAAGTCTCACACGTGTGTCTTTGCTGGCAGCCTTTGCTCAGATGCCCCTGTGACAGGCAACCAAAACACAAGCCCTTTGATTTGAGGAAATCAAGCCTTTCTCTGTGAGGCTTTTGCTTGAGGAGTCTGCAGGTACTGAGGTTACGTCCTCCCTTATGACAGAAAAGACACTATCTTCCACCTGTAGAGCCTACATTTTCCCTTTCCCTCTTTGTCTGCTCCTCACTGTTTGACACAGGTGCTGTATTAGTAGCAAAGATGCTTTCCCTCTCCTTGAATTTCAAAGCATTCTCTTTGCATACCTTTGGTTTGCCCTTGTCTCATGACAAAGTGGTGTCCTGAATGTTACCAAACAATGGGTGAGAAGCAATCTTTGCCTGCTTCTCTACAAAACTGACCAGATCAGCGAATCTAGCTCTCATTGCTGTACGTTCTTGAATTCACAGGCGAAACCCCTCCACCTTTCCCTTATTTTCAAAGGAAGCTTGGAGACGACTGCTCTCATATTAGTAAGGCTATCCATCTCCTCAATGTACTCCATGCTGTCGACTGTGTCACAGCAACTAGTGAGGAACATAGCAAACTCCGTCAGTGCATCACCATCCTCTGGCTTGATTACAGGCCATTTTAGAGCTCTTTCAATGTAGGCTGAGGCAATAGTATATTCATCCCCAAAATGCTTGCGCAGAAGCCTCTTGGCTTCAGCGTAGCCTCTGTCAGGATGCATGTGCGAACAGCTACAAACAAGAACCTTGGGTCTCCCTTGGGTGAACTGCTCTAGGAAGCGCAACCTATCTCTATTGCTGCCTGTCCTTTCCTCAATCCCATGCTCGAATGCTTTCATAAAAAAACCAAACTCCAGTGGATGCCCACTGAATACTGGAACATCCAAAGGAGGGAGAGTGGATGCTTTCTGTTGTTTTACTAGGAGCTCCGTAATCTCGTTTTGTCTTTAACATCAGCCATCCTGCCTTGACTAGTAATAGACTGGCTATTATCCTTCTTACTCAATGGATGAGGAAGCCTGCTACTCTTTTCTGAGGCCTGCATAACTTCTGACTCTCATTCTCGACTGACATCTCCATGTTCTGGCTGAACAAACCCAAAACTGGCCCCAATATTTTGGCGTGATGCTCTTTGGCGGCCAGCCATTTCGTTGTCCAAGTCAGCAGAATTGTTATGGGCTGGCTCCTTCACAGTCAGCACCTCAAGCTTTGCACTAGCTGCGGCAATAGCTGTTTGCAACTCCCATTCCTCCCTTTTTGCCTTAACAACAGCTTCTTGTCTATCAATCTCCATCTTTTGCTTTAATGCCTCAGCACGCGCGACCAGAGCAGCCCTTTCTGCCTCTATCTTTAGCCTGACAGAATATGTGGTCAAAGACACAGCAGAAGAGGTTCGGCTGCTTCGATGTGCTTTACTGTGTCCGGACAATATCGCTGAAGCACTGTCTGCAGGCTCAACTTCAGCATCAACCATTCTTGCTTCATCTACTTGCATTCCCACTCTTTTTAACCATCTCTCAACTTTCTCCACAAAACTTCTCAAATAGCTAGCCTTTGGCTCATACCACTGTGTCTGATCATGAGGAAGTTCTGACTCAGTCAAGTGTTTTTTAACTGCATCGTTGTTTTCACAAAACTCAATATACATTTTTGAGAAGTCAGTGGCTAATCTAACAGACACTTCCTCAAAATTGCCAATATCTTCCATAAGCTCCTCAATCTCTTTTATATTTCTAGTTAAGATAACCCAACTTGGTTTTCCTTGTCACTTTAAGATGCTGAAGCTTTTCGCGGGCTGATTGACTCCGTGCGCCGGTGACGTGTGCGTAATCCTCTCACTTTCGGAGCAGTTTTCTGACTAATATAGCGGCAACCTTCGGTCCTTCTTTGCCGCTTCTGCAGGATGTAAAGTTTCTGACTCGTGCTCTTCGTTGAATCGCTTGTACGCTTTTCGTTAGCAAAAACGAGGCAAAGGAAAAAAGGGGCAAAACATTTATTACCATACAAACCAAAAAAATACAAAACAAATGCCTCCGGCGGGAGCTCGTTTACATTCCCTTTATGCTACAAGAAAAACAACATTAAACGGCGAAGGTCAGAAAACTGTTGCTCCACACTTGCTCGCTTGCCTAACCTTTCCTTCCCCCCCCCCCACACACACACACATGCGGGCCAAATACACACCCCCTTTACGACATCTATCAACACAAAAGACTAACAAAGCAGGATTAATTTATGGAGCACAGCATATTATATTACAACATAAAATGATCAAGATTATAATAGAAACTTAAAGATCATGACAAATACTTAAATATGGCATGATGTAACTAAGTAAAATATTGGCCTGGACTATCTAAACTCCAACAACTGGACTTTAACTACAAGACTTACTTTTAATATAATATTTTTTGCCTTTTGTGTACTTTTACTTGCTTAAAATATCTGAAAACATTAATTTAACAGTTCAATTCAATTCAGTTTTATTTATATAGCGCCAATGATGGTAGTTGTTGTAGATCCATTCAACTTTTATGTTAACCAGACTCTGGACTTTGTTGAACATTATGTAATATGAAGACAACATGTAGTATTTAAGTAATCAAGTAGTACTGTGGTAAAGGTTATTGAATAGTGTCGAAATAAAATGACAAAATTTTGAAGGATTAAAATATTCCAAGAGCTCAACTTACTTCCTCTAAACATGTTTCAATCACGTTTTATGAACACAAAATGCACAGGTTTATTGACTATAAATAAGTTGTGTTGATTTAACTCAGTTGTTTAAGTTTCTGCCAAAGCAAAAATGTTTGTGTGCAACCAATGTCCACTATTGAATCAAGTAAATCGAACATGGCCTTTTTTTCAGTGCACAGCAATGGTTGCCTTAAGGTACTTTGTATTGAAAGATTCCTCACAGTGTTACTATAGGGCAAGGTAATGGTTAATCAGCATGTTTTTAAGATTTATAGGGCTGAGTACAATAAAATCAGTTTCATTTGAAAAAACTTGAGGCCATCCAGGCCTTTATGTCTTTAAGACATTCCTGCAGTTGAACTACTTTGGGTGTGTAATTTGGCTTTATAGATAGATAAAGCTGGGTATCATCTGAATAGCAATGAAAATGCTATGCCTTCTTGTAGTAATACCTAAAGGAAGAACTTTATAATGTAAATAAAATTGGTCCCAGCATGGAACCCCCATAACCTTAGTGTGTGAAGAAGACTCCCTATTTACATTAACAAGTTGGAGTCCATTAGGCAGTTATTGTTCAAACCACTGCAGTGCAAAAAATTTGCTGCCGGATATTCGATTGTCGGTTGCGTCGTGTGCCTGGATGTGTGCCAATATGGATAACATCTTGGAGAAGCTCATGGCTCTGCAATATGGATAACATCTAGGAGAAGAAGAACGGGAATTGAGAGAATTGGTGACCAGTGATAGACATTTCACCAACTGTAAAAATTGGATGCAGTTGTTTGCACTAAACCCAAACTTTCACCATCTTCACTCATGCAGCTATCCCACTGGCGTCAGCTGAAGGCCTGCCAAGGTCGAAGCTGACTGGAACAACAAATTCTTCCCATGATAACAGGATTGTTGTCAGAACTCATTGTCCCTCCTTCAAGGCCACCTGGGTCCACTGGATACTGTTGACCTTCACTTAACCGGGTGTGGAGACACTTTGGCTGTCTCCCAATTCAGGGTCTGCACACTTGAAGTACGCGTACTACGTAGTACGCGTACTACGTACGGTGCGTACTATAAGTACGAGAAGTGCGGAAGTGAGAGGCTTGTGAAATGGCATGGTCTAGCCTTCGTCGCGCTGTTCAGGTTGCCTAGCAACCATGATACTGGATACCGCGAGAAACTTTACATACAGCATTGTTTGACAGAAATGAAGGAGAAAAATGTTTTGTTGGTCATTCATTTTTGTCATGACATCACTTTGATTAATTGAGTATCTGAGGCTGAGACCACAGGACTGTAAAACATGATTGTTGGGCTTCATTTCTGTACTAAACAGTCATTTCAAGATTAGTTAGTAAATAGCAATTAGCTAATGTTGTTCATGAGACTAAAATCATCTCACTGTGGTAATGTAAATATAATATGGACAATATTATATGTATTGTCAGATTATTAAGATATATATATATATATATATATATATATATATATATATATATATATATATATATATAAATAAGTTCTTGATGTTTTTTAAAAGTGGTCAAAATGATGTCTGCTGAATCAATACTGACACTGCACAAGTGTTAAAGGAAAAGTTGATATTTTTTCTGGGAGATAAGCTTGCAAATTCTCAATTAAATTCAATTAAATTTGAGACTGCAAGACCAGACTGACCAACCTGTGCACTGCCTGGATTGATTACAAGAAGGCCTATGACTCAATGCCCCACAGTTGGATACTGGAATGCCTAGAATTGTACAAGATCAACGGGACCCTAAGAGCCTTCATCAGGAACTCAATGGGGATGTGGCGTACAACACTAGAGGCCAACTCCAAGCCCATAGCACAAGTCACCATCAAGTGCGGGATCTACCAAGGAGATGCTCTGTCCCCACTGCTGTTCTGCATAGGCCTGAACCCCCTCAGTGAGATCATTAACAAGACTGGCTATGGATACTGGCTATGGATACCGACTACGGAACGGAGCAGTTGTCAGCCACCTCCTGTACATGGATGACATCAAGCTGTATGCCAAGAGTGAACGAGACATCGATTCACTGATCCACACTACCAGGCTATACAGCAATGACATTGGAATGTCGTTCGGACTGGAGAAGTGTAGTCGGATGGTAACAAAGAGAGGGAAGGTAGTCAGAACTGAGGGGATTGAACTACCAGAAGGCAACATTGCAGACATAGAGGACAGTTACAAGTACCTGGGGATCCCGCAGGCGAATGGGAACCATGAAGAGGCCGCTAGAAAAGCTGCAACCACCAAGTACCTGCAGAGGGTCAGGCAAGTCCTGAGGAGTCAGCTGAACGGTAAGAACAAGATCCAGGCCATCAACACCTACGCCCTGCCTGTGATCAGGTACCCAGCTGGGGTAATAGGCTGGCCAAAGGAGGAGATGGAAGCCACTGACATAAAGACAAGAAAGCTCCTTACCATGCATGGAGGGTTTCACCCCAAGTCCAGCACCCTGAGGCTGTACGCTAAGTGGAAGGAAGGGGGCCAGGGACTGGTGAGTGTCAGCACCACAGTCCAGGATGAGACAACGAACATCCAAGAATACATTGGGAAGATGGCCCCAACTGACCGAGTGTTCAG
The DNA here is from genome assembly GCF_051167445.1 of Perissodus microlepis. Lineage (NCBI taxonomy): Eukaryota > Metazoa > Chordata > Actinopteri > Cichliformes > Cichlidae > Perissodus > Perissodus microlepis. The sequence goes on from NC_140464.1 coordinate 14,948,695, forward strand.
TGAATACCTCAGGCAGCAGAAACCCAAGAAAGAGGAGGGAGACGAGGAGCCATCATGGAAGGACAGGCCCCTGCACGGTATGTACCACCGGCAGATAGAGGAGGTGGCTGATATCCAGAAATCCTACCAGTGGCTGGACAAAGCTGGACTGAAAGACAGCACAGAGGCACTAATCATGGCAGCACAGGAACAAGCTCTGAGTACAAGATCCATAGAGGCTGGGGTCTATCACACCAGGCAAGACCCCAGGTGCAGACTGTGTAAAGATGCTCCAGAGACAATCCAGCACATAACAGCAGGGTGCAAGATGCTAGCAGGCAAGGCATACATGGAACGCCATAACCAAGTGGCCGGCATAGTGTACAGGAACATCTGTGCCGAGTATAACCTGGAAGTCCCGAGGTCAAAATGGGAGATGCCCCCAAGGGTGATGGAGAATGACCGAGCTAAGATCCTGTGGGACTTCCAGATACAGACGGACAAAATGGTGGTGGCTAACCAACCGGACATAGTGGTGGTAGACAAACAGAAGAAGACGGCCGTAGTGATCGATGTAGCAGTTCCGAATGACAGCAATATCAGGAAGAAGGAACACGAGAAGCTGGAGAAATACCAAGGGCTCAGAGAAGAGCTCGAGAGGATGTGGAGGGTGAAGGTAACGGTGGTCCCCGTGGTAATCGGACCAGGGTGCGGTGACTCCCAAGCTAGGCTTGGTTATGGGCCATCTTCCCAATATATATATATATATACATAAAACACCCAGCACGCCCCTGCGGGCAGTTTATCCTTCAAGCTCGGGTCCTCTACCAGAGGCCTGGGAGCTTGAGGGTCCTGCGCAGTATCTTAGCTGTTCCCAGGACTGCGCTCTTCTGGACAGAGATCTCCGATGTTGTTCCCGGGATCTGCTGGAGCCACACGCCTAGCTTGGGAGCTTTTTTGTCTTTATGTCAGTGGCTTCTATCTCCTCCTTTGGCCAACTTATTATACCAGCTGGGTACCTGATCACGGGCAGGGCGTAGGCGTTGAGCCCGCATCTTGTTCTTACCGTTCAGCTGACTCCTCAGGACTTGCCTGACCCTCTGCAGGTACTTGGTGGTTGCAGCTTTTCTAGCGGCCTCTTCATGGTTCCCATTCGCCTGCGGAATCCCCAGGTACTTGTAATTGTCCTCTATGTCTGCAATGTTGCCTTCTGGTAGCTCGATCCCCTCAGTTCTACCTACACTTCTCCAGCCCGAATGACATCCCAATGTCATTGCTGTATATCCTGGTAGTGTGGCTCAGTGAATCGATGTCTCGTTCACTCTTGGCATACAGCTTGATGTCATCCATGTACAGGAGGTGGCTGACAACTGCTCCATTCCGTAGTCGGTATCCATAGCCAGTCTTGTTAATGATCTCACTGAGGGGGTTCAGGCCTTTGCAGAACAGCAGTGGGGACAGAGCATCTCCTTGATAGATCCCGCACTTGATAGTGACTTGTGCTATGGGCTTGGAGTTGGCCTCTAGTGTTGTACACCAGCGGTCCCCAATCCCCGGGCCTCAGACCGGTACCGGTCCGTGAGTCGTTTGGTACCGGGCCGCGAGAGTTGTGTTATGAATAAATGAATAAATTATGAATAAATTATGAATAAATCTTCTTTTTTTTCGGTACCGGTACTCGTTTTATTTTGTTGTATTTATCCGCGACACCTTAAAGGCCGGTCCGTGAAAATATTGTCGGGCATAAACCGGTCCGTGGCGCAAAAAAGGTTGGGGACCGCTGTTGTACACCACATACCCATTGAGTTCCTGATGAAGGGACAGAGCATCTCCTTCGAACCGTCAGCTTGTTCAAACACACGTTAAAGTCCGTTTGGCTCGACACCACCGAACAGAGGCAGCAATATAACATAGCTAACATTAACAGTGCAGTGAATCCTGCTTGTGCCGTGATATTCAGGACTGCAAACCGAGCAGCATTACTGACTTTCAGCTTGTTGTGTTTGTGGATATATGACTGACTTTAATTATCCACAAAATCATCACATTCTCTGTAGGATTAAGGTCAACTATCGAACGGCGTATATTTTAAAGTAAAGGCTTTAAAACAAAGTAAACGCTGAAAGTACAAACATCGCTAATGTCACATAACTTTGCCGACATGTGGCAAACAGTAATGTTTTAATGTTCTTCATTATTAAACATTTGCACATAAATAAGTTACATAATATTCAGTACTTACTTTAAAAAGTTTACTCTTCGGCCTCTCCGCTTCCACCGTTTTTTTTCGGCAAAATAATCCACACCCACCGCCGCGCTATGCATTCTGGGATATGTTGGGCCACGAAGTCTACACCGCCACATCCTTAAAATTCAGGGAAATGAAGGACACATTTGAGGGCCGCATTTCGAGCAGCCTTCGAATTGGGACAGCCTTCGTCGCGCCGTGCCAGGACCCAAGCTCCGCTGAGGTTCAGTGGACAACCAATTGCAATATTCCCGGATTTTACGACCTCGGTGGCCCGAGCTCGGGCTGCTTTTACAGAAGTCCGGAAACTTCTCCGTGAGCAGGAAGGTATCCGTTTTGGGATCAGGTTCCCAGCGCGACTTTGTATCACGCACAACGAGGAGGAGAAAGAATTTCTGGATGCGGCGAAGGCAATGGAATATGTTAAAGAACATATTATCAACATTTGAGGAGGCTGCGCCTGATGCTCTATGTGGGAGCGCCGGGCCTAAGATCAGTGCTACGGTTGGTTGTCTCAGTTATGGCTGAGTGTACATGACTCTGCTTATTGTAGCGTTCGAACTGTGATGAAAAGTTTAAAGAGACACTTCTTGTTCAGACATTTAAACTTATTTCATAAACACATTTTGGTTCATTTTATTTCATGACAATACCATTGGGTTTAGAAAAGTTCTATACTTTGTTTGGATGTCGATATGTATATATATGTGTATATGTATATGTGTATGTATATATATATATATATATATGTCTGTATGTATATATATATGTGTGTGTATGTATGTGTGTATGTGTATGTATATATATATATATATATATATGTATTTTTTTTCTTTTTTTTATTTATTGTCTTTTTTTTTTGTAGGATATGTTATGTCAAGTGGCCAGCGGGAGCCTAAGGGTCTGGCTTATAGTAACCCAAACAAGCACTAGGCTATGTGTGTGGATCTGTTTGCAGGGGGTTTGGCAGTCACCATGTTCAATCTGGTGTAACTGCTCATTGTGTTCTTGGTTTGGGCTTCAGCCAGATATGTTTATTTTACTTATCACTGTGGGTTGTTTTTGTTTGGTTTTTTTTCTCTTTTTTTTCTTCTTCCCCTCTCTTTCCTCTTTCCCACGCGTGTCGTGCATCTGGAGCTTTCATATTTTACTATTTGAGCAGGGATGAGTACAGCGCGATCATTTAGTGATCGGGTGGTAAATTTTGTAAGCTGGAATGTAAAATCACTTAACCATCCGGTCAAGCGGAAAAAGGTTATTACTCATTTACAACGACTTAGAACGGATATAGCATTTCTCCAGGAAACGCATCTGCGTACCTCTGATCATCTTCGAATCAAGTCTGGATGGGTAGGCCAGATATATCACTCTAAATTTAATTCTAAAGCTCGGGGGACAGCAATATTGATAAGCAAAACTTTACCATTTATAGCCACAACTGTGGATGAAGACCCTGCAGGCTGTTTTGTTCTAGTTGTAGGACATTTATATGGTTTCCCCTTGATTTTAGTGAATGTCTATGCCCCTAACCGGGACGATCATAGTTTTTTCACTAACGTTTTTGCACGGCTTCCCGACATGGCAACACATAATATTATTCTTGGTGGGGACCTAAATTGCTCATTATTTGCTATGGACCGCAGCTCGCACAAAAGCACGCCTGTTTCAAAATCAGCACGTGTTATACAGCATTTTCTTCATAACTACAGGTTGGCTGATGTGTGGAGATTTCGTAACCCAAATTCAAGTCAATATTCTTTTTTTTCTAATGTCCATAAAACATATACTCGTATAGATTATTTCTTTCTGGACAAAAAACTCCTCCCTTTAGTAACAGACTGTGATTACAAGGCCATGGTGATTTCAGATCATTCACCTGTTGTTCTTTCAATGCGTATTCCCAATGCCTACTCTAATTATCGGCCATGGAGGTTCAATCCAGTATTGTTAGCAGACGAAGAGTTTGTTAATTATATTAGGTCTCAAATAGATTTCTTTCTTGCTGTCAATCAAACTCCAGAGATGTCACCATCAACTGTTTGGGAATCCCTAAAAGCATATCTGAGAGTCCAGATAATCTCATTTTGTGCGAACAAAAAGAAGAGGGATACTGAGCGACTCTCTCAATTAGCTGACGAAATTACTAAACTAGACGCTGTATATAGCCATTCCCCTGATCCTGTATTATATAAACGTAGGCTGAAATTACAAACTGAATATAATCTTATATCTACAAAACAGGCTGAGTATCTAATTTCGAAGTTGCGTAGCTACTCGTATGAACATGGAGAAAAAACAGGCAAGCTGCTAGCTCATCAGCTACAACAAAGAACAGCTAATCAAGCTATCCCTGAGATCCGGAATGACCAGGGAATAAGGTGCACGGATAACCAAGGTATAAATAATAGTTTTTTTAAATACTATCAGACTTTATACAGCTCCCCCCCAGCTAAGGATGACCTGGCACTAGAAAATTTCTTTGAGAAACTTGATATCCCTTCCTTAGGAGACGATGCGGCCACCAGTTTGGAGGAGCCCATTTCTAATGCTGAAATTGAAATGGCCATACGGAGTATGCAGTCTGGAAAATCACCTGGCCCCGATGGGTATCCTTCTGATTTTTTTAAGAAGTTTTCTAACCAACTGAATCCATTGTTAAAATCGATTTTTGAAGAATCTTTCCTCTCACAATCCTTGCCTCCAACAATGCGTCAAGCAGTGATCTCCCTAATTCCAAAAAAGGATAAGGATCATTTAGATTGTGGCTCATACCGTCCAATATCTTTGCTGAACACGGACACCAAAATCCTTGCTAAAGTGTTGGCCCGCCGTTTAGAGAAACATCTGCCCTCCATTGTCTCACCCGATCAGACAGGCTTTATCAAAACAGGTACTCGTTTTTTAATATTAGACGTTTATTAAATATAATCTATAGCCATGTCAAAGGTAATGTTGTCACGGCTGGCGGGGTGAGCCGTGTGGTGTGGAGGAAAAGGAGGACCCAAAATGCAGGCAGGCGACTGATGATATGAGTGAGGGTTTATTTACAGGTGGCAGAACAGACAACGAAGCATGAGAGATTACTAACGGAAACCTAAACTGGGAGAACTAAGGAGCAAACCTGAAATCTTAACAAAACGGAGAGCAGAGCAGAGAGACGCAGACTAAGGAACAGGATACCAAGGAACACAGACGAGCCGACAACGAACACAGACCGACACCCACTATATATACACACACAAGGTAATCGGGTAATCGCACACAGGAGGGAGAACAGCTGATCTGAATAAACATGATTACACAAGCTGAACACAATGACAACAGACACAGACCTTCAGAACAAAACAGGAAATCTAGAACCCGAACCGGACACAAGGGGGGAGGACACCGAATAACTAGAACAGAGGGACATAATGATAAAACACAAAACGCTGGGTCAAAACCAAACAAAAACAAGCTCCAGCGAACCAAGTGAATCGTCAAAACAAACACACATGCTGGAGTTCAAGAGCAAAACACAGTTCTGGATGCCGGCCCGGAGGCTGACAACTCAGAAGTCCAGGACAATGCATCTTCTGAGGCCGGCCACATTGGCGACACAGATCCAAAAGCCGACCGTGCGGAAGGCAGCGGTGGCGAAGTGGAAACAGTTCAGGGGGCCGACCATGCGGACAGCAACGGCGGCGACGGGGAAACAGTTCAGGCGGCCGACCGTGCGGACAGCAACGGCGGCGACGGGGAAACAGTTCAGGCAGCCGACCGTGCGGACAGCAATGGCGGCGACGGGGAAACAGTTCAGGCGGCCGACCGTGCGCACAGCAACGGCGGCGGCGACACAAGTCCGGAGGCCGGCCGCGCGGAAGGCAGCGGCGGCGTTTGGGAGGTCGTCCATAACGACGATGACGCCCAACAAGCGGCCCAGCAGACGACCGCCGACGTCGAGGCGGCAGTCTGGGACCCGAAGGTGGCGTGGCCCCCGCAGCACCAGGTGAGACGGAGGCCGGACCAGGCGAGGCTGAAGCGGATGCGGAGGCCGGACCAGGCGAAGATGAAGCCGAAGCAGGCGAAGATGAAGCCGCAGCAGGCGAGGATGAAGCCGAAGCCGCAGCAGGCGAGGATGAAGCCGAAGCCGCAGCAGGCGAGGATGAAGCCGAAGCTGCTGCTGCCGGCGGCGTGGTTGAAGCTGCTGTTGCTGCCGGCGGCGTGGATGAAGCTGCAGCCGGCAAGGATGATGAGGCTGCAGCTGGCGGCTGGACGGGCTCCTTGGGCCCTCCAGCTGACGAGGCAGGAAGCTGGCTAGGTTCCCCTGAACCTCCAGCTGACGAGTCTTGGGGCTGGACGGGCTCCTCGGGCCCTCCAGCGGAGACAGGCGGCTGAACAGGCCCCTCGGACCCTCCAGCGGAGACAGGCGGCTGAACGGGCCCCTCGGACCCTCCAGCGGAGACAGGAAAGTGCTGGCCGGGCTCTCCAGAACCCCCAGCGGAAATAGTCACTGAACCAGGGGGCACAGGGGCCCCTGGCACACGCAGGGCTGAACCAGCAGGCACACGGGCCTCTGGAAAACACAGATCAGAACCAGCAGGCGCACGGGCCTCTGGCAGGGACAGAACAGAACCAGCAGGCGCACGGGCCTCTGGCAGGGACAAATCAGAACCAGTAGGCGCACGGGCCTCTGGCAGGGACAGATCAGAACCAGCAGGCGCACGGGCCTCTGGCAGGAACAGATCAGAACCAGCAGGCGCACGGGCCTCTGGCAGGAACAAATCAGAACCAGCAGGCGCACGGGCCTCTGGCAGGAACAGGTCAGAACCAGCAGGCGCACAGGCCTCTGGCAGGAACAGGTCAGAACCAGCAGGCGCACGGGCCTCTGGCAGGAACAAATCAGAACCAGCAGGCACGGTGGCCTCTGGCAAACACAAAGCAGACTGCAGCTGCACAGAGCATTGACTCAGCTCAGGCAGCGACAGCCGGGTGCGGTCCTCAGCTGGCTTCTTAACCTCCAGGGGTCCAGAGTCGGCTGGGGGCTGAAACCCAGCCTCTGGGGAGGCCCTGGAGTGCGTCACCGTCTCTGAACTGGCCAGCTTTTGAGGACTGATTACAATATTGTGCGGTTTGTCTCTCTGCTTGGAATGGACAGATGAAAAATAGTTCTTTTCGGGTTGGATTGACTTAACTTGTTGTACAGGAGGAGTTGGTGAAGATGATTGCTGAATAGGTGGCTGAGCTGATAATAAGGCTGATGAGTCTTCTACCAACTGAGCTATTGACTGGGCTATGGACTGTAACATAGTGTCTAATAAGTCTGGCTGTGACTGTAACTGGGCTATGGGTAGTGAGGCTGAATGTGATGGAGGTGACGGCTGAGCGGCTAACTGAGCTAGCGGCTGCTGGGTAGCTAACTGAACTACCGGCTGGGCAGCTGACTCGAAAAACACAGCCCCGGTATAAACAGTCACACGGTCTGGCTAAACAGAAAAAGTGTCTTTTCCACTCACCACAGCCGGCAACTCAGAAGTCTCGGGACCCGGCTGTGGCGATGGGCGTCGGCGGCGTGAACGTCGCTTCCTTCTCGGGGATAGCTCCGACCGGCCGGGTAATTCCTCATCCGGCGGGCCGGGCCGCAGATTGCCCGGTGGGCAGTGCAAAACATTCACCGCCGGGCTGGGTCGGGAAGCGGTAGCAGCTGGAGGGTGAAGGTGAAGTTCGTTAAGTATGAAATTCTGTGCGAGCAGGTGAAGAGAGTCCAGTAGCCAGGAGTGAGCAGAGATTAATTGCTGTAGCCTGGCTTCTACAGCGCGGTGAAATTCCTCTCCCTCATGTTCAAGCCACAGGTTAACCAACCTCGAAACGGAGTCAATCACTTCCTCCCGAAACTCCTGGGAAGGTGCGGATGCTGCTGGGTCCATGTTTGGTCGGCTCGTACTGTCACGGCTGGCGGGGTGAGCCGTGTGGTGTGGAGGAAAAGGAGGACCCAAAATGCAGGCAGGCGACTGATGATATGAGCCCGAACCGGACACCACGGGGGAGGACACCGAATAACTAGAACAGAGGGACATAATCATAAAACACAAAACGCTGGGTCAAAATGACCCAGGACCATGACAAATGTATTGGAAACTGTTATTTCGCTTGATGCTGAGAAAGCGTTTGATCGGGTGAGATGGGATTTTCTTTTCCATACGCTTGAAAAATTTGGCCTCGGGAGTAATTTTGTATCCTGGATAAAAGTATTGTACTGTGACCCTGTAGCGGCCATTCGGACCAACAATAGTCTGTCCCCCTTTTTTCAGCTTCAGCGTGGCACACGACAGGGGTGCCCTTTGTCACCTCTCCTTTTTGCCATCGCAATTGAACCGCTAGCTATTGCTCTGAGACACTGTGTTGAGGTTGAGGGAATACGTCGTGGGGATATCGAGCATAAAGTCTCTCTTTATGCCGACGACATGCTCTTGTTTATTTCCAACCCTTCAAATAGCCTCCCTAAACTTTTAGATGTACTTAAGGAATTCGGGACAATTTCCGGATATAAGGTGAATTTCGGGAAAAGCGAGGCAATGCCTTTAGGTACAATAACCGGGGAACTTTCGTCTATTTTAGCACCTTTCAAACTCAGCTATAACAAATTCAAATACTTGGGCATTTGGATTACGCAGAACCATAGAGACCTGTATAAAACTAATTAGCTTCCTTTGTCTAAGCTAAAAGAGGATTTTGGAAAGTGGGAGTCCTTGCCTCTTTCGCTGGGTGGTAGATTAAATATCATTAAGATGACTATATTTCCTAAATTTCTATATCTTTTTCAGTGTCTTCCAATTTTTTTAACTAAGTCATTTTTTAATAATCTAAATAGTCAAATCTCCTCCTTCATTTGGAACAAAAAACCACCTAGGCTGAAACAGAGTGTATTACAAAGACCGCGGAGCACAGGAGGCTTAGCACTCCCAAATTTTTTGTTTTATTACTGGGCAGCTAATATAAGGGCATTATTGTACTGGATAAAAGACCATGATAATTTATCATCATCATGGGTAACACTGGAGCAGCTGTCGGTGAGCCAATCCTCCCTGACGTCTTTGTTGTGTGCCAGATTACCTCTGGCGGGACCGATCTCCAGCTTCACCACGAATCCTCTTGTTGTCCACTCACTGAAATTATGGTATCAGCTCAGAAGGCACTTTAAACAGACTGAACTCTCTCTTAATGCACCACCGCATAGACATTGCATGTTCTCCCCATCCTTAACGGACAAGGCATTTAACATATGGACAAAGCTTGGAATAACATCAATGACTGCTCTTTTCACGGACAATATCTTTTCCTCATTTGAACAGCTGGTGAACAAGTTCAAGATCCCTCAGTCACACTTTTTCAGGTATCTACAACTCAGGAATTTTGTTGCTTCTAATACTGAGTGCTTTCCGTCCTGTCCACCTCCATCCCATTTGGATGATATTTTTGATTTTAAACCAAATGCCAAGCGGGTTATAAGTGATGTTTATGAGCTGTTAAGTAATTTTAGGCTGTCCACATTGCAATCACTTAGGGAACGATGGGGAAGTGATCTTGGCCAACAGATTGCAGATGAGACTTGGCATAAGATAATCAATAGAATTTCTTCGTCATCTATTTGCCTTAAACATGTGGTGATTCAGTTCAAAGTGGTTCACCGTCTCCATTGGTCTAAAACTAGACTGAGCAAAATCAAGGATGGGTTTGACCCCACATGTGACCGGTGCAAACGAGAGCCTGCTTCCCTATTTCACATGTTCTGGGCATGTCCAAAACTGGGTAGCTTTTGGAAAAGCATATTTGAAACCATATCCAACATATTTGGTGTTCCAATTGCACCCTGCCCATTTATAGCTATTTTTGGGGTGACGCCTTGTGATGCCAGTCTTTCCAAATCACACTCTGATCTTCTGGCCTTTTGCACTCTTTTGGCCCGTAGAATGATATTGTTGAAATGGAAAGAGCCACTTCCACCTGTATATGGGCAATGGGTTAAGGATGTCATGTACTATACTCAGCTGGAAAAGATCCGCTACACTGTAAAAGGTTCGGAGGTTTTATGACACATGGCAACCTTTCCTTACTTACTTTGAAAGATTAAGTCCGGATACTATTGCTTAATGTGCGTGTGAGTGGGGTTTTTTTTTTCCCCTTGCTGTTGTTCATTTATTTTATTATTTACTTTGTATCTGTAATTTTATTTTATTTTATCTCTTCTTTCCTCTCTGGCTGGGTTTTAGTTACACTGTTCTGGATGGGTGGGGGGGAGGGGGGCACAACTGTTTGTTAATATTGCCGTAATTGTTGTTGGAAGCAATTCTTTGTTCAATAAAAAGACCTTGATCAAAAAAAAACAAAAAACGGCCAGCTATACCCTGGACCCCAGAGGGTTAAGCCCTGTGTTTCCTTTGCCCTTTTTCGGGTCGTACCCTCACACTGCTTTGTGTTTTTCTCTGTGTACCTTTTAAATTCCTAGTTCTAGTTTTCCTAGTTTAATACCAAGTTTTCTAGTTTCTTGTTTTCTGAGTTTTGTTTAGCACTCTTATAATTGGATCAAGGTTCAAGGTTCTTTATTTGTCACATGCATAGTTATACAAGTATAACACACAGTGGATTGTTGCTACAGCAGTAAAGCTGCCTCCCTGCATTACTCCTCTGTTTCACATGAGTCCTGCATTTAGGTCTTTCACCCTGCCTGCCACACAGCAACACATGACAAGTCCTCCCTCTTCTTGAAGCCATTTCCATCATTTTTCCAAAATCCATTATATGTGCCTGCACATACCGCATACCATCATATACCATACCTGCACACTTCCTCCTCAAGATAAGATAAAACTTTATTAATCCCTCGGGTGGGTTCCTCTGGGAAATTCGGTTTCCAAAAGCACAGCACCGACAGAAGTTACAGAACTTGAGCAGAATATTATATATATACACATATATAAATACAGAGAAATATTTAAATAAAATATACAAAAGGGATAAATAGAATAAATAGGAATAAGGAATAAGAATACAAGGCAAGTAGAATAAATAGGAATAAGAATACAAGGGAAATTGCACATTTCAAATATTGAAGTCTATTGCACTGTTGACTATTAACAAAAAGTATTGCACAAAAAGTATTGCACAGTGAAGTGAAGAGGCACTACAGTTTAGTTGTTCCCCCCTCCTTTGTCCTCCTGTTTCCCCTCCCTCTCCCCTCCAGAGAGGAGTTAAACAGTTTGATGGCGTGTGGGACAAAGGAGTTTTTAAGTCTGTTGGTTCTTGTCTTTGGGAGAAACAACCTGTCACTGAACAGACTCCTCTGGTTGTTTATGGCCGTGTGCAGAGGATGCCCAGCATTGTCCATAATGTCCAGCAATTTTATTAGTGTCGTTTTCTCTGCCACTGTCACCAGAGTGTCCAGCTTCATGCCGACCAAAGAGCTAGCCACCCCATGATGGGTGTGTTATCTGCAAACTTCTGAATATGGCATAATTCAGAGTTGTAGCAGAAGTCAAAGGTATACAGGGTGAAGAGAAGAGGGGACAGCACAGTTCCCTGTGGTGCTCCTGTGCTGCTGACCACAGTGTCAGACATGATGTCCTTCAGCCTGACGTACTGTGGTCTGTCAAATAGGTAGTCGGAGATCCAAGAGACCAGGCAGGGGTCCACCTGCATCCTGTTCAGTTTTTCCTGGAGCATACAGGGCCGGATGGTATTAAAGGCACTAGAAAAGTCAAGAAACAGGACCCTGACCATGCCTTTTCACCCGTCCAGGTGTGAGTGGGCTCTATGTAGGAGGTACAGGATGGCATCCTCCAATCCGACATCCACCTTGTATGCGAACTGTAGTGAGTCCTGGGCATGTTGCACCTGTGGTCGGAGGAGGTTGAGAAAGAGCCGCTCTAGAGTCTTCATAAGATGTGACGTCTGTGCCACCGGTCGGAAGTCATTCAGCTCATTGGGCCGGTTCCTTTTGGGGACCGGGACGATGCAGGATGTCTTCCATAGGGCAGGCACTCTCCCCAGTCGCAGACTGAGATTGAAGACTCATTGTAGCAGCTCCCCAAGTTCAGCAGCACACAACTTTAGCATCCTAGGACACACCTTGTCTGGGCCTGCTGCCTTTCTGGGCGAAGCTTCCTCAGTTGTCTCCTGACCTGATCCACTGTGACACTGGGAGATGATTGGAAGAAGGGGGGGGAAGATGTCCTGCTGTTGAGAGAGGGGTTGGAGGAGGGGGGTGTCATAGTGTCAGGAAGGGGGGGAAGCGAGTGAGGTAGGGGAGTGGGGAGAGGGCTCTGTAGTAAAAGGGGGGGGGGGGGGGGGGTTGTGGGCTGGTCAAACCTGTTGAAGAAGTAGTTGAGTTCGTTTGCCTTCTCCACAGTCCCCCCCCCCCCACCCCCCCACTGTGCTTCTGTGTTTCTGTCACCTACATGTTTATTGAAGGGTTAAATTCTGTGTCTCAATTCCAAGCTTTTGTATCAGGTAAACTGCATCAGAAATCAGAATTTCCTTATTTCAATTTAGTCATAATCACTTTTATCTCAACTTTGGCCCATTGCAAACTTTAGAATCACTGTTAACTTAAAGAAAATATGTATTATAACTACTTTTACATTAGATTTTTTGTTTTCTGTGGAAGACTGAATTCCCAGATTTTTAATGTTTTGTGTCTTGGGTGTTTGAGATTTTTATAAATGAGTTCATTATTGAATGTTTATTATTTTGCAATAGGAAAAAAATCAATTATTTGGACAATGAAAAGAAGGAGCTGGTTGGAGTCTTTGGTAAAACTGGGGCTGGAAAAAGCTCTTTGATAAATGCCATCATTGGAAAGAAGAAACTTTTGCCCTCTTCAAATGAGAATGCCTGTACCTCAGTCATGATAAAGGTGGAGGCTAACATGGACAGTAAAGTAAAGAACAAGTATCAAGCAGACATTGAATTCATTACTGAACAGGTAAAGTGATTAGATAATGTATTTTAATTGAAGTAAATGAAAGTGTCACAATATGGCAGCAAAAATGTTAGGTGTTAGTTGTGCTGTCTGCCATTTATTGAAACTAATATGAAATAATTATATTTTAGGAGTGGAAAGATGAGTTGTGGTCTTTAGTTCAGTCTCTCCGTGATGAAAAAGATCAGGAAGTGGAAGACGATAATAGTGATGACAGCGATGAAGATGGTGATGACATTGTTGAAGAAGATGATGATAGTAGTGAAGAAGATGAGGATCCTGGTTACATTCATGACAAACTGTCAGCGCTGTATGGAGAAGATTGGAAGAAAAACTCAAACAAAACTGTTGAATACTTCACAGGGAAGAACTTCAAAGATATTGAAGATCTTCTTAAATCTGGGACAAGGACGTTGAAATGTAGAACAGTAAGAAAAAAATTTTCTTAAAAAGACTAACTTCTGACTGTTATCTGGTGTGATGTGTAAGCATGCAGCAAAAGACCCTCCGCAACCTACGTCAATTCTCAATATTTCAGTTGAGTCATATCGCTGAATGATGTTTCCGACGCTCAAAAACAAAGTGCGCCAACATATTAATGAGCACATGCAATCTGTATATAAAAATCATAAAAAACAGATTTATTTAATAATTTTAATCCTAACACTAAGCATGCTTCCCTGTCTGATAGTGAACTGTTAGAACTTTTATTTTTAATTAGCATGTACCCTAATTTTTACAGTTTTATTTACTTAAACGTTTATTCAGCAGAAGTAAAACTAAAAATATAAAAAACAACCACAGAAAATTGTGTGAACTCTTTTTACATAGACTGCATCTGTGCTCAGACTAGTGACCCATGATAAAATCCAATCTTTTCATTTAAATATTTTTGAAAATTTGTCACGAACAATAAGATTCATTTTAGTCATAGCTATGAATACCTGATTTTTGAAAGAACAGATCTTGCTGAGATCCAAATGCATATTTTGATAAACACACAGTTAGGGAAAAAATGCTGTGTTGTGTTTTAGACACAAGTATAAAAGTTTGCATACTGCCTATACCAGGGGTCGGCAACCTGCGGCTCTGGAGCCGCATGCGGCTCTTTAGTCCTTATAGTGCGGTTTGGGAAAATAAATTAGAAGTATTTAGCTGAAGTGTATTTTATTTATATTAGTTCTTTTTTAACTTGTAGTTCTAAATTGGAAGATTATTGTGATATTGAAATATAAAAATAAAATTATATTCTATTATTTTTTCATCGCTCAAAATAAGCGTCACACTGGCGAAAGCCGGTATACCCGCCGAAACGCTGTGCATTTATCGAGACTTTCAACCCCAGGTAGGCCAATTCTGGATCTTCGGATCCACATTATGTCAGCAGCTCCACCGTGAACTATGTTAAAAACAAACACCGCTCACGCCTCACAGATGACAGCTTACAGTCCTGCATAAAGATGAAAGTGACTTCGTACAGCCCCGATCTGCAGACGCTGTGCGCAGAGGTTCAGGAGCAGAAGTCCCATTGTAAACATACCAACACCCGACAATGTTTGCATGAACACGCTTTTCAGCATCTCTTTATTGACCACTTTTCACACACGCTTGCTGTACGCATACAGCCGGCTGTAGCTTTGCAGCTCACAGCCCGACACCAACACAACAGCAGAAAGAGCACAGATGTAAAGGCAGCGAGGCGTGATTGCGGGTCCCGCTCAGGTGCGTCCGCCTCCCCTGCAGCGGCGCTGCAGACCACGCCCCGCCACACACATTAACCAGGTAAAATACATATTTAGGCAGAATTTTGCAAATATCTATTTTTCATCTTTTAGCAGCATAGTGCTTTTTTTTCAAGTTATTTTTTAAAAGTCAGGTCAAGGCTCCAAAATCCCAAAGGCGATATAAGGGTGGTGGCTCACAACAGTTTTTGTTTGCTGGATCATTTTAGTTCAGCTGGGTGTCTTTCCTTTTGTTATATTTCTTTAAGAGTTCAAAATGTGCTAATTACATAAATAAAATGTAATTTTCTCTGTAGCACTTCAAGGATTTCATAAGCAACACACCTTAGTTGTTCACACAAAGCATAAAGGTAAAAAACAATATTTACAGTGTTATCTTCATTTTAGATGTCAAAAAGTATTTGCGGCTCCCAGTGTTTTCTTTTGCGTGGAACCCGGGTCCAAATGGCTCTTTGGGTCTTAAAGGTTGCAGACCCCTGGCCTATACTAAAGTGTAAAGTATACAAAAGCCATGGAAATGTCAAGAAACAGATGATAAAGCCCAGTATACACACATCCACATAATATTCTCTTTATACAGTGGGTTGCAAAAGTTTGGGCAACCTTGTTAATAGTCATTATTTTCCTGTATAAATCGTTGGGTGTTACAATAAAAAAAAGTCAGTTAAATATATCATATAGGAGACACACACAGTGATATTTGAGAAGTGAAATGAAGTTTATTGGATTTACAGAAGGTGTGCAATAATTTAACAACAACAGGCCAGGCTTTCCCAGTGCAACCTCACTATACGTTTAGGCATGCCAGATCTGTCCAGCATCCTCTCCCATTAAAAAAACACCGCTCAGGTTCAGATCTGGCAGGCGTTCCTCCCAATCATGCCCCTCACTGTCATTGCCAACACAAGCACTGAAGTCTCTCAGTAATACAACAGAGTCCCAAGGTGGAGCACCCTCAAGTGCCCTGCCCAGGGACTCCAAGAAGGCAGGGTACTCTGAACCGTCGTTCAGCGCATATGTGCAGACAACAGTCAGGACCCATTCCCTGACAAAAAGGCGCAGGGAACAAACCCTTTCGCCCACTGGGAAAAACCCCAATGTACAGGCAGCAAGCCAGGTGTATACTAAGATACACACCCCAGCTTGCGCCTCTCACAAAGGGCAACTCCAGACTGAGACAGAGTCTAGCTGTGGTTCCAATGCCCCATCCATTAGTTGAGATGAGCCTGACAATATCAAGCCAGTTCCTCTCTACATCAAGCACTAACTCAGGCTCCTTCCCCACCAGAGATGTGAATGGTAAATGGCCTGTATAGCGCTTTACTAGTCCCTAAGAACCCCAAAGCAAAATTTAGTTATCCACCCATTCACACACTGGTGCTGGCAGACTACATTGTAGCTACAGCCACCCTGGGGCGCGCTGCCAGAAGCGAGGCTGCCAGAAGCAAGGCTGCCAGACACTGGCACCACCGGGCCCTCTGATCACCACCAATAGGCAACAGGTGAAGTGTCTTGCCCAAGGACACAACGACCGAGACTGTTGGAGCCGGGGCTTGAACCGGCAACCTTACAATTACAAGACAAACTGCCAACTCTTGAGCCACGATCGCCCGCATGTCGCCCCTGACATTCCATGTCCCAATTGCTAGTTTCGGTAGCTGGGGATTGGTCCACCAGGGTCTCCGCTCCTAGCCACCGCCCAGCGCACATTGGACCTGTCGCCTACGGCACCACCTTTGAGTGGTGTCCCTACAGAAGGGCACATGACCTCTTGTCGGGCTGTGCCCAGCTGGTCCCCATTGACTTAGGCCTGGCCACCAGATGCTCGCCCTCAAACACCCTCCCCAGGCCAGGTGAGGCCCCAGTACCCCTATCCTGGGCAGGGTGATCTGTTCCCTGGATCTTCTGCTCATTGGGGTTTTTGGATCACTCTTTGTCTGGTCTCTCACCCAGGACCAATTTGTAAAGGGAGACCCTACTAGGGGACTAAAAGCCCCTGGCAACATGGCCTCTGTGATCTTTGGGGCACACAAACCCCTCCACCATAATAAGGTAGCGATTCACTGAGGAGAGAACTGTGGCTCAGTAGATATATTCTCTTTTTCAGACTATTTTCTGTAAGCCAAAGAGATAGTTTGAGTCTAAAATACTCAGACCAGCCTGTCTGGCACCAAAAACCAAACCAATTTCACTTAAATAACCGTTAAGGCCATTTTAATCATGTCTACATGCCCAAATGTACTGAGTTTCTGGTATATGACTTGCATTAACCTGTAGTTGAGCAGTTGTACTTAATGAAGTCAATAGTGAGTGTATACTCATGCTTCACAGAAGAAGCTCTTTGAAAGTCATTTTTAGTGAGAATATAAATGAAACTGTGTTTGCATTTGTAATATTTGTTGCAGGCTGAGGAGTTATCTGCAGAACTTATTCAGTATACAAGAAGTGGCTCTTTACTTTCTCATTGTGAAATGAGAAAAATAAAGAGGTGGTATTGGCCACTAGTGAAGTGTGTGACTGTCAGGGTACCACACAATGATCTTCTCCAGCATGTAACACTTGTGGACCTTCCTGGAAATGGTGACTGTAATAAGAGCAGAGATGAAATGTGGAAACAGGTAATTTATTCACATTCACTACCTACTATTGTTTTCTTTACTCAAGTAAAAAGTTTAAAAAAAAAAAACACAGGCTCTGAAATGTACTCAAAGTAAGAAAGTAAAAAGTATCTCTTTGGAGATTCTAACTGAATCTTGTCTTATATTAATTAATAATTAAACAGTATCAGTAAATGTGAATAGATGTGAATTGTGTCTAATTTTTTTTCTAATTGTACTAAGTTCAAATCAGAAGAAAAATAAGGAAAATATGGAATATATATCTATTTTCTGTTCATCTGCTTCCATTGTAGAGGATGACTTTGCCTCTAAACAGGAAAATGTGTACAGGCAGATTTTTAAGTGGATTCAGTAGGTGGGGGAACCCTAAAATTGGTTACAATGTCTCATAACGCTCAATAATTTCTATTGAGAGCTCCATTAGATTTTCTTAATGTACAGGCTGTGCATGTGCACTGTGCACCAGTCACATACCCTGTTCTTTACTTTAAACCCATCACAGTACAGCAATCTAACCTGGTTATCCTTCACTAAACTGCAGAGAATTTTCATGCAACCTTTAATAACACAGTCTACCTCAGTTTGATTTACAGCATGTTTCACACATAATGTCACATCTACAGCTTTTCTTTTTAAAGAGGACTTACATGTAAACTTTACAATTCCAGTTTATCAGATACCACTAAGCAGTCCTTACCTTAAACCCAACTCTGTTATTGACATGCATTTTTTTCTACTTTCAGATTGTTGGAAATTGTTCCACTGTTTGGATTGTGACTGAGATTAGCAGAGCAGCATCAGACAAGGAAGCCTGGGATATCCTAAAAAGTGCCAGTAGCCTCATTGGTAATGGTGGTGAATGTCAGCACATACATTTTATCTGCACGAAGTCTGATGTTACTGAAAATCCAGATGATCTGTAAGTAAATTAAGATGGCATGAAATACTGAAATGCACATTGTGGTATGAGAGTTAATGCAATCAGACAGATAGATATTGTCAGTCATCCAGGTAAGGAAATCCATGATTCAGTGATATTGCAAAGCTATCACAGAGAGAGAAAATCATGCTCACATTCACAACAGCAGATAATTTAGAGCATGAAGTTATCCATAGGTCTTCAGTTTCTGAAAACAGGCTTCTGGCCCAAATTGAGTCATAATTGAGTCTTAGTGTTAGGCAGGGCTTCCAGGACTCTGGGGACCCTTTGCCTGCTCCTTGGTGCTGTCGTCTGCCTTCTCCGGGCTACTGCCTGAGTGTGGCAGCCAGGTGCCCGTCGGAGGCAGCCTTTATCTCTGCTGTTGGCTTAGCGTCTTGCGTACCAACCATAACGGCCTGCTCCGCTGCAGTCAGTGCTTCTGCAGGACTCACTCTTGCATCTGGCAGACTGAAGCCTCTGCGCCCTGGCTCGGCCAGGATCTTGACCGGGCCAGCGTGTATATATGTATATGTGCAAATAGTTTGTTTGAAACACTGTGGGATTTTGTTGCACTGTCTCCTCATTGGGTGTCTTATAGAGTTACCCTGTACATATGGAATATGTAAAGAAGTGGAGAGATAACCTTGACGTGTTCTGGTCAAACTATCACCAGTTTTATGTCTGCACTTATAGGTAAGCTGTGGGCCATAGCTGGGCTAGCTGGAGTGTCTTAAAGAAGTATCCACACACCAGTAATTAATGGGGGACCTACCCCGTACATATAGAACATGTAATTTTCCCGTGGCAACGTACTCTGTGCTTGCTCAGATGATAGGGGGGTTTTTTTCGCTGTAAAAAGAAGTTTTCTTCCCACACAGCGTACAGGAGCACCAGGTGTCCAGAAATAACAAAAACAAAAGACTAGGCACAAGAGTCCAACAACACAGTTCAGGGGGTCCGCCTGGAGGTTGACAGCACAGAAGTCCATACAGTTCAGGTGGCCAAACCCGGAGGCCAGCGACAGAGACGAAACAGTTCAGGGGGCTGGCCTGAGGGCCGACGGCACAACAGTCCATTACTGGGCAGTTCACGGGGCCAGCACAACAGTCCATTACACTGTTCAGGAGGCCAACCGTGAAGCCAGCAGTGGCGACGGAGCAGTTTTGTAGGCTAGCAGCGTGAAAAGCAGCAGCACTAAATGACGATGGTGTGGGTGCCACTTCCTCCCTGAAGAGAGAGCAGAGATAACAGGAGAAGCTGGTGATGTTGGAGAAATGAAGGCTGGCTCCTCATCCTCTGTCCACATCACTGCCAGGAAGGAGGCAGGCAAAGCGGTCCCGACCAACATGTGGAGAGAGAGGAGTTTTGAGGCAGCAGCGAGGGATTGCCATCCTGCTGTAGAGACTGCTGCGTTGCGGAGAGATCCGTATTCTGCCGCTGCTGAGTTGCAGGGAGCTACTGCTGCTGTTTCAGTGTGGAATGCTGAGAGCGGACAAAGTCTGCTAGCTCCTGAGCTGCTATTGCCTCCCTGGCTTGATGCAGCTCGTTAATTAAACCTGAAACCTCTGGGAGCTGGCGAAAATGAGCATTACCCTTGAGGATCACCTGGATAGTGTTTATTCCAACTGTCATTGTCCTTGTGCCCGAGGTGTGGGAAATCCGCCCCAACAGGACTTGGATGCTGACCAGATCGCGCTCCTGGGATGAGCCCGCTGGGTCCATGTAGTGGTCATGTCGTTCTGTCATGTTTTGGCTGTGTGGCAGGCAGGATTGGACAAATGCAGTACTCATAGACAGAAGGTTAAACTTAAAGCACAGCTTTCTTGCTGGGAAAAAACTCTTCATAGAAAATAGACTTTACAAAAGCAAACCAAAACCTCAAACGCAAAACTAGAAACTAAACTGGGAACAGGAACCTAGAAACTGAGAAACTCTCACTAGGAAACTAACAGGAGCACAAGACAACCACATAGCATGAAGGGGGTACAACGTGACACAGAGCAAGGAACACACAGGGCTTAAATGCACACTGGAATAATCAGGGAATGGGAGACAGGAGGGAAACACAGCTGGGAGAAATTAGACCTAATGAGACACGGGAAGCAAGAAACACTGACACAAGACATGGACTTTCAAAGTAAAAGAGCAAATATAACACAGAGACACGGACTTGACACTGAGACAGAGAGACATGACTGACTGGGGAACAGAGGGAACATGAAGCACAGAGACAAAAGGTAACCTAATGAGAAACACAGGGAGGGTACAGAAACAGAAACTCGCAGCTTCTTTAACAATAATCAAGAAGTATAAGGTCACACCCAGGACCATGACAATATAAAAGATTAAAATGCCTCACTTTCAAATTTTGACTTTATTTACACTTTAGTAGTAGGAGGATCAAAATCAGTCCCAAAAGGCACAACTCATACATTAGAATCAAAAGTGTATAAAACAGTTAAAAAATTATGATTAACTAAAATTAAGGTTTTACTCAGATGAGATAAGCAGTAATATTAGATTATGCTGTTTAATTAATTTTTACTCTCCCCTGTTTAAGGCTTGATAGAAATCAGCGAGTCAAGAAAAAAGTGACAGAAAAATTCAAAACTCAAAAAAAGATTAAGGTGAGTTTTATACACTGACAGAAAATCTGAAGCAAGAATATTCAATGTGCCAGCATGCTATAAAATTAAAATCTGTTTTCATCAGAAACACTTCAAGGATGACTGTTTCAGAGTCTTCACAGTGAGCTCCACAGAGTTCTTCGAAAAAAAATGGCTACAGTTAGATGACACTGGTGAGTGTATTTAACTATTTTGTGTTTAACAAAAATGTGTAGCTCTGATTTGTAACTTGTACAATGTTTTAGATATACAAGTTCCCTTCAGTTAAGTTAAGATTAAAAACTTTAACGTCAAAATTTAATATGCAGTTTCCTTGTTAACAGAAATACCTCAGCTTCGGGAGTGGTTGAAAAAGCTCAATAGGTCACACTCTGAGACTTTAAACTTTGTGTCTGGAGTTCAGATGATTCTCTCCGTGATTCAAGAGGCCAAATGCAGCAAACGCAGAGAACTGGTAAGATCAAAAAATTAAATCTAATTTTCTTCATTTGTCTCAACTGTTAAAAGAAAAGATAAATATTATTATTATTTATCGTATTTATATTTGTATTTTTTATTTATTGTGAAAGAACCTGATTAAGACCAAAGATAATCATAAATAACTAACCCAGTGTGTGTGTATATATATATATATATATAGATAGATAGATAGATGGATAGATGATTTATATTTTTAATGCTTTGACTATTATATTTTTATCTTTCAGGCTGATAAAAACGTTCTTCAAAAAGATCTTCAAAAAAGGCTAAAAAGCAAACGTGATGAAGTCAAAAAAGGAATACAAAAGATCTGCAACAGTTTTGAAATAAAACTTTGCAACGGAGTTAATAAATCCAAGAATGAAGATAAGAAAAAGCTGAAGAAGTTCTTAGACGTATGTATTTTTCAGAACAATACTTGTCTTGATGTATGCTCAATAATCCAGGCAAGGAAATCCCAGAAAGCTGAACGTGTTTATCTGGATGTTTTCAGTTAGAGAGTGTATTATCACTTATCCAAGTAACTTCTTCCGCTCGCCACTGACTGAAATGCTGCCCCGAGCCATGACAGATTCTCCACCAAGTTTCACTAATGGCTATAAACACTCACTGCTGTATCTCTCTCCTGAACAACGGCGTAGATTTGGTTTTGGCATTGGTGGGGACGGATGATTCAACCACCGAACCCTGCCCGGTTTCTTTTTTTTTCCTTTTTGTCTTTGCTTCTTGATAAAAAAAAAAAGAAAAAGAAATATACTTGCCTAAATATGCTATTCTACATGCTTTTAAACCATTTAAAATTACAATTCATAGTTTTATATGTGAATTATATAATGTTAAATTACTATTAAACAAATGACTAACTATTTTAGGCTTTAGTTTCCTTCAGCCATATTCTATATAAATCAGGTCCATCCATCTATCCATTCGCTTCCGCTTATCCTTTTCAGGGTCGCGGGGGGCGCTGGAGCCTATCCCAGCTGTCATAGAGCAAGAGGCAGGGTACACCCTGGACAGGTCGCCAGTCTGTCGCAGGGCCAACACACAGGGACAGACAACCATTCGCACTCAAATTCACTCGCACATTCACACCTAGTGGCAATTTGGATTATCCAATTAACTTATCCCCACAAGCTACATGTCTTTGGACGGTGGGAGGAAGCCGGAGTACCTGGAGGGAACCCATGCAAACTCCACACAGAAAGACCCCGGCCTGATGGTGGAATTGAACTCAGGACCTTCTTGCTGTGCGGCAACAGTGCTAACCACCGTTCAGTTATAGTACACCAACATCTCTTATACGTTAGCACTAAGGGAACACTGAATGACCTGGTGGTTTTTGTCCATAAAACTACTCATCTAAGATTACCACAAAGTAAAAGATCTCTCAGCAAAATTATGCAACATTTTAGGCACACTATTGCCCCTATCAAGTCAGTAAGCTGGGATTTTTTATTCTAAACATGAACTACTGTTACAGCAACAGACATGGACTACTGGTGCCCCACACAACAACTCAATGGCCACTATGTGAAGGAGCCAAACACATGCCTTCTCCTCTCGTTAATCTATAGCACCAAAACATCAGTCAGTCACCTGTGACCTTGCCTCTTCACCTCTGTCCAAGCTACAACATGGCCGAGCTGTCTCTGTCACCTGATAAACCCTTGTGTTGTCCTCGGGATTCCCATACACTTGTTTGCCATACACCTAGGGGTCATTTTTGACCCGAGGACAACACAAGGGTAAATAACAGTGAGACATTCCAAATACATGCCACACATGTTCTTCAAATACAGTAATGAACCACCAAGTCATCATCCAATTTCACCTGTGATCTTGTATCACCATTACACAAAGCTCAGAAGCTTTGTGTTGGTTCTTCTGTCACCTGACAAATAGGACATACATGACAATAAGAATAAAATACGTAGCTGCTTCAGTGTTTCTGTCAATTTGTGCAGATCTTGACTCATCAGTAATGTTTGTAGGGTGAGTGCATTTTTAAATTTGTGCAAACTACACTGCAAGGTGGAATATTTGCAAAATCATGACTACCTCATGATATTTTGTCTCAAAAATTAACCCTATGAATATGTCAGTGCCATTAGGATGAAATTATTGGGTCACCAGCATTTTAACGTTAGACATATAATTTTAACAGCCTCTGTAAACTAATATCCTGGCTTGCTCGAGGCTGCCGTTTTCTCTGACAGTTTCAATCAAAATTAGAAATGCTGCTCTGGGAGACTGAGATAACTAATAGTGCTGCCTGTTGTCCAGTTAGTTTCCAAAACACGTTATTCATAGTTACATATAATTTTAGACTGATGTGGGCCAAAGCCTAGCATAGCCTGTAACGTTATTATGACAAACACATTTTATGAGTTAACTTGGCTTTAAGTGACTTACAGGTTTCTTTGAAAAATACTTTCTTATATCCAGGTTCTTCCTTTTTGCTGCCATCCTTCCTTTGCTGCTTGTCGCTGCTAAAACTAAACAGAGTTCCCTGAAAGACACAGCCAATCACATTGGCCATATTTGTCACATGAGGTAGGATTCCAGTAGAGAACGTAATTTAACTCTTTCTGCCCCGCTAGGTGAATGAGACGTTGACAGATCGTTTTTTTTTTCTATCGGGTTTGTTTTTCTTTACTTGAAGAGATCAAATTATTGGTGGGGACATGTCCCTTCCGTCCATGCCAAATCTATGTCCTTGCTCCTGACCTCTGTACATTTTGACACAAATATTTTAAATTTGGATTCATAACTCAATAAGACCTGTTGCCACTGATTTCAAGCCCAGTCTTTGTGTAATTTCACAGACCTTAGCCTTTTCTCCCTGTTTCCCTAAAAATGGCTTCTTGACAACAACTGCTGACAACAGTGCTCAGTTTTTTTCCTATTTTTTAAGAACCTGACTTTTAAATACTTCTTATTGCTTTCTTTTGTCCTTCACTTGCCCCGTTTCCTCTATTTTTTAAAGTACACACTGCACACTGAGATATGCCAAGTCTCTGACTAGTAACTCTTTGGAAATCACCATGTTGGTGCAAAAAACTATTTTATGCCTGTCAAATGTTTGGCATTTTGTAAATTTAACACATTCATATCAGTGATAGGTTTTAAGTGACCTGACGAGCAAAGAACATTCCTCTTAAAATGGTCAGGTGAAAAATCTGAAATGAAAATGAATGAAAAAGCAGCCAATGTCCAAAGAAAAGTTCAGCAAACCTGGAGACTATAGGTCAAGACCATCTGACCACTTAAAAGTCTAGCTCAAAGTCTGGAAGCAAATTATAAAAAAATGAGGGGTGGCACAAGACTTTTGCACAGTATTGTATTCACTGGGAATGGCTACAATTACAGCAAGGTAAGATGGTGAAAGATGCACTCATAGGCCATCTCCTCAGTTCAAAGATTGTTGTTCTCCCACATAAATGACTTCATTGACTCCTTGCTCAAATCAGCATTTATTCTTGTCTGGGATATGCACAATTCTCACTGAAAGAGATGACTAGTGGTCTGTAAGTGTACATAGACTCTGGATTCTTTGCCTTGAGCCAGCTCTTCTGTATTGTGCTATCTATTTAGCTTGGTTTTACTCAATTTATAATTCATGGCAGTCCTCTTAGTACTTAACCAAAGACACCATATTGCTGTTTTTGCAAGGAGAACTGATGCTTTGGATGGATAATTGTATTTTCAGGTTTGAAAGCCACTGAGATACAATTTTTTAAAAATTTTAAAATTCACCATGATTCACATTCATTCACAGCTCCTTCCATAATAAAGTGGTGCTAGTTTCAGTCCTAATGCAACTCTACTGTTTATAAGGCTATGGAGACCTGCAGTCATCTGGGACAGAGGAGTGTTTCCCCCACTGATAATGTTGCTTCCTGATGAACTGAATCAATTTTCTGATATTTTAAATATTTCATCAATAAAAATGAATTTGCATTTATGATGAACATGTACTTAAAAGTGTCTTTTCTGGTTTGGTTTCAGAAAAAGAACGGGAGCGGTTTTCACAAGACGCTAAAGTCTGTAGTTCAGAAAGGAGGCATCCACACAACAAATAAGGGGAAAGGGAAACAAATAAACTTCAACATGGACTTAGCTTCATGCCTGACTGATAGCATTGATGACTTATTCAGTAAGACCTTCCCGTAAGAATCCAGCATTATTTATTTTTATTCTTCATTCTCCCCCACAGTGCTAATTTCAATATTTATATAATAAACATATATAAATAAAAAAACACATTTTTTTACATTAGTAATTCATTTTGTGCATAATTTTATATTGTGGTTGTTAATAAGCAACAAAACAACCTGAAGAGCTGCTTGGGAGCCGAAAGAGCCGGCTGACTTAAACAAATTCAAATTTTGCTGCCAAAATTAACTCTGGTCTGGAAAAAACTCAAAAAGAGACCAAAATAAGACAAAAGAAAATAAATAAACATATTGTTCCCCCAAAATGATTGTTTTGATTATGATGATTTTTTTTTTTACTTTTTTTTTCATTTGTCCTTGGTTTTTCTCCTTCAGATGTGCCCCCTGGTCAGACGCTGTGCTCACAGACAGGTACACACAAACACATAAGAAAAACTTTATTTGTACTCCTTACATTTAGTTTGAAGTGAATTAATGAAGATTAAAAATCTTTTGTTTATGCATTTTACAGTTATTGAGAATGTCAAGAATAACATTTTTTTATTATTATTACCATTTTGCTAATTACAAGAAATTGTAATTAGTAAAATAGTGTTTAAATAATGTGATTGTAGATATACAATCACAATATTTAAACAAACATGACAATACTGTTATAATTTTTTGAAAAAAATTGTTAACCCATTTCAGCAAAAAAAACAAATCTGGACCATTCAAGGGACTCATCAGTGCATTTTCACTTGGCACTCATTCGCTGACTCAAAAATTCCAAGATTTCAAACAACTGCTTACATTTCTCAAGAACGAGGTAAAAGATGAAACTATCCTTTTCATTAAATATATTTCAGTTAAAGAATCAAGCGATTAACCTAAACAATGAAAAAGTAGCCTTGATTGTATTACCTCAAGTAATGTTCATCCATATTTGATATTTCTAAGGAAAATAATGTTAAGGTGGAACTCAATGTAATCATTCGGGAGCAGAAGAAAAAGATCTACAGCAGTCTGACAGATACAATTAAGGAAAACATGACAAAATGCTATGAGGGTAAGAAAGGTTCTCAGCTTGTCATCACAAAAACATTTACATTCATAATGATGATTTATAAAGCTATTCTGGCACAATTGTCGTTATAGATGCAGCGCAAATTGAGGGAACGGGCTCACTGAAAAAAATGAAAATCAAAATAAAGCACCATGTACTCTCAAATACGGAAATGTATGACAAAGCAAAAAATGCCATGTTGAAGCAGTTGAATGACTTGAAGGTTTGTCACATTTTTGTAATGTAAGATATGATGGAAAACCAAGTTTAGCGGGAATTTCTTATAGATATGTATATTTATTTGTGTTACCAAGGTTTATCCTACTATAATAAATTGACCAGAAGAGTAAAAGAAGAGAGCCTCACAAAAAATTAGCAAAGCTACCACTAGGTTCAATTAATAATCGAGTCTCTAAACACAATTCTATCATTTAAAATGTTCTGCAATTATTATTAAGTTAATATTTGTCTGTTTTAATGATCAATTAGGACAAAATTGTGGCTACACTGAACAACAACATGAAGGAAGCCATTGAACTCTCATTTGAGACTGGTCAAAAATCACTCCCAGGTAAACAGAGTCTGTTAACTTGAATCATTTATATGAAGCACTGAAAATCCCTTAAATATTTCAATAATAATAAATGAGTGTTTGGGTTTTCTTTAGATGTTTCAGAAAAGCTGAAGAGGGTGAAGAAACATTATAATAAACTTTGCCAGTCAAGAGGAAGAAATGCACTCCAGTAACTGGGTAAAAATGAATATGAACAGTTTTTTTTTTTGTTTTTTTGTTTGTTTTTTACTTTGAAATAGTGCTTTGAATTCAACTGCAACCATCCAGCAGCTGCACTGAGTCTGCAGTGAAATGAAAATATATGGTGTTCTGGTGTGAGGAGATTTTTAAATATATTTAAGACACATGTGGAGTAATGACTTATTTTAATGTCTGCTGTTAGTCATTAAGTGACTTGATTTTTCAGATTTCCTCCACAGGCAGAATCAGCAGAAGCCCGGTAAACCACTGAACATCCCTGAGGGAATTCAGATTAGTAAAATGAGGTCTGTGGATGTTATCGCTGTTTTGTTTTTTGGTTTTTTTAAACGATTTGTAGATGTTGGTCGTGTCCAAATTCATGGGCTGCATCCTCCTGAGGCCGCATTTGTAGACTGATTACGTCACAGCGACGCGCCGAAGGCTGTCCAAATTCGTAGACTCCTCCGAATGCAGCCAACAAATGCGTCCTCCTTTTCCCCGAATTTGAAGGATGGGTCGGGTGTGTCCTTCGTGGCCTACCATATCCCAGAATTCATAGCGCGGCCCAGCCAAACTCCAGTTTCCAACAATGGTGGCCGCTACTAAGTTTTAAAATTACTCATACTAATATTTCTGGTTCACAAAATAAACTTTTAACATATTTTCAGGCGAGAAAGTAGCTGTGTAAACATCAAATATCTGCTCGGTTTATCAAGATATCGCATATTTGCAAAAGTGCTTCGACGTTTTCAGAGACGTCTGCTACCCACCAGCTCGATAGCTAGCCGGGAGCTCGAGGGTTACTGATGCGGCCGAGAACGGCACAACTCCCGGCACATCATTTTCAGATCACCGCGGACTTTCGCTGCTCGGGTTAAACGTAATATATAAGTCACTTAGACAACCTAAAATGTTATTGTTGGGCTTTTTTCAGTGTTTTGTTTGTTCGTGAGTAAATCGGTTTGGCTGAGATTAAAGTTATTAGATTAGATTAGATAAAATAAAACTTTATTAATCCCCCGGGTGGGTTCCTCCTTGGTTTTTACACAGCTGACTAAACGTCAAACAGAAAACTGATTAAACAGAAGTATGAGACAGTCGACAATTTACGTCAGTGTCCTGTTATATTTTAGATAGCAAGGAGCAGAAGGCTGAGTTTATTAAACTCTACCGAGACAGTGGTGACGCTAATCTGAAGGCTAGACCGTCCAATTTCACGGCCGTTTACTTCTGGCCTACCCGACCTTCTGAGGACCCGGCCAGGGGCGGAGCGTGGGGGTGGCTTACTGGGCTTAAGCCCGGGTTGTTTTGTCAGAAGCCCGGGGTCTTTTGGAGTGTAATTTTTTCATAGTTAGATGCCTGGCTGACAACTGTATAAAACAAAAAGTACACACAATATTCGAAGCACATAGTGCACACTGTGGGAATTTACGACTGTGCGTGAATCCCCCCTGATATTGGTATGATCCGAGCTCAGGCACTAAGCGACTGAGCGAGAGGGCGGGGCAGCTGGAGAAACGGAGCCAGCCATACTAAGGAGAGCTTAAGTTTGACCAGGTGCCAAAGCAAATCATTCGTACCGTACAAATAATGTAAATATGACGGTGTATCACGAAAGATTGATATCAAACTGATCACTTGACCAATATTATGTTACTTGCTCTTCAAGTGAATCAACAAATGACGAAATGAAAAGCCGAACAACAACAATGCTGTTTCTTTAGAGAGTCTTAGCTTACATGTGTGTTTATTTCATATTTTCAGTTGTTTCCCTCCACGGCTAAATAAATCGGTTTCAGTAATGCACTGATATACAAGAATGGACATAAGGGGCTTCTTTCAAAGAAAAAACTCTGGTAGTATTTTATATATTATGCTTTGTATGTTGTTCAGTATATTTCTATGCAAAACAAGAGGAACTTCAATACACAGCAGTATATTCACAGTTTAAACCAGATATTTACATACACTTTATGGAAAACACAAGAACATTTTTTTACTGTACAACATCAATTTAGAGTAAACTTGTTTTGTTTTGGATAAATAAATATTGAAATATCTTTTGAATTAGTTAAATGTCAGAATAAAGAGAGACAGAGCTTCTATTTTTTATCACTTTCATCAAATTTAGGAGTACATATACACTAAGTTTATTGTTAATTAATAAGAAACTCCAGAAGATTCCATTCTGAGCTGAAAAAGCTTCTGATAGGTTAGTAGAGTCCATGTGAGTAAATTGGTGGCACAGCTGTGGATGCATATAAGGCAAAACACAGAGTCTGTTTCTTTGAAATGGGAAAATTAAGAGATGTCAACCAAAACACCAGAAAAAGAACTGTGGAGCTCCATAAGTGTGGCTCAATTTTGAATACAATTTGGTGCCATTTACAATTAAGAAATACAGATAGTTTCTCTCTTTACTCTTAAAGTTAACAAATATGTTATTGATAAATAATATATTTATCAATCTAAAAAAAATTAAACATTTAGTCTGATTTGATGTTACAATTAAAAAAGTGTTTGTGTTTTGATCTGAAGAGTTTGTAAATATCTGGTTTCAACTGTATATTTGATGATTGTCAGCACAAAGAGGGAGAGAGAGGAACAGAGAGGGAGAGCGAGGAACAGAGAGGGAGATGGAGAATGAGGACAGAACAGAGATGGAACAAGAGCAGGTGAGACACACATGTTAGTCAAATGGTTGTTTACCAAAAGTATCACCGTATCATAGGTACTCATGTATCTCGTACCTAGTGTTTCTTTTTAGGTTTACTATTTTTCAAATTCTACATTTATTAAGTTATGCAGGCTTGTTTGCACAACAAGGCTAAATAATTATATAAACTTTTCTCAATCTAAATAGTGGACTTTGGTAGAATTAAAAAAATAAGTGTAGTGCAGGTCTATGATGATTTTTAGTGCTACTATCATCTAGTTCTGATTCTGGTTCTGTCTTGGTTAAATCCTAAGTAGTCCTGATTTTGAACTGTTGTAGTCCTGTTTTAATTCCGGATCAGTCCTGGGTCTGGTTGAATTGGGGTTTAGTCCTCGTGTCTTGATACAGCCCCGACTTTGTTCTGCCTTGCTGCTTAATTAAAAAACTAGTTTAAGGTGTCCTGCATATGTGATATATATTTTTCCATATATGAAGTTCTTTTTTGAACAAAACTCAAACTTAACAGAGCCAATTAATCTTTCAGTCATTTCTAACCCCCCCCCCCCTCCAAAAAAAAAAAAAAAAATCCCACATGCATACTACCCTTTAGGGCTAAGCCCCGGGTGTTTCAAATGTCTGGCTCCGCCTCTGGACCCGGCCCACATAGACCGCGAAGGCCGGGTCCTCAGGAGGATGCAGCCCATGAATTTGGACACGACCGTTAATTCAAACAAGCCATATTAAGATTTTAGGTTCTAAATCAAAAAGCTTTTATATCTAGAAATATTTTGCTTCCTTTTTTATATATTTTTGTATAAGGCAAGTCTAGAATTATTCATAGAAAATTAGAGACAAAGAGAAAAAATTAAATACAGAAGACACTGCTTGAATTTAAAGCAAGTATGTTATGGTTTTATTTTTAAGAGTCTAAACCACAAGGTCACAATCATGTCCAGAAGCATTTTGATATAAAATATTTGTTTATTGGTTTTGTTTTGCTCAAAATTCTATTTTCTTGTTTTGACTGAACATGCTTTGTCTTGGTTCATTTTATAGATGTGTTTGTAAACTTTGAGCCTAAAATAATGATGTTTACTTCTTTTACTTCAACTTCAAAGAAAAATATTTTCTTACTGCAATCTAATTGTTTCTTTGTAATTGACATGAGAAACAGATGAAAGCACTAAAGTAGTCACTGCAATTTCTTGTTTGTAATATGCGCTGATTATAAATGCATGCATGTATTTGATATTATATACTGTTCAATAAGTCTTAAGCAAAAACTGTATTTGAGAAGGAAACATATTTTTCAGAATGGTCCAATTAAATAAAAAGAGAGAGAAAATATCAAGTCAGTGACTGCTGATGTCAGAGAATGACCTGATGCAAAGGCAGCAGTACCTCAGATAGCCACCCATACAACCCATGTTTGCAGAAGAGTTTGTTGGGATGCCTGGGTCGTTGACCCAGAGTTTTGAGTTTTCATTATTATTGTACTTTGATTTTTGCCTTTATTTATCATTTCTAGCCTTTTGGTTTCTTTTTCAGAGTTGTGCCTTCTGTATTCTGTTCTGTGGTCCATATTTGCTGTCTCCCCTGTCTGCTGTATCCCTGTGTCAAGTCCGTGTTTCTGTGTTATGTTTCCTGTTTTACTTTGAAGGTCCATGTCTTATGTTAATGTATCTGGTTTTGCTTCCCCTGTCTCGTTAGGCCTGATTTGCCCCAGCTGTTTTTCCCTCCTGTTACCCATTCCCTGATTGCTCCCACTGTGTATTGTAGCCCTGTGTTTCTCTGTGTCAGTGTCGTGATCTTCCGTCTTATCGTGCTGTGTGTTCTGCCTGTCAGCCTGTTGGATTTTGTAGTTTTCGGTTTAGTTTTTTGGTTTTCTTTTACAATAAATCTAAGTTTGAGTGTACCTTCCATCTCCGTGAGTCTGCACTTTGGGTCCTCCATTTCACCACTCCTGCCTGCACACAGCCTTCACACGGGAGAGCTCTGAATACATAACATATTGAACTTTGAAGCAGACAGGCTATAGCAGCAGAGGAACACAACGGGTGCCACTGCTGTCAGGAATAATTGAAATGGGCTCAACAAAACTGTAAAACAAGACTGGAAAGATAGCTGATCTAATAAGCTTCAATTTCTACTGTGTCGTTTAAAGATTAAAGTCGGAATTAGGTGTAAACAACATGAAATTATGGATCTATCCAACTTTGTATTAGCATCTCTAGTCAAAATACCCGGGCCGATTTTTTTTGTCCCAGTCCAGCCCTGGTAATCTGGAAAAGGTTTTTTGTAACATATATTATTATATGTTTATTCATCATAGAGTATAATATAGGCATTTTTTGACTATGTCTATTTATCTAAACATAGCTTTGGAAGAAGAATAGTTGGATCTTGTTTTCTGATTTGTCAACAGTAGATGAGAATGAATTTCTGACAGAGAGTCTTTTGCTCCATCAGTCATACATGTCCAGCTTTTAAAAAAAACCCATTTAATCAGAATCTCAATGAATGCTCAATGTTGGGCGTAAGATAAAGATAAGAGATGAGATAAACCTTTATTAGTCCCACACGTGGGAATTTCTTTGGTCACGACAAAGTGGACAGTACAAGTTAAGAGCAGTAAAATTAAGAAAAAAACAAACAAAAAACAGTAGAATAGAATAATATAAAATAGACTAAATTACTATACAAAATAGAATAAAATACTTTGTTATAGTAGGAAAATTGCACTTGGCAATATTGCACATCAGGAAGAGAGGGCAAAAGCTACCATTGTGTATTGGATGCAATGTTCCCTCTAAGCTGCGCGCCTGCGCAATTGCGCACTGCTGGCACTGTCTCTGCGCACAGAAAATCTGCGTTGTGCACAAAAAAAAAATCTAACCTGAATTGAAATTTAAATAAATACGTTAACAATTCTGTTTTGTAGTGTTAGTTAGTAAGTGACTGGCTGCTCCAGTATGAGATTAGAACGATGCCACCTTATCCCATCACATTCGTATATATGCAGCTAATCAACGTTGTTGACAGGCTATGACAGCATCCTGTGCTGTCACCGGTGTTTCAGCTAGCAAAGTGGCGTGGCTGATGTGGAGTGAAGCCACGTTAATGACAACGTGTACAACCATTGAAGATGTGAGCAGGACAGATGGAACAATTGACGGGAAAAGTGTGGACTTTATACCAGTTTTTAAATTGTGTTAATAGGCCATGTAAACCCAGAGTTATGACTAAAAATATATGCAATGTTTGGTTTTCTTCCTGAATACTATCGTTGTTTATATTTACTGCGGGAAGAAACGGTAAAAACAGCGTTTTATAAGGAAAACGCTGGAAAGCACTCTCGCCTGTGAGCAAAAACAAAACCAAAAAAACTCACCCTTTCCTATTGGTCGAAAAATGTACCATGTTGACCAATCAAAAAATTATATGGCAACATGGCATTTAGTTGTTTAGGAAGGGTGGAAGTTTTAGGAGTGACAGCGGAGATTTGCGACGTTTAGCGTGTTTGGAGTCTAAAGTTAGTGTGTTCTCTTGTGTACTTAGTAGAGATGGACCGATCCGATATTACGTATCGGTATCGATCCGATATTACATAGGTGTCAAACTCTGGCCCGCGGGCCAAATTTGGCCCGCAGCCTAATTACATTTGGCCCGCAAAGCCATACCAAAATACTATTAGAGCTGGCCTACTGGTATTATACAGCTAATATATATATTGTTTAGTATTAAGCTTTGCTTGTTCCATATTCAGTTTTTCAGCAAAACGTGTTTGAGTCCATAAGAAAAGATTCATTCTTATATCTGGAGGAATAAATATATTTCAATAAATATTAATGTTAGCCCACGACTTTGTTCCAGTTTTGAATTTTGGCCCACTGTGTATTTGAGTTTGACACCCCTGCGATATTACGTATCGGTATCGATCCGATATTACGTATCGGTATCGATCCGATATTACGTATCGGTATCGGTCCGATACTGACGTAAATTATTGGATCGGATATCGGAGAGAAATAAAAAATGTAATCCGATCCATTAAATATCAAAAAAAGCACCTCAAAAAACTTGTGACATGGCGTAACTCGGCTCATAACCGTAGCAGTCGGAGCAGTGTGCGTCACGTGATAGAGCAGCTGTGTGTATAGAGATTGACAGACCACGTGACTTTCGCGCATTGCAGGCCAGGAACTCGTGGTAAAACAATCCAAGTACTGCATCAAATGCAAGCATTTGCAGCACCACAAAATGTTCATTCTCCGGTTCCAATACCTTCTTGGTTTTTCTTTGCCCCCCAAAAAAGGTATGTACAAAACGAAGGAGAACAATGCCGGACCGTACAAAGACAGACTCGACGAAAAGACAAAGAAAAGATACGAGGAAAAAAATCAAAGGAGTGAAAGGGTTAGACCCTTAGGAGCACACAGAGTGGACAAAAGACGTTAGCGTGCTGCCCAACTTTCACCACGCTCATATTTATAATTATATGGTTCTTGGAGTGAGTGCATACACTCATGAAGTTTAGTAACTTCAGGTCACTGCAACAAGCCCAGGTACAGTTTACAGACGGATGGGTACAGGACCTTGAAATGCACCGTGTAGAACGAAAGACCATCGTAAGAACAAAGGTAAGTTTACCAGTCTCACAAATTGTCTTCATAAATACACATTCGTTAACAGTTTATTAATAGGACCTTTAAGCTCAATGGTAATTCATTAGTAGTGGAAATAATTTCTGGTAGCATTACAGAAATGTAGCAGTGACAATAATATTGTATGCTGTAATCGCACTGGGCAATTAGTGATACAAAACAACTGTTTTATCCTGTGAATAAAAGTATATGTTTTTGTCAGTGTACCATGGTAATAACAGAAGCGAAACGCAATATTCTGTCAGGACAATTCACTATTTATGCACAATAAACAAAGGAGCATAGCGCGACAATTTCTGTTCAGCGCCAAACGTGCTTGTAACCTATATCACCAATTATGTTATGAAAAATGACGTATTAACTACTACAAAACACTTACCTTTGTGGAAATGCTTGGAGCAGACTAACATGTGAGCTAGAGTGTTCTAGGATGTTATATTTGGTCTTTGATGGCTGCAATCCAGGCCATCCGTCGCCTCTTTGTTACTTCGGAAACATAGCTCGAACAATTTCTCTTCAACAACGTAATCCGATAACAACCAATCTCTTTACCCTTCGGCTTCCCGTGGCTGTCATGCGACCGACTATTGCAGTTAATAATACAACAGCTTCTTGCCATTTTTTGTATTTCTTTTTATCGCTGTGTAACTGATTTCAATTGAAAGCCTGCGTGCGCTAGTACCTCTTGCCACGAGTTCCTAGAATCCTTTGCGGTTTTACCCCTGAATGACGTCACATTTTCAGCCTCGGCATTTCATCTCCGAGGAAGTTATCCCAGAGAGAAGTAAAGCAAGTGTGTAATTTCATCTCTGAATGTTTGTAAAGCATTCCCACGTTAAGCTTAACAACATATGGGCGATAGAAAACCGATCGGTGCCTGTACCATTCCCAGTATGCGCTAGCTGATGTCGGGGCAGCATGAGTACGAGCATTTTTTTTTTTGCCGATGCCCGTGATGCCGCCCCCCACCACGATGCCGCCCCGGGCAACCGCCCGTGTCGCCCGTATCTAAAACCGCTACTGGTTACAGGTGTTACAGGAGTGATACATCTCCTGTTGTCAGGCCTGCAGGTATCAGGCTGTTGTTCTCCTTTATCTCATAGTGGACAGAAATTATTTTTGGAGTGGCACAAATAATTTGTGTGGCATCAGATTTGATGCAGAACACCTGATTGTTCTGAAAATAGTTTGAAATGTTTATTTTAAAAAAACGCCTTGGCTGCATTTTTAGGTAAACAGCTACAAAAAAGTTGTTGCTTGCAAAACTCAGTTACTTTTTTAAAGAAGTAACTCCCCAACATTGGTCATTATATACTGTATTTTGCAGACAGAGTTACAGGACTCTCTCCCAGACCACAGACTCATAATACATGTCAGCTTTATAAAAAAAAAGTTTTGTTTTCAAAATTGGAGTTCAAGTTATTTTTACTTCCAATAGTGTTAACATACTACACAGGTCATGAACAAGATTTTTTTTAATTTTCATTGTAAGTGGGCTAAAGCAATTAATTAAAAGTAGTCTAACATAAATGTAAATGCTGTAATTTGATTATTTTAATAAACCATGTAACTTGGATGGATTCGATGCTGGCGTGACCACAGTGCACACGTCTGCTGTTGCTCACAGTGGTCCAAGGGACCGCTCAGGGAGTTTGTGTGTTCGCTCAGACACATGAAAAATTAGGGGGAACATTGATTGGGTGTGTGTGTGTGTGTGTGTGTGTGTGGTCATCTGCAGAGATGATGTTCTGGAGTCTGACAGCAGTTGAAAAAGAAAGACCTGCGAAATCTCTCCGTCCCACATCGTGGGTGCTGCAGCCTGCCAATGAAGGAGCTGCTCAGTGCTGTCAGAGTCTATCCAACAGGGATGACAATTTAGCCACCATTCTCCTGTAACTCATCACCTCCACTGGGTCCAGAGGGCATCCTAGAACAGAACTGGCCCTCCGGATCAGCCTGTTGACCAGACTTCTCCTTTTGCCTACTAACTGTACCCTCCATAACTGACCATTTCCTTCATTGCCCTTAAAAAACGCTGAGCACACTCTGAAAAATCTTAATTTCGGATCAATCTATGTGTCTATGTAACTGTTCTAGTCATCAATTTAAAGAAAGGTCAAATATATAAAGTAGTTGTGTTTTTTTTAGAAATTACAATTTATCTTTCAGTTTAGATTCTTGTATACAACCTTAACCCGTGCGGGGGATGTCCAGTCAGCCTAGCACTCCGCAGATCTCCACATGGCTGACCGTTGCAGAGACCTTTATAGCTTCCACCCCTCACCCAGGTCATAAAACCTAAACCTTCACATTGTTTCTTCCCCTCTCAGTTACATCTGTGGCATCCTGTTTTCTCTTCAGCTGAAGTGGGGGGAAGGAATGTCCTGCACCATATGATCTCTTCTCTCTACTCAAACAAAGAAGGCCATGATTCTATACAAACAGCATTTCTTATAAAACAGCAATATAAGATATCATAAAACAATGTAATCATTCACATAATTTAACAAAAAACTGTAGGTCTGTGAAAAATTTATTCATGGGATCATGTTTATTGAGAGGCAAGAATATGAAAACTTTCCATTTTTTATTTGCTGTTCTAGTTGAGAACAGCAAGTCCATCTAAGGTTGTACATTGAAAAAAAATGCATGTGAAAGATTTTTAAAGTTTGTACATGTACATCCGAGCAATGTACAAAGCCTGGACATCGCCCAGATCCACAAGGTCCGCATCAGGTGTTGAGGAACCAGGGCACCCTGATGAGAGTAGGCTACCGGAATAAGAAGGCATTGTTAGGCAAGAGACGAAAATAGGAAATGTTGGAATGCTACTACGAGTAGTAGAATTCAATACACAATTCAAATCTTGAGCCCTGTAATAGTGGGAGACAAAGCACCAAAAAAGCCCCACAGCTTTAAAAAAGTTTTTTTTTTGTTGTTGTTGTAAAAGGTAGTTTCCAGCCTAATTTCACATAAAGATATGGAAGTAAAATGGCATTTCCTGTAAATAACTCCTACTGAAAAAATCTAAAGCTCCAGCAGGGTGTACTGTATTTAAAATTGAGGAACTTCTCTACTGAGTGGATGGTGTAAGCGTGTACTTTCCAGAATAGAAAGTGGAAAGCCCCTTCTGCAAGTCCCAGCGAGGAGCTTGGGGATGGTGGGGTTAATTTGCATTCAACTGCCATTATTTAGAAAACTCACAAAAGAAAAGTGTTTACTCTTCTCCTACTTACTCTTTCACTGTTCTGTTTGTGCCTACGTCAGCATGACCTTCAGAAACCCTCTGGTTCACTGGATCTGCTGCTGCACTTTTCTCCACCTGCTCATTAGCACTCATCTGAAGGAGTCACATGTAATACCAGGCCTGCACGCACTAGCATGCCAGCAGACGCTCAAAAATGTACTCTTAACATACAAGAAAAACCTGAGCTCAAGTAATTCAAAAGAATTGGATAAGCAAGGTGCTGAAACGTGCACAGGAACACTTCTGTGAATTTTCCAAATACTCCAAAACGCTGAAATGCCATTTCCATTCTGTGTTTGTTTATGTGTGAGCATGAGGTATGCTATCAGCGTGGGAATAATGTGGAGTTTAGATGAACAACATCTTGCTGATAGCCGAGTATCATGTAGGTGTGGAGCAGGGAACAATGTTCCACCCTTACAGTGTGGCTCTGTTTTCCTTTCAACATGTTCCAACTTTTACAGGTACTTATCAGAGAAAAGGGAGGGGTCTG
Organism: Perissodus microlepis; assembly: GCF_051167445.1. NCBI lineage: Eukaryota > Metazoa > Chordata > Actinopteri > Cichliformes > Cichlidae > Perissodus > Perissodus microlepis. The sequence goes on from NC_140464.1 coordinate 14,987,299, forward strand.
TCTTTAGGTTTTCACCCAACCAAACACCAACAGTGGTTTTTCTGTATAAGCGTAGCCAAATGCAGAGGAAAAAAGGCACAGCATGCCAGCTGACGTGCCGATGGAGGGAGTGAATGAAGAAAAGCAGGGCAGGAAAGGAGTTTTTCCTTCCCCTGTGTGCTTCCTTTCTATCTATCTTTCTCTGCAGTGACCTCTAAAGTGTCACGAGCATAGTATCCCCTATCTGAACTCTCCTCTCGCTTCAACACATCCCTCCTGCCAGTGAGGCACTGACGTCCTTCTGTCTCTGCTAAAGCTACAGACACACACCAGCAGTTTAGAGGTCATTACAGAGAGGCATCCCAATCTGAAGTGACTTCTAAACAATCAGGTGAAAACATTTCTCCTATGTAGCCCGGCTTTAAAAAGTAAGCCCACCGTTATCCAGTGTCTTTAATGCCCACAAAGGCCTTATGTTTTTTTTTTAACCAGTACTGGATAAAATGTGGAGCTGCTAGCTAATTTTCCAATAAGAAAAGCTCCACACACAGCTTTGTATTAAAAGCTATTTTCTTATACAGTGGTCATTAAGAAGCTTGTGAGAGACACAGTGATACATATAGATACAGATATAAATATATAAAATTATAGATAGATATAGATATCGTAGCCAGGACGACAGGGGAGATATCATCACCCCCACCTGAGATATAAAATGTTGGAACAGTCTGTAGAATGCAAATAAAAACATTCATGAAATCTCCCAATCTAATACTCTATTGACAATAGAACACAAAAGCACAAACAAAACAAAAGCTAATTTTGTCCAAATGTTTTAGAAAGGTTAGGAAGGGGAAAAAACTAAAGTAAGTGGTACCAAAAAGAAACAGTTGGAGGAACATTTTGCTGTAATTTGGTATAATAAAGATACTAAAGATTTCAACTCTGTCAGAGCTCAACATGGAGCTGTGCTGCAGTTCATTCCAGTAGTCAGGTGAATTGTACCATAAGCCATATTTTCACTTTTTAAAGAGGATCAGTAGCACTGGTTAATATGTCATGTTTTACACGTACATAGTAAAGCAGTCTTTCAGATTTTGCCACATTTTCAGTAGGATGTTTCTGACAATGGGTCAGTTAATCCATTTTAAACTCTTTCAACAGGGATAAAATCAAAGATTTGAGGACAAAAAAGAGGCAGCTGGTTGGTGGTTTTGGTAAAACCGGGGCCGGAAAAAAAAATGTTTGCATGAGGTTGTTTGCTTTGGGTGTTTGTGGTGGTGGGAGAGGACATTTGCTTTAATGTAGTTGGAAAAAGGAGATGGGGGACATCATATTCCCAAATCATTTGTACATCCTATTTCAGGGAATCAAAGAAGCTGTTTGCTCATGCAAATATAAAACCTGGTTATCCTAAAGACAAACTCTGAGCCACTGTCTGGTCACAGAGTCTGGTACTGCACTGTGTGTGTGTGTACATGTGACCTCTCTCAGTGATGTAAGCGACAGGCTCGCAGTCAAAGTCAGTTCATCACAAAGGTGATTGGGTTTCATAAATGTTTGTTGATTGTTTGTTTTCATAAATGCTTGGTTTTATACCCCTGTGACCATGTAGGTGATTGAAACACTTTATTTCCTGGACATGACAGTAATAAACCCCTTCAGTGTGACACGAAGTAACAAAATAGGTCAATACAGTTTCTTCACTAAAAGCCAGAAATTTTAACCTGCTGGTGTCTAATGGTAATAAAATAGCATATCTGCATACTTATTGAGCCTCTACCTAATCACATGAGGCAAGGTGTGAAAATGGATGTAGGTCAAAATCAGCCAAGGTTTCGGGTGAACTCATTGTGAAACCTAGCCCCACCCAATCATGTCATTTCCTGAGGTCAAATGGCACAGGATGTGAGTGAGCATTAAGGCATCTGGGAAGGGATCTCAAAACTGGCAGACAGTTGGTGTCGTAAGCCACCGCCTCTTTTTACCCTCTGGGGATTATAATCCCCAGAAGTTATTTACATACATTTATTATTCCTTTCCTAGAGTCTTGAAGCCAAGCCAAGGACAAACAGTTTGTGCCCCAGGACAGCTTAACCGTCAGGGGCAAGTCTGTGCTGGTACACATTGTAAAACACCTTTTATAACACAACCATTTCATGAAGTCATTTTCAAGATAACCATTCTTTCTCAGCGCATTGTCCACCAAGGTTTAAACATTTTTTTAATAATTGATTATAATTCTAACATCTTCAGACACAACCTGTTTTTGACATTTAACAAAGATCTTTGTTTACACTCTGGCATGCTGTTACATTAATGTAGCTTCACATGACCACAGATGCACAGCAGGCATTCAGTGTGGACTTTGTTTCAGTAATTACTGAAGAAAAATAAATTGATGAGACCAAGAAATATATAAGACATTTTAATAAAATAGCATTTCTGTAATATTGTGTGAACTGATGCGTTCACTGTAATTAATTATCTATAAAAAAATGTTTTAAGCTTTGTGGAGAAGGCGCTGAGAAAAAAGGATTATCCAGAAAACGACATCAGGCAATGGCTGTGTTATAAAAGATGTTTGTAAAGGACCGTGACCCAACACACTCTTCTTTCGATTGTGTGAGAATTTTTATTGATAATGCACTCATATAAATCTCCCTGGTTTTGACACAAACGTCAGCCAGCTTTCCACCTATTTGCACACTCCTCTCCCTCTCTGGTCTCCGACCTCACTATAAGAAGGGAAAAAACCTTGTCAGATTAATCATCCCCACCTGTTGACGCACCTGGTCACTGCACCATTCCCTCCCCTGCAGCTTGAGCCAGGGACCACACCTCTGCCTCAGTGTTTTACAATGTTTAACAGTAAAAACTTGGTCCTGACGGTTAAGCTGTCTTGGGGACAAACATTTTTTCTTGGCTTGGCTTCAAGACTCTTGGAAAGGAATAATGAATGTATGTAAATAACTTTTAGGGACAATCATTTAGAAAATACACAGAGGAAAAACAGAATCAATTAAAAAGTAATAAAATCACGCAGCTGGGTTTCACATCTGTTGGTAGTGGGGCTTGTTGGGTTCTGCTGCATCGTCCTAATCTGTGCTGGAGACTCACCAACCCTAAAGAAGTACCAAATACACCACCAATCACTGAATCGCAATAGCATTAATGTAAAAACACGTGTTTCCATTTCTTGTCTTATTTCTTTTTCCTGTGCAGAGACCTCTGTGTGTCAACAGACAGAGCCACTCTCTCTGTGGGCCACTTGACAGGAAAAAGCTCCTGTAGAAGTTAATATAGTTTATGTTTTATGAAAAAATACTCACAATATGGGAAAAGTCTGAGATTGTCAAAAACTAATTTCTTATCTAACAATTGCTTTGGTGAAAAGGTGCTATATATTACAAACAATGTATTAATAACAACAAGATGACAGTGCATCACAAACTATTTTTTTGGAAGTGGAAAGGTCAAATCAACTCAAACCATTCTTCTTGAAAGATGTTAGGCGTAAATAGATGTATGTACATGGTTGGCTTGTGCCTTCACCAAACTCAAATGAGAGATATTAAAGTTCCAGGAGAGCAAACATGCTGTCTCTGTCCTGTATATCATGGCACATGGATGTTTTTACTACAGGAAACTAAAAACTGTTATTTATATTTATGAAGGTAGAAAAGATTTAAAGAAAAAATCTCGGACCATCTTGGAAAAATGAACGAGAACTTTTTTTCAGCAGTTTGGAGTCATTTTGTTCATATGTGTGTGAGACCTGTGGCTTAGGTTGATTTTGTTTATCTGGACGTAGCGTTTTCAGTGGGAGAAATGTTTCTTCACCCATTCAAGTGACTTCTTTAGTTTCAGCTGACTGGAGGTTTCCCCAACCTTATAAACAGTATTTAAGGTTTGACTCTCATGATCCACTCTATCACAAACGGGGTGTCATCAGGATGATACAACACAGAGCAAACACTATCTCCACAGACAGAGCAGCCGCAAAAGCAAAAGATAATTACATAAAGAAGACCCTGAGTAAATGTGGCTATCCCAGCTGGAAATTTGTCAAAACTGGGAAGGCACCTAAAGAAAGCTCCAGCCGATCCAGGAGAGAAGGACAACCGCTGCCTAAGCGAAAACCCTTAGTGATTGCTGTTTTTCAAATTGACATAGTTTGATAAAAATTAAGTAGTGCTTTTCACATGACACTAAAGCGTGTTGTTAAGATTGGTGGTGTTCTGTTATCACTAAAAGTTGTAAAATGTTGTATCACTAAAATATCATTCTCAGTCAGTTATTTATTATGTGTTTACAGCGCCCTCTGTGGTTGCTCCAAGTAATGCACTTTAGAAACGGCTTTATTTTGGAAAAAAACTTTATTGAACAGGAAGTCCGCTCAGTCAAGCAAAGCAAGTGAGCAAGAAGAAGGGAAACATATCGGCACCCAGTTTATTGTGTCCTGTTGGAAAAAATACTGTCCACATCTTCTGTTCATGGTTGTATCGCCGGTGTGTACTTAACCCTTTAAAGCCGGTCAGAGTGGGCACGCTCCGTTTTGCGTAATTATTTTTAAATCCCTGTAGAACCGGAACCGCATAAGCTAGCGCAATAATTTTTTTTGTATATGAAACCGGAGGAGTTGTACTTACATCTTATGCCATTAGCTTGTCCTAGGTCCCGGTTTCCTTCCACATATAGCTTTGCAAAAATTGCATAAAAAGCGCTTGCAGGAACAAAAACATAATATTCCAGAAACACGCTTTGCCGATCAGATCAGCTGTTCGTAACACTTCCCACATTGAAACAGAAGTCAGTGCGAATGATCGCATGTCCGCCATTTCCTGGCCGAAACCGGAAGTGACGGCATTTTCTCGGAAAATGTAGTTTTTTACTTGTAGGCCTTAAAAGCCTATACTGGTGTTTTTATAAGTAATGTTTGACTTTATGCTTTTCTGAATAGTTTCTGGGATGCTTAGAACTCGAATTGCACTGCTGGAAATAGTTTATTTTGATGCACATGCTGTTTTCTTTGCAAATTTGCATCATAGGATTGTTTTTCGTTTTTCCTGCAGTATATAAAAATTGCTGTATCTCAAAAATAAAACTATGAAGACACTCAAAATAAATTTCCTGTTGTTGTAAACTATTTTTTGCAACTTTTTTGTATTTAAAGTTTTGAGGGATAAGCCTCTTAAATTTCTCCAAGTAGATATATATGTAAAAAAAAAAAAAAAACGATTTTCAATTCTTTTGTAGTTTATTGCACTTTTTTGCAATTAGTGTAGTTACTATGGACTTAATGCATACATATTATTAAAATATGGGCTATAACAGTTGTATTGATGTATAGCAACTTGAAATGCTCCCAAAAATGGCACTACAACATGTAAAAATATAAAGTAAGCTCTGGCGGACTTGGTTCTATGGTAGATCTTAAAGGGTTAAAGTATAAGTTGCAACTTTGTTTTTTGTACAATATGTTGCCCGCTAATGCAGTATTTGGCTGTAAAGCTAGTCCTTTTGTTAAGCTAGTTACCCGCGATTTTGGAGTTCGTCTGGGATAGCATCAGTAGTAGTTTAAAAAGTTTACATAATTAGACATATGCTATGTAGTAACAGGGTGGTATATAAATGCATATTATGCTGCACATATGTATGTCATGACTGTATTTTTTGTCTTGTTTTTAGTTTTACCCTTTTGAATGTCAGTAAACCTGTTGACAACGCTCATCGGTCTTCAGAGTGGTGATATAAGAAACGTGTTAACGCCCCTGCATCAGACATGCACCCATAACGGCAAAAGTAAAACAGTAAAACGGCGACATCCGCACAAACAAAGATAACGCAGTCATCGCATGCTAGAGTGAAGCTGACCACTACTACGCCTCGGAGCAACACAGCATTCAGCAGTGAGCCAGCAGTCGTCATCTAGTCAACTCCAACATGTCCAGCAAGGCGTCATCCCTCAAGACCCGGTCCGAAGCTTCGTGTGCCTCTTCTACAGGTTCTGCAGCAGCCAAAGCCAGAGTAAAAGCTGAGGCAGCCAAAGCACGTCTCAGCTTCGCAGCTAAAGAAATGGATTTGAAGGTAGAAAAAGCACAAATAGAAGTAGCAAAAGCTAAAGTCGAGGCATCCATCGAATATTTACAGCATGAAAAAGATGTAGCCTCAGCCATTGCTGAAGCAGAGTCATTAGAAGCAGCTGCTGCCGCACAGACAGAAACACGCAGCAACATCTGTCCCTCAGTAACAGCAGAAGGAACTAAACAGTATGTCATTGGCCAATCTGCATTTGTGAGAAAAGAAAATGATGCTGCTCTTCAACAATCACAAAATGAAAATGTAACACAAAGTAAACCAGAGCTCACCTGTGATCAGCCACCAAGCCCTAAAAAAGAAAATGACCCACAAAAAAATTCCAATTGGTCTACCAGATGATCCTGACTGTTGCCAAAAAACTCCAGTCATTTCCCCTTCTCCTCATGCTAATAAAAATTACAGTACCAATTGGTCAAATCAGGTGTCAGCATCTAGTTTCCATGATGCTAGGCCTTTATACAAAGAGCCTAGAGAATCAAATGTGAGTGACTTCATCAGATACTTTGCTCGTCGTGAAATAGTGGCAACAGGGTTGCTCCAGTTTAATGACAAGCCCCAAAACTTCAGAGCTTGGAAACGCTCATTTGAAAATGCTATAAGTGGGTTAGATCTAACGGCAAGTGAAGAAATGGACTTGATGTTAAAATGGCTTGGCAAGGAATCGGCTGAACATGCAGAACAACTCAGAGCCATACACATCAACAACCCAGTCAATGGCCTCAACATGATATGGGACAGACTTGAACAATGTTACGGCTCAGCTGAAGTGATCGAGGATGCACTGTTTAAAAGAATTGATGCATTCCCAAAAATCTCATCCAAAGACTTTGCAAAACTGAGAAAATTTAGTGACCTGCTCGTGGAAGTGCAGTGTGCTAAAGCTGAAGGAGACCTCCCCCGGTCTCGCGTTCCTAGATACAGCAAGAGGAGTAAATCCAATCATTCAAAAACTCCCCTCCTACCTGCAAGAAAGGTGGATCACAGTAGGCGCCAACTACAAACGCACAAAATGTGTCTCCTTCCCACCATTTAGTGTTCTAGTAGACTTTGTTGCACAAGAAGCTGATGCTAGAAACGACCCCAGCTTTAACCTCACACCATCACCTGATGCACCCAGACCAGACAAACTACCTTGGAGGGCAAACAGACAAAAAGAGATTTCTGTGCAAAAAAAAAAAGATAAGTGGCCCTAACAACGCACCCTATGCTCAAAAATTGGACCTAGGATGGGTCATAGTAGGAAACGTGTGTTTAGATGACGTCCACAAAACTCCTGCAGTAAGGACTCTGTTCATAAATGCAACTGAAAGGGGACGTCCCATAGCGTTTGAGCCATGTCCTAATGTTTTCAACATAAAAGAGAAACATTGTGGGATACAAGTTCCACTCAACTTCAGCTCCCAGCTGGCAGACAGTGCTTGTGAACCTGATCATTTAGGATGTAATGTGTTCAAACAAACCAGAAACGACAACTACATCTCACCTTCCATCCAGGACAATGCCTTCTTAAAAATAATGGAGGAAGGACTAACAAAAGAAACAGATAACAGTTGGACAGCTCCTTTACCATTTAAAAATTCACGCCGAAAGCTCCTTAACAACAGACCACAGGCCCTGAATCGCCTAATGTCTCTTCTTCGCACCTTTGAAAAGAAAAAAGAGATGAAGGAACATTTCATCACGTTCATGGACAAAATAATCCAAAACAAACATGCAGAGATTGCCCCTCCACTAAAAGGGATGAGGAATGTTGGTATCTGCCACTATTCGGTGTCTACCATCCCCGTAAACCCACACAGATCAGGGTCGTCTTCAACAGCAGCGCCAAGTATAAAGGCGTATCCCTGAATGACGTTCTGTTAACAGGACCAGATTTTAATAACTTATTGCTTGGGGTCCTAATACACTTCAGAAAAGAAGCCGTTGCCTTCAACGTGCGAGAGCAAGACAGGAACTACTTACGCTTCTTGTGGTTCCGCGACAATGACATTTCCAAAGAAATTGTGGAGTATAGAATGACGGTCCACGTCTTTGGGAACAGCCCATCGCCAGCAGTGGCCATATATGGCCTGCACCAGTCTGTCCTACGCGTAGAACCAGACTGCGATGCAGATGTGAAGCAGTTTGTCATGCGCGACTTCTACGTTGATGACAGACTCAAATCTCTACCTACTGTTGAAAAGGCCATATCTCTACTCCAAAGAACCCGAGATGCACTTGCAAACTCAAATTTAAGACTGCATAAAATAGCAGCAAACAGAAAGGAAGTACTAGAGGCATTCCCGACTCAAGATCATGCCAAAAATCTAAAAAACCTAGACTTTGAAGCTGATTCAGTGCCCATGCAGCGTAGCCTAGGTCTCCTCTGGGACCTAAGTAAGGACTGCTTCACCTTTGAAGTATCTGATGAGTCAAAGCCCTTTACTAGACGAGGTGTTCTATCAACAATAAACAGCCTCTATGATCCGCTGGGCTTTGTAGCACCAGTCACCATACAGGGAAAGTCAATTCTACGTGAACTTACAGCTGAAAATGGGGACTGGGATGCTCCACTGCCTCTCGAAATGGAAGAGTCCTGGACACAGTGGAAAGACTCACTCAAAGACCTGCCTAACATGACCATTCCCAGAGCATACACAGACATTTCCCCTTCAACAGCCGTGAAAAAAGAGTTGTGTGTTTTTTCAGACGCATCTACCGAAGCCATAGCTGCAGTGGCCTATTTAAAAGTGACAGATGCAGAAGGACACAGTCAAGTAGGCATCGTAATGGGTAAGGCTAAGTTAGCACCACGCTCAGATCAGACTATTCCAAGATTAGAGCTTAGTGCTGCCGTTTTAGCGGTTGAGCTCGCAGATCTTATCTCAGATGAACTTGACTGTAAACTAGATCACACTACCTTCTACACAGACAGTAAAGTAGTCCTAGGTTACATCTACAACGAGTCTAGAAGATTTTATGTCTATGTCAGTAATCATGTGACTAGTGTTGCGGTCGCTGACCTCTAGTGGCTCTCCCTCTGTGGAAGAGTTTTTTTTCTCCTTTTTCTTGTGTTGCAGGTCTGCCTCATGAGCCACAGCTGACGTATGTTCCAGCTCGTCAGCCACGGCATATAGTCTGCCATCCTAAACTGCCACACCCCTGCCACTTCCCCCATTTTTGCCAGAGCTGTGAGCTATAGTGTTTTGGGCAGCAGGCCTTAGTGTGTGTGTGTGAGACCTTAAACTCCGTGAAACTTTGGTTTACTTTCTTTTATTGTAAGAAAAGGTGTGCCCTTACTGTGTTAATAAGTTCATCGTTGTGGAAGCAGGTAGGGGTTCTCTGCCATTTTTGTTTCAACTGTTTTCTCCTGTTTTTGGTTAGACAGGGAGCTTAGCCATTGTATTTTGTTTTGGTTAGTGAGTACTTGGTTTGATTTCTAGCTAAAGGGGGTGTTTTGTTTGTTGTTTTGGCCTTGGAGACCCCGAAGAAAAGAGCTTCCCTGTGTTTATTTTTACTGTAGTAGTTTTGGGCAATAAATCATGTTTACTGACATCTATTCTCCAGTAGTTCATGTGTTCTCTTTCACTTTGTGTTACCCCTCACCCCAGTCAACACCTCGTTTTTAAGTGGGGCGTAACACTAGAATCCGCAGATCTTCTCAGCCATGCCAGTGGCACTATGTAGCTAGCAGTCAGAACCCTGCAGATCACGCCACTCGTTCTGTTCCTGCATACCAGCTGCCGTTTAGTAACTGGCTCACTGGTCCTGACCTTTTGCATCAGATTCAGTTCTCTAAATGACTCCTATGACCTTGTAGAGCCCAGCATGGACTCATATGTAAGACCTCAGGTAACTGCACTCAAAACAACAGCCTCAACTAAAGAACTGGGCTCAGACAGATTCACCAAGTTTTCTACCTGGAAATCCCTCACACGTGCTCTTTCTAGACAAATACATGTCATCCACAACTTCAAATCACCACCAAGCAAAGCCACTCACTGTCATGGCTGGCATTACTGTGAAACGGGACTTACTGTGGATGAGTTAAACCAAGCTCAGAACCTTGTCATTCGAGCAGTACAGCAGGACGTGTATGCTGAAGAAATCAAGTGTGTGCAAAAACATGGAAAACTACCCAAAACCAGTCCTCTCAAAACCTTAGACCTGGACAAAGAAGGACTCCTTAGAGTAGGTGGTCGCATCAGAGACTCAAACATTAGCCAAGGTGAGAAAAACCCTCTCATAGATCCTGGCCACCACCATGTTGCAGCGCTTCTCATAAAGCACTACCACGAGCAGACCCAGCATCAGTGTCGCCTTTTCACAGAAGGAGCCGTTCGCTCCGCAGGATGGTGGATAGTGGGCGGTAAAAGAAAAGTCAGCACAATCATCCATCATTGTGTTACCTGCAAAAGACTTCGTGCCCCTTTGAGCACACAAAAAATGTCAAACCTCCCTCCAGACCGTCTCACAACAGATCCCCGTTCACGAATGTGGGCTTAGATGTGTTTGGTCCGTGGTTTGTGTCTTCACGACGTACAAGAGGAAGCGTCAATCAGAATAAAAGGTGGGCTGTCATATTCACTTGTTTGAGTATTAGAGCAGTTCACATTGAAGTGGTAGAGTCACTTGATACATCTAGCTTCATTAATGCATTCTGACGATTTCTGGCCGTGAGGGGACCAGTGAAAACTGTTCGCTCTGATCGAGGCACCAATTTTGTAAGTGCATGTAAAGAACTGAAAATTCCTTCAAACTTGGACAACACAGCTGTGCACACCTTCTTAAAAGAACATGGATGTAAATGGACTTTTAACCCACCTCACGCCTCCCATTTCGGTGGAGCGTGGGAAAGAATGATAGGTTTAGCACGGAGAATATTGGATTCTATGTTTTTTCAGCTTAAGACCACTAAACTCACTCATGAGGTTCTCGTCAACTTCATGGCAGAGGTGGCTGCTATCATAAACTCTAGACCCCTTGTCCCGGTTTTGTCAGACCCGAGTGACCCCTTTATCTTGACTCCAGCTGTTCTCCTGACTCAAAAGGTAGCACCCCTTCAGGCTCCAGCTGAAAAATTCACAGCATCAGACCTCTACAAACATCAGTGGCGCCAGGTTCAGCACCTGTCGTACATCTTCTGGGACAAATGGAGAAAAGAGTTTCTTCCTACCCTCCAACCACGCCGCAAATGGCAATCAAGCCAGCCTAACGCGAGCTTAGGAAGTGTTGTGGTACTTAAAGACAGTCAAGTGCCAAGAAATGAATGGCCTCTTGGTCTCATAACTAAGGTGTTCCCAAGTAAGGATGGTAAAGTACATACCATGGAAATTAAGGTAGCCAAATCAGATGGTATAAAGGTGTTAACCAGACCTATCTCAGAGATTGTACCTTTGGTGCCTTCTTAATAGGGCTGGGTATCGTCACTGATTTCTAGAATCGATTCGATTCTGATTCACAAGGTCCCGAATCGATTCGATTCAATTCGATTCAATTCGATTTGAATATGGGAAATTTTGACAGTCAGAAATACTATAATTCAGATCAGTAAATTTACATATTTTTGTATCTATAAAAAGGAAGCTGACACACGCAAGACTTTATCAAAGGTGTGAGCATCACAGCAGATGCCTTTGTGTCAAAGTAGCTAAAGATAAAACACAGAAAAACATGAAGGTTTTCCTGGCCTGGGATTTTATAAAAATATTCTGCAGTACATCAAAAACGAAAGAAAACCATTAATGAATATATGAACGTTACCTCTGACGTTACAGCGGTTTTATTAGAGACACGGCTGAGCGTTTTGCATTTTGCATAATTTTAAAAAGTTTAAATTTGTTCAGTATTGAACGGCAGAAATTAGGTTTTCTTTTCAGAAGTATGTAAACGGGAAAAAAACAGCGGCCGACAGCGCTGTAAACAACAGTAGACTTGAGCGTAACAAGCAAGCGAATAGCGAGAGAGAGAGAGAGAAAGAGAGCTGTGCATGAAGTGTGATTTTATTGTGGTGGAAGCAAAACAGTAAAAGTCAGAGGGAATTCATGACGATGTTTATGTGAAGCGTAGTTTGGATCTTCTTTTGCTGCTGGTTCAGTCAGTTTTATTTTTATTGTTTGGAGAGAGATCAAACTAACAGCTTTAGAATCGGCGCAAAAAGGGCGTGAACACAAAGCGCGGAACCGCCGACAGATCAGAATCAGCGAGCTGTCGGCTTTCAGCCCCGACCGTGTCCGTGCTGTCAGGTGAGAAAGGCGACATCTCACTGATTCTGATCTGCGGGTCCCGCTGTGTGTCTACGTCTTTGTGCAGAATCCGTGTTCCTGCTCTCATTTACTGTCTTAGCTGTTTGGTGGTTATTGAAATTTTGTGATCTTTCACCTGAGATTCTGGCATTTCGGGCAAAATAAATTTATATTAAAAAATCGATTCAGGATTTTAATGAATTGATTTCACGGTATCCAAGCCAGAATCTATTTTAATCGATAAATCGATTATAAAAACCCACCCCTGCTTCTTAACATGTTGTTTTCCCCAATATTTAATTGTGGCGTTTATTCACGCCAGGCGGGGAGTGTTCTGTTATCACTAAAAGTTGTAAAATGTTGTATCACTAAAATATCATTCTCAGTCAGTTGTTATTTATGTGTTTACAGCGCCCTCTGTGGTTGCTCCAAGTAATGCACTTTAGAAACGGCTTTATTTTGGAAAAAAACTTTATTGAACAGGAAGTCCGCTCAGTCAAGCAAAGCAAGTGAGCAAGAAGAAGGGAAACATATCGGCACTCAGTTTATTGTGTCCTGTTGGAAAAAATACTGTCCACATCTTCTGTTCATGGTTGTATTGCCAGTATGTACTTAAAGTATAAGTTGCAACTTTGTTTTTTGTACAATATGTTGCCTGCTAATGCAGTATTTGGCTGTAAAGCTAGTCCTTTTGTTAAGCTAGTTACCCGTGATTTTGGAGGTCGTCTGGGATAGCATCAGTAGTAGTTTAAAAAGTTTACATAATTAGACATATACTATGTAGTAGCTGGGTGGTATATAAATGCACATTATACTACACATATGTATGTCATGACTGTATTTTTTGTCTTGTTTTTAGTTTTACCCTTTTGAATGTCAGTAAACCTGTTGACAACACTCATCGGTCTTCAGAGTGGTGATATAAGAAACGTGTTAACGCCCCTGCATCAGACATGCACCCATAACGGCACAGGTGGCATCTACAAACAAAAAAAAGGGAAGCAAATAAACATTAACATGATGTTAGTCTCTAAGGAGGAAAAAATCAAGGCAAAACTCAATAAAATCATCCGGACGCAGAATAAAGATGTCTACAACAGTGTGACACAGAAAATTAAAGAAACTATGGAAGAAAGCTACATCAGTAATAAAGAGATTTATAAGTTGCCACTAAGACACATTTCTTTTTATCATGATTCTGCATCAAAAGTCTGACAGATGTTTTATGTCTTACGGTGTGTTCACACCGAACACGATGGACACGCACAAAAACACCTCAAACGCCCCTAATTTGACGCGTGCACATTCGCACCTCGACGCGTGTCCAAGAAAAATCCATCGCGCCTCAAAATTGCATATTTTGACGCGCGTGAACCGGAAATGTGGGAGGAAGTTGTGCCAGACGGTATCTTTGCAAGATGGCAGCTGTCGAGCTAGCGCTTGAAGAGAGTCTCCCTTCTCTATGAACTGTGGAGAGCAGAGCAGCAGCGTAAAAGACGTCCGCGCCATACCTGGGTCCATCAGTTCCTCCAGAGGTGTGAGCAGTTTGGTGAGTTTCACCATTTGCTCCAGGAGCTGCGCCTGGATGACGGCCGATTCCAGCGATATCACCGTCTTTCACTCGGCCAGTTTGAGGACCTGCTTTTCCGCGTCGGTCCCAGAATTGCGCGCCTAGACACCAATTACAGGCGCTCAATCCCACCTGCAGAGCGCCTGTCCATCTGCCTGAGGTTAGTAAAAGTATTTAATACGGTAGTCCTTTATTGATACCTGTGCTAATATATGCTAAACCATCCATTTATACACTGCTAACATGGATGTGCTATGCTAACAGTGAATGCTCTCGGTGTTTACTGATAGCAAACTGTGGTACGGAGACGACTATTTATAATATTTCTAGTGATACTCAGAAGGTCTCATCAAGTCCCGATTTAATTCGATTTATGCTGTTATCAGTGTTTGCGATGATAGCATGGCTGTGGTGTCACATCAATGTATGTGCTCGGTGTTTGCTGATATCAAACTGTAGCATTAGGACCACTGAGTTAACCTTTGTAGTGATACTCACTCCTTTTTATTTAGACCTGGTTTAATTCTGGGATAGTTGAATATTTGTATATAATCACCGCAGACTGTTTTAGATTATATCTAATATATATCATGTAATTATCCTTATAATTACAAAATGTTTTATGTAAGATTTATGTTTTGTAATTTGTAATTTTGGAATTTCAATAATGTATTTTGTAACTGCAGTACACATAATACTCATTTTAAACAATTTTGTCCAGGTTCCTTGCCACCGGGGACTCTTTCAGGACCGTCGCGTTCAGTTTTCGAGTTGGTGTGTCCACGGTGAGCCAGATCATCCCCCAGGTAGCGACGGCCATCTGGGACTGTCTAGTGGACGATTTCATGGCTGTGCCTTCACCTGGAGACTGGCGGTCCATCACAGAGGGATTCCAGGAGCGCTGGAACTTCCCTCTGTGCTGTGGAGCTCTGGATGGGAAGCACGCCCAAAGGAATCCCATATATCATATAGGAGACACACACATTGATATACACTAAATATTTATTCCATTTCTTTTTTTGTGGTGCCCAAATTTATGCACCTGCCTGATTTTGTTTAAACAATTATTGCACACTTTCTGTAAATCCAGTGAACTTCTTTTCACTTCTCAAATATCACTGTGTGTGTCTCCTATATGATATATTTAACTGACATTTTTTATTGTAACAACGATTTATACAGGAAAATGATGGCTATTAACAATGTTGCCCAAACTTTTGCATCCCACTGTATTAGTATATTTTGTCATTAGTATAATATGAAATAAATTCTACATGTGTCAAGTCGTGTGCCAACATTTGCTGTGTAGTAGAACTGACATTAGTCATTATAAAAATTTATTTGAAATAATATTAAAATTCTCACACAGAAATACATTAAACATAAATATATAAAATATAAGTATTTACAGAGAGACAGGAATAAAAAGGACCCAGCTGCTCTCCAGAGCAGGAACAAGGCTGAGGAAATGCTCCATTGGAGACTGGCGTGGCCTCTTCAGGGACACCAGGACGGCCAGCTCCACCGCTGATGGACCGTCCTGGGACCCGTCCCTCATCTGCCTCGAAGCTGTCCTCCTCTGTGGGCCTGTAAAACAGCACAAAACACAAAGAAATGAGAAGACTGCTACTAGATTTTCATTTCAACATCGAAAAAAACCAAACAGGATATAATCAGATTGGTTGTAGACATTTAGTAAAGGTGATCACAAGGGAATCCCACCGAGTAAAAAGCTATCAGTGCTTGCTGTACATCTGATGCTACAATTACATACCTGTGGTGCAGCAGCAGGAGCTCAGGGACTGGGGAGCCAGGAGAAGCAACAGGGGATGCTCTGCTGCAGAATCAGTTGGTTCTATCAATACAGTATTAAATGTTAACAGGTTGAATATAATAATCATAGAGTAGACAGTGGTCCCTCATTTATTGCAGCAGGGGTTCTCAGAATAACTAGCCCCTCGCCACGCACTTTATACACTTTTTTCCCCACACACATGAACATTGGTCACAGTTCTCACAATTGATTCTCAAAGTGCAAACCTTTGTAGATTGCAAAACGTAAAAGTATTATTATGCCGCGTTTTGTCTTCATCTGCCTGCCACTTTCGTGCGCCTTTTTCCCTCGCGGTGCAGGTGTCTATTTCCGAATGAGGGTCATAGTTATGGGTGTTTTTGTGCTGTTTTTTCTATTGGACGTGATGGTTATCAAAACCAAACGTGATAAATTTGGCAAGCGCAGGAGACACGACACAGAGGAGATTTGTCAATCAGGCTGCAGAATGCAATGCTGTACTGTGCAATAAAAAATCAGCGAAAAAGCGAAGCAGTGACGGATGAGCGGGACCACTGTGTGCTGTTTATTAATAAACAATAAAATATATTCCTAAATGACAACATGCATAAAACCAGAACTGTATTTGTACGTCAGTGGGAAAATAGCGGTGGCTTGCTAGCTTTTGTGCGGCTTCCCCGGGTCAGTGAAAACTTTCAAAAGAGAAATGAATGAACTTACCAGGTTGCCCGATCTCTTCACATATCTTCCTCCAAGCTCGGTCCTTTTTATTCCTGTCTCGGTACAGAAAGCAGCTGGTGTCGTACAGCTCCGGGTTGTTTGCTACGGCATTGATTAGCCTTCCCTCCATTGAAGTATGAAGGGCTTTGGCTGGATCTGCCCCTTTGACCTAGGTCACAGCCATGTCACCAGGCTCCTGATTGGTTGTCGCGGCGAGATTTGACGCTGGAGTTCAGATTTTTCCAACTCCAACGGTAGACGCGAAACGCGCGTATGCACAAAATGCAACACAAAAACTCAAGCGCGTGGTTTTATTCGCGAGTCAAACGCGCCAGACGCGCTACACTGACGCGCGTTTCATGCGTTTTGGCGACGCAAATCTGCTTCCGAATTTTCGCGGGACCCGCAATCGCGTGTCATCGCGCTTTTCCATTGACTTTACATGTAAACCTGACGCTCTATTCGCGTCCATCGCGTTCGGTGTGAACACACCGTTACTCTAGAGGCCGCAGCATTCAGAGGACCAGGCACACTGAACAACATGAGGAAGACTATTGACAGACATGTGCACTCAAATAAGAGCATGTTTGAGCGGGCGAAAAATACCATGTTGGAGAAGCTGAATGCCTTGAGGGTTTGTTATATTTTATATTTAAACATAATAAGAACACAATTTAAACCATACTGTTGCACATCAATTTTTCTTTATCCAATATTTACACAATGCCCTTTTCTGTTTGAGTGGATATTATAAGAAATGTGTGTTTCCTTGAGTACTTTCCTCAGTCTTAGCAACCTCTAACGCATCTTAAGTTATGTTTTTTAAATGTATTTCTCAGTACTCAGTATGCTCACTGGTTCTTTGATAAGTGATTAAAAGTTTGGTACTATCAGTGTTTCAGCAAACAAATTAAAACATTAAAAAAAATTATACAAGTAAACACAAAATGGACATACAAGAAAAAACACATATCATGTAGGGGGCAAATACGTTTTCACATCACTGTAGTTTGAAACACTCCACAAAAATTACAGGTTACATTATGCAGATTGTAAGTTAACTAACATCTTAGCCAGACTGCAAGATTTACATCTCGTTCTAATGTCTGGTTTTAAAACACAATAAAACTAAAGATATTTGTGTAAATCTTTTATATTATTTTTTCTTAATCTTTATTATATTTTGTTTTTTGTCACGGTTCTCGGTCAGTTCTGACCCAGCATTTTGAGTTCTCGTGTTTTGAATTATTTTTGCATTATGGATTATTTTCTTATGCTCTGGTGCTTTGATTATTATAAATATTATAAATATATATGTCTTATTCTTGACGAGGGATTAGTTCTTCGGTTGTGTCTTATGTTTAGTATAGTTTGAGTTCCATGTGTTATATTCTTTCTGTCTGCCTCTCGGTGTCAAATCTGCATCTTTGTGATTTGTGTATAGTTTCCTGTTTTATTTTGAAGGATTGTGTCTTAGGTCAGTGTGTCCATTGTCGCTCCCCGTGTTTCATTAGTCTAATTTCTCCCAGCTGTGTCTCCCTCCTGTTGCCCATTTCCTGATTACCGCCATGTTTATATAAGCCCTGTGTGTTCTTCTGCCTGTTGCTGGTTCGTCTGCGGTATCTCCCTCATCTGTGTTTGTTCCCTGCTTCGCCATTTCTGGTCTGTGTTTTGTTAGCTTTCTCCAGTTTAGGTTTTGTTTAGTTTCCACCCACACCTTTGCCATTTCAGTTTGTATTCCTCCTCAATAAAAGCCCACTCACATCACTTATGCCTGCATCTTGGGTCCTTTAATAAATTCCACACGGCTCGCCTCGCTGACCGTGACATTTTTAATGTTTTACATATTATCAGATTAGCCTCTCGTTTGAAACAAAAACTTTGCTTATTTGAGTTGGAGTCCTTTTTTGGTTAAACATGATGTGTTACTGCATGGATGAGTAGTTGAGGGAGCTAAGAATATTTGGAGAAATGTGCAAGTTGGGAAAAACTAATCATCTCTTGACTCTTATCTTGTAAACCTTTCGGACAGGAATGGCCTCTCACTCTAGAGTAAATAAGGGGTTTCGGTTACTCACAGGTTTAACAATTATTAAAAAATACTTCGTCTGTCATCTATCAGGGAAACTTGATAGCTACATCATCAATAAAATTAAACTCCAGTTTACTTGTTGTGTAAAGCATCTCCAAAGATTACACAACAATTGTTAATTCAAATTATTTTTAAACCTTTCCTTCAAAAACTATGATAACTGAGATACTCTTTGCACACTTTCATTACACAATATCACTCCAATTGTCAACAGAAATTATAACAAGGAGCAAAAAATTAAAGAAAAGCAGGATCACTGTGACAATACTGAATGACAGAGAACATTAGATAGAGATTATAGTTGCAATATCAGGCAATCAGATGGCCTGTGTTCAGCAAGTTGTTCAAGCTTAATTTTTCTTCTGAGTTAATATGGTGTGTTCTGTTTGCATGGGGTTGTTTGCTTTGGGTGTGTGCAGTGGGTAGAACAGGACATTGGCTTTAATGTGGTTGGGAAAATGGTGATGGCAGACATCATGTTCCCAAATCCTTTGTACTTTCTATTTCAGGGAATCGAAGAAGCTGTTTGCTCATGCAAATATAAAACCTGGTTATCCTTTAAAAAAAACTTAAACCACTGTGTGGCCACAGAGTCTGGTACTGCAGTGTGCATGTGTACATGTGAAGTCTTTCAGTGATGTAAGGGACAGGCTTGCAGTCTCAAAGTCAGTTCATCACAAAGGTGATCGGGTTTCATAAATGTTTGTTGTTTGTTTGTTTCATAAATGCTTGGTTTTATACCCCTGTGACCCTGTAAACTCATACGGTGTGACATGAAGTACCAAAAGATATACAGCTTCTTTGCTAAAAGCCAGAAATGTCAAGCTGCTTGTCATGATCCTGATTGTTACCCAGTGTTTTGTGTTTAAGTTCTATTTCCTGATTATTAGTTATTCATGGTTTTGTTCTCTTGATGTTATTTGTTGTTCTGCCTTCTAGTTTAAGTCAGTGTCTTCCTTGTGTTCCATGTGTCATATTCCTTCAGTCTGTCTCTCAGTGTCAAGTCCGCGTCTTTGTGAGTTGTCTTTTGTTTCCAGTTTTATTTTGATAGTCCCAGTCCTACATGCAGTGAGTCTAGTTTTGCTTCCCCTTGTCTCATTAGTTCTAATTTCTCCCAGCTGTGTTTCCTTCCTGTCTCCAATTCCCTAATTATTTACCAGTGTGTATTTAAGCCCTGTGTTGTTGTTTTTTGCTCTGTGTGGTGTTGTACCCTCTCTTTGTGCTGTGGTTCTCTTGTCATGTTTTGAGCCTGTGTTGCCTTGTGTTTAGTTTCCAGTAGTGATGGGCAGATGAAGCTTCATGAAGCACTGAAGCTTTTCATCCAATTGGTTCACCCCAGTGCAAAGCTTCTTGAAGCTTCATTTGCTCTAGTAGGACACCTACTGGACGTAAAAATATTATTTGGCATGAATTTGAAGAGTGTGGCCTTTTGCACACAGCCTGTAAATGTCAACAACAAAAGGAGTGTGTAAAACATGTATATTGTAGTGATGGCAGTATACTGTGTATATTTATACTGGCAGTATGGAAAATGATTATTTGGAAATGCTTAAAATGGAAATGATCATTTACTGTGAGGTGAGGTGTGGTTGGGGTGTGGACAGTAGTTGTGCTTTTGTAACCTTGAGGTATGGACAGCTACAGACTGAGGCCTCAGTCCTGCCTGTTCACATTTTATTCTGTAAAAACTAAATTTTCACTGCTTTTATGACCTTTTAGTGGGGAGAACATAGCTAGGATTTAATGATTTAACAAATCTTTTAAATCCTTTGTCCTCCACAATGCTAAATGGCTGGGAGTCCTCAATCACCATGCTAACCAGGTCTTCATCTATTTGAGATTGTTCTCCTGAGGAAAGACAATAAAGACAAAGCACAAATATAAATATCACACACATAACTTATTGCAGTTGTATAATATTGTTATATCATTTAGTAACATTACGGCATGCTATATTATCATGACATTTGATGGCTCACCTGGTCTTGCTCCACAATCGGTGTTCCCCTTATTCTCATGCAAAGCTCTGTAGTGCCTAAGCATGGATGAGGACATAGCAAACACTTCACCTTGTACAAAAGTAAAGCCGCTTAACATAAATTGTATTGCACCATCAGTATTATGAAAATACATCTTCTGTAGAAATTTACATACCTTGTTGGGAGGAATAAAATCAAAATGTTCCCACACAGGGGAGGACATCCTCCTCTTCTTAGCTGGCTCCATTCTCTCCTGACTTTCTCTCCTCACTCTCATAAACCTCCAAACTGTCTCCAAACTCTCACTAACCGCAACTCTCCATCAAACACCTACATTTTGAATGAAGTCTGAGGGGTTTATATCGCTGTCATAGCTCGCGGCAAAGTTCGAACCACTTCATGAACCAGTCACGTGGTACAGCCGGGCAGCGAGGCTTTGGACGTCATCATTTTCAGCTCCTCCCATAAATGAAGCAAGCCTCGATACGCGCATCGCGGAAACGCCCCCTCAATTACTCGACACAAGCTTCGAAGCCTCGATACAGAACGTCACATCACTAGTTTCCAGTGCCAGTTTAGCTTAGGTTGCTGTGATTCCGAAAATCGGACCAAGAGTAAAGTTTATAAAGAGAATATTACAGGTAATATTTTTTTTAAAAAACCAGCCAAATCCTGGAATATAAAGCCATTAAAATTTGCCTAATATAAACACGTTTCACACACATGAAGCCATTCATAGATCACTCCTAAAAATTATTCTGCTTGGTTTGCTCCTCTGATGCTGTGACAAGGCCACTTCTCCAGAATTGCAAACCATTCAATGGAGAATATGCTGGTGACTGGTGTTTAGGTTACAGGTCCCAGGTGTGAAGACCACAATAACAAAAAGAATACAAATCTGTAAAAATAAAGGTAGAGTCTCAGAGAAAGAATCACAGGAGCAGTCGTATCTTTTCCCGAATTGCATCTCTTATTTCAGATCAACAAATATAATTTACATTCAGTGCATTCACTTGTCAGATATACTCAATAACTGTAAAAGGTAAATAAAAGGCATTTGGCAAATATATGTATCTTTGGTTATTACATTTCTCCAGTTTACACTGTTAATTACACTATTCCTTCACTCATTTACATCAGCAGTGCAGATACCATACAATGCCTTAAACGTCTTATTGCTCTTCCTCACATATAGGGTCAACTCAAAATAGCTTATCCACAAATCTGATATAAGTGCATAAATCTCACTAGATTAGACAAAACACACCTGAATGTATTACTTTGCGATGTAACAACATACATGTACATGCATTCTTAGCTTATTCTTAACATTTCCACATTACTTGAACCATAAAGTGTATATGAGATATTTTAAACTCGAATAATCTGATGTCAGGGCCTTTACAGTTAAACTGGAGCACCACACACACATATTTGATTGTTAAATGGAGTTTACTGTTTAAATACATCCCGTGGGCTGGCGAACTCTCTCGCGGTAACTAGATTAAAATTGTGATGTGAAATAAAGGATTAAACAACTCAACAGTATATACATTAGACGACATCTAAATTGATGTACTATGAATCCCCCAAATATTTAACATACTTATAGCAATTTCAGTTTTTTTGGTTATTGTTATTATTTTATTATTATTATTATTATCTTATACTGATCATATAGATTAACTTCAGTAATGTTTTGAATGAAGGACCTTTAATTTTGATGTATTGTGTTAATACTTTTAAACACAAGGCCTGACCATTTGTTTCAAACCAGTGAACTTGCCATAAGTGGTTGGGGGCCACTTAGATCCTTCGCCTTATCGCATGACGACGTCTAAATGCACATCCAATAGGATCCACTTGCTGTAGACTTAGTCTGACCCTCCAATGTTGAACTCTTAAGCCACGAGATCTCAGACTTCCAAGAATGTATACTTCCCCTGCATTTGGAGTGTTCTGTAGGATATCCGTCACAAGGCCATTCAGTCCTTGATTTGAAATATCCACATAGCTTAATGGCTCAACTCCCAAAGTTTGTCTGTGTCTGTACAGGGTTCTTCGACTTATTCCAAAGCATGATGCAATTCTCTGCCATGTCATACCAATGGAAACAAAGTGAGAAATCTGTTCAGCAGATATAGTGTATCGTGGCCGACCTGGATGACCACTCAAGGTGGTTGGGGGTAATCTGTGGGTCACATAAGCAGATCTCTGGCTAGCATCATATTCATGTAGCAAGCTGCAAAAGCATCTATACAAGGATCCTAGTAGGTTGGTGGCAACCCTATTATTGGGATCATATCGAGATACAGCAGCAAGAAATTCTGATAGAGTTCGTGTATGATCATCTAGCTCTCTATAAAGCCGCTCTTGTCTGATATTGTCCGAATTTTCATTTTGGAGCACCCCAATACATTGCAGAGCACAAGTAAAAAATCTTTCAACATCTTCTTCATTGGTTCTCATCTCAAACAACAAAGAATGTATGTAAAAAATGACAAGGATCCGATGTAATTTCATTGTAGATGAGGTACTGTCAGACACAGTCTTTCCAGATTATACGGGCAGCTAGCGTAGCCAGGATGCCCCGACTTGTTGCAATAGGCTGCTACCCTACAACAATGTTTGGATAGTCACTGATGAAGGCAAAAGATTTTTCAATTATACCTCTAACAAACTGTTGTAGACGTCACTGCAGTGTTAGCTGTGCATTAATGTGTTATTTGTTTTTCCTCACCTTCCTGTGCAGCTAAAATACCTTCCTGTTCAATTGAAATCTTCTTGGTTTTCAGTAGTGTGTGTGAGAGCGTTTCAGTAGTGTGTGCGAGAGCGTTTCAGTAGTGTGTGCGAGTGCGTTTCAGTAGTGTGTGTGAGAGGTAAAATTTCAGTAGTGTGTGTGAGAGGTAAAATTTCAGTAGTGTGTGTGAGAGCGTTTCAGTAGTGTGTGTGAGAGGTAAAATTTCAGTAGTGTGTGTGAGAGCATTTCAGTAGTGTGTGTGAGAGCGTTTCAGTAGTGTGTGTGAGAGGTAAAATTTAAGTAGTGTGTGTGAGAGCATTTCAGTAGTGTGTGTGAGAGCATTTCAGTAGTGTGTGTGAGAGGTAAAATTTCAGTAGTGTGTGTGAGAGTGTTTCAGTAGTGTGTGTGAGAGCATTTCAGTAATAGTGTCCCTTACGGCACCTCATACACAAAGCCCTCATACACTGTATTTTTAAGATGATACTGACCTGTAAAAATAAAGGTAGATTCTCAGAGAAAGAATCACAGGAGCACTCATATCTTTTCCCGAATAGACCCTGTGCACGAGAAAATGCTAACTTCCTGGTTTGAGACCGGATGTAGGGTTGTACATTTCCGGTAGCTTTACTTTGCGGTCAATCGCTACTGTGAAGATATACTCCAAAATCATGTCCAAAACTCGAAAACGGAAAGATCGCGTTAAGTTACAAAGGGCAGACAGTGGGAACACTCACCACTGTTGTGTCACAAAAAATATAATGATCAATTTTGACGTTTAAAGAGTTTAAATCGATCAGTTGTTTACATCACTCAACACAAGCAGAACTGCATTACAAAATCAGAAGACACATTGTCCGCATTCAGAAGCACATCTCTGTATAGTGACTGGTCTTATGATTTAAACAGGCAAATGTTCAGCATTCAAACTACAGGTGAAGAATAGTCAAACCAGATGTTTCCCAGCTAGTCAAGTACACACCTACACAGCATGTTAACAAACCGTGAAAAAAAGCCACACAAAAAATGAATGATTGCTGGTAAGGGTTTCTATACATTAGTATTTACGAAGTGTATGTTGTGACTTACCTTCAAAATTACAGCGGTCCCTCGCTATAACGTGGTTCACCTTTCACCTCGCTGTTTTGCGGATGTTTTAGTGCAAGTTTGCATGCTTTTTTTACGTCACATTGTGTCCTGCGTCCTGATCGCTGCAGACGATCTCCTCTGTGACGTCTCTCCTGTACAGTACAGAATCGCTGCATCGATAGCTAGCAGTGTGACTCTGAAGTGCAGTGCTGTATGTCGACGAAACGTTTTGCACCGTCAAAAAATAAAATTGGCTACTTGATTTCACCTATTGCTGGTTGTTTTTAGAACATAACACCCGCGATAAACGAGGAACCGCTGTTTACAGATACTGAGAAATATAACATTTGAATCCCTTTTCTCTTTTGCTCTGAGGCGCGGGGGAAAAATATCGACAAGTCGATGAACATCATTTACAGATATATTGGGTAAATGCCCAAGACATCTATAGAAATGTAAATCGCCGCTTGATTCATTCATTTGCTTAACTTGTTTTGGACCGTAAACAAGGCGCGAATAGGACACCGGAAACGAAGCTCCCCACAGGAGTTTCCGCACCGGAACTAGCATATGCTAATGTGCACATAGGTCGTGCCCAAATTCATGGGCTGCATCCTCCTGAGGACCCGGCCTTCGCGGTCTACGTGGGTCGGGTCCTCAGAAGGTCGGGTAGGCCGGAAGTAAACGGCTGGGGAAATTGGACGGTCTAGCTTTCTGATTAGCGTCACCGCTGTTTCGGTGGAGTTTAATAAACTCAGCCGTCTGCTCCTTGCAATCTAAAATATAACAGGACACTGGCGTAAATTCTTGACCGTCTCATGCTTCTGTTTAATCAGTTTTCTATTTGACGTTTAGTCAGCTGTGTAAAAACCAAGGAGGAACCCATCCGGGGGATTAATAAAGTTTTATTTTATCTAATCTAATCTAATAACTTTAATCTCAGCCAAACCGATTTACTCACGAACAAACAAAACACTGAAAAAAGCCCAACAATAACATTTTTAGGTTGTTTAAGTGACTTATATATTACGTTTAACCCGAGTACCGAAAGTCCGCGGTGATCTGAAAATGATGTGCCGGGAGTTGTGCCGTTCTCGGCCGCATCAGTAACCCTCGAGCTCCCGGCTAGCTATCGAGCTGGTGGGTAGCAGACGTCTCCGAAAACGTCGAAGCACTTTTGCAAATATGATATATCTTGATAAACCGAGCAGATATTTGATGTTTACGCAGCTACTTTCTCGCCTGAAAATATGTTAAAAGTTTATTTTGTGACCCAGAAAGATTAGTAAGAGTAATTTTAAAACTTAGTAGCGGCCGCCATTGTTGGAAACTGGAGTTTGGCTGGGCCGCGCTATGAATTCTGGGATATGGTAGGCCACGAAGGACACACCCGACCCATCCTTCAAATTCGGTGAAAAGGAGGACGCATTTGTCGGCTGCATTCGGAGGAGTCTACGAATTTGGACAGCCTTCGGCGCGTCGCTGTGACGTAATCGGTCTACAAATGCGGCCTCAGGAGGATGCAGCCCATGAATTTGGACACGACCATAGTCTATTGCATCTGAGAGGACAGGAAGTTGGTCCGCTCTAGGCAACCGTGGGCGAACGACTACAGTGTCAAAAGTTCCGCTTATCATTTCTCACTTTTACTCTCTGTCATGGCTACTGAACGGACTCACGCGCAGACAGTTCTTTCTAAGAGAACAAAAGGAGATTTATTCACAACAGGGATCACCTCAGTGCTATATATATATGTACAGTGAGTTGGGAGGGGGGTCCAGGGCTCCAGGGAGAGAAGGGGGGGGGGGGATCCACACACACGCTTCCTCTTCCACACAGTCACTGCCACAGCTCCTCCGCACACACGCACTCCTCTTCAGCCGCACTCGCTCCAAAACTCCACACACGCTGCCACACTTGGGCAGGTCCCGTGATTTGGTCCAGAAGAGGGATATCTACACACAGAAGTTAAGGTTAGTTTCACAGCAAAATACATACAAGGGATTCTTTTGAAAACGCCGAGAGCACGAACTCAGGAGGTTCAACGTTTCAGCGGTGAGCTGCTCTGTGCCACTGCCTTAAATAGCAGCTGGGGAAATCAGCCAGATCAGCAGCAGGTGGACACAATCACACAGGTGCGTGGGCCAAGAGCGAGAGCCCGTAACGAGCTCCACCCAGGCAGAGAGGAGGAGGAGAGACAAAGAAAACAAAAACGAACAACAACAACAAAACCTGTAGCCAGCGTGGGCCAACCAGAGAGACACGGGGACCGTGACACTCTCCTCATTTGTTATGGACTACACGTAATGAATGTAAAATAATAATTGTCTTAATTGCTGGCGTATATTTTTCTTAAAAATAATAAATTTTACACAGCGATATGATGAAATGAAACAAACATCAAGATTAACAAATATGTTTGTTGAAAATGTAAGAGAGGCTGAAAAGAACACATCAAAGTACGGAGTAAAAGGAGTGTCCTTGCTTTCCAGACTTCCATTGTGTTGCCTTGTGTGGATTTATACCCGAATATTTGCACTCAGTTTTAGTTGGTGTGTGTGTCTTTGGTTAAATGCATGTAGGTACAACAACAGTCTTGACATGTTAAGGCCTGCATCAGCAATGAGCACATCTTCATAGTCTTCATAGCTGCTGTTGATATCCCAGGATAGGAAAGTTCAGATCATTTGCACAGATAATAACTCGTTTGCACGCATGATAAATGGTGTTGGTGGTGGTTGTGCAAGAGGTCGTTGGTTTTGAGGAAAATTAGGTGTGGGTAGTCAAACTAGTGTGCAAATCACTTGTACCTACTCCCGGATATCAACAGCAACTTTCTGCCTATGCAAATAAGAAACCTGTTTATAAAAAAAAAACCTTCTCAGGGTGTGCCACTTGGCTTCACTCTCTGGTGTCTGCATTACTTTCAACACCTTCTGTAACAACTCCACACATCTAAACTCAACTCTACACAACATGAATTAACAGATTTATCTGAGTAATGACAGTGTTTAAGAAATGATCTGCAGTTTTGTTGCATTTGATTGTTTAGTTTAAACTGGAAATATTATACTATTTATAGACACTAAATAAATTAGACTGTAGAAAGTAACACAAAATATGTCACCATGTGAACTGTGTCAGTGGTGGGAGGGGACTATTCTTACACAGAAGAAACAGACTTGATATACCTTTATTAGTTCCACAAGGGGAAATTTCATAAGGCTGCCGACCTATTGCACGCAATGGCGGCGCCATCTTACCCTCCGACCACACATACATTACACAAAACATCACATGGGGAAGACAGGTCAGAGAAGTATAACAATGGAAAAAGCACCACATGAGGAAAGATAAGGAGAAAAAAATAACTCCCCCCAGACTGAGCTCCAACAGGGAGATCAGTTTGAGAACAGAAAAAAACACCTCTGCACACAGCACATGAAAAAACTCTTAATACACCAAAGAAACACATGACAAGCAACAGGGGTGGGTAAAGGGTGAGAGACAGCCGAATTAGACAGTACATCTGGGCCTGCGTGCGCTGGTCTCCTTGATCCACCGTCAGCATCGGAAGGGAATAAGCGTCGAAGGCGTTTGGAAAGGGAGGGGGGATGAGTGTGTGCATATCAGTGTATATGTATGTGTGTGTGTGTCCAGAGTTCAGCTGAGACAGTGTCTTTCGCCCTGCTAGGCTAAGTAAACAGTCTTCCAGCCAACCCAGGTGGCCTTGCATGGAATGGGAAGGAACAGACTAAACACAGTCGTTATCAGGGTGTTTTTGTTCAGCTCCAGCCTTGAGACCGCAGCTGGCGCCAAAGGGGTATCCGCATGAAGTGATGGTGGTTTTTACTTTAGTGCGAACAGCTCATATGAATTTCAAAGCAGTTCTACAGTCCAACACTGGTCTCTCAATCTCCACTTCAGACTTCAGTTCAGTAGAAGAGACCACATGTAAGTAGATACTGAATCAGTCTGTATTATATTTGTCATTGTCCTGGGTCTTAGTCCCAGCATTTTTTGTTGTTGTTGTTGTGGACTCATGGTTCTTTCTCTTCAATCTCAGGAATAATTTCACTTGATACTTTGCAATATTTTGCCCAGAGTTCAGTATTTCATAGGGGCTCTGAGGTTTGTTATCTATATTTCTAGTCTCCGGTTTCTTGTTTAATTTTGTTGGTTCTCTTTTGTTTCCTAGTCTTGTCTCTGTGTTTTGCCTTCTGTGTGTGTGAAGCTCATATATTTTAGTCCAGGTCAATCTCAGACATTTCCTGTCTTATTTTGGTGACGTTTTGTCTCTTGTAGTCTCTTGTAGTATGTCTGTGAATGTTCTCAGTCATCCAGGTCAGGCTTGTCTAAGAAGCTTGGAAAGAAAAGTGTCTGGACTTCTTTAAATTGCTTGAAGACTTTTCACCTCTCATCCGAGAAGCTTCTTCAGTTCCTGGGTCAAATGGTGGAGAGTCCCAGATTTAAGCCCTATTGGAGTGTCCCCTAAGAGGGACATGAACCCCCTATTGATCCTCTACCTAATCATATGTGCCAAGGTGTGAAGACAGGTGTAGAACACAATCAGCCAAGGTTTGGGGTGAGCTCATTGTGAAACCTAGCCCCACCCTATCATGTGATTTCCTGAGGTCAGAAGGCCCTATGATGTGTGTGGGTGTTGAGGTGTCTGGGAAGGAATCTCAAAACTGGATTATAGATGGCAGATAGTTGGTGTTGTAGCCCACTGCCTCTGTTCACTATTTGAACTCTCCTATAAGGCTTAAATCTGGGACTCTCCACCATTTGACCTTAGACCCGAGGAAGCTTCTCAGATGAGAGGTGAAACGTCTTCAAGCAACTTTAAGAAGTCCAGACGCGAAGATTCAGATCTCCTTCTTTGTTTGTTTTTTGTTTGTTTTGTTTTTATCTGAATTATTTTGCACTTAGTTTAAGTTAATAAGGTCACTTTTTAGTTTACCACTCCATCTTCCAAACGCTGCGTTTGGGTCAAACTCCTGCCTTGTGATGTGCAAATGAAACAATGAACCTCTATTGAACCACTTCATCAGTCCTGTTGAAAATTGGTTTATTCATTCAAAGCTTTGTTCAGTGACATCTAGTAATGAAATAGGAGACAGCACATTAAGTCTCAAATTCCACGTGCTGATTGAATCGAAGCTTTGTGTGAATGATATAAATACAATTTTGTAATGATGGATTAATTGATCAGTTGATTCTGTAAACTTATGTAATGTAGCAGGTAGAAGACTGTGTCTTAGGGGAAACAGGATGTGTTGGGATGGTAGAGCGTGCTTGAGAAACTAGGGTGGGGTGTGATCATGTACATGGGACATGTGATTTTCCACACCGAAGCAACCTTTGAAATAGTGGTTCAAGGAAAATGTAACTTTGAGTTTGAAGCTTGTGTGGGAGCATCAGTGTCATACGGCCAACACTACTCCTGCCTGCCTGTCAGTCTTGACAATGTCCTTCCTATTGTTTGTTTTTATTCCTGTTGACTATTAAGTAAGAAATGAAGGTTAGAGTAGTTCAGTTGCTTTTGCGTCCTTGAATGAAGAAAAAAGGATGCAGATGGTAAAGCATCAGGTCTTTAGTCTCTATAGTTTTAGTGCCAATGAAAAAAAATTTATGCTTTTGTCAACATGTTGATGACAGTAAAGGTAAGTGGAGAGATTAAACAAGATATCACAAATACTTTTTATATAAATGACATCTGGAGACTAAAACATTTTGAAACAGTGCCTGTAGCACATTATGTGTATGTAAACTATCAACGCTGAAATTAATAAAATCTAATGAGATCTTTTAGAATATGTTTTTGTGAAAATGTCGATATGTTTGCTACAACAGTTACCTGCTAATTTCACATTTTTTGCTCCTTAAAAAACTTTGGCTCTGTAAAAATCATATTATTCCACTATGACAGAAGAAATCAAATGAAAAATAAAACTTAAACCTTTGTATCAGTGTAAACCCAGTTCACTAAACTGGAAACTTTAGATATTTAGATGAACTCTACAGAGTGACATGAAGTCGCAAAAGTTGCAAGAGTTCAATCCAGCTAAAAGACAAAAACATTTACCTCCTCTTGTCACATGAAAAAGGTTATTGAGATAAATAGAAACTTAAACCTCTGACACTTCAGAACCACACAGGAAAGTAAATGATCTTATTTAGTGAATAATACTTTAAATATGAACAAATCAGTTATTGCTGATTGTCCCCACAGCAAATTCCATGGAGACATCTGGATTTGTCCAGGACAAACTAACTGAATGGGGATTCAGTGAGTTCATGCGGAGATTTAAAGGTATGAGTTAATTATTCTGCTTTAAGGGGAATTGTTGTATCTATAATTAATGGCACTATAACAGCATCGTAATTTACTGATTTAGAAGTCTGCTGACATGATGGAAACAAGTGCAGAGCAAGAGGACAGTTCACAAATGGTATGATCTCATTGTGCCTGAACATAGTTCGTTATTGAGTTATTAATCTTTGATGATGTGTTTTATTAGTATCATCATGTTATTATATAAACATTTGTGCTGTCAGCGTTAATCTCCTTAAGTAAAGTAAGTAAGTAAAATTTTATTTAAATAGTACCTTTCAAGATAAAATCACAAAGTGCTTCACACAAGCAGAAACGGACACACAACCTCAAACAAACAAAAGCAAGTTTAAACAGATACATTTTTAACTGCTGTTTAAAAGAAATGACTGAGTCCACAGATCTCAAACTCAAAGGGAGCGAGTTCCAGAGTCTGGGAGCCATTGATACAAACGCTCTGTCACTGTTTGTTTTTAACCTTGTATGCTGGTCAACCAGCAAGCCCTGGTCACAAGACCTCAGGGACCTGCTGGGGCGATAAGGCAGAAGAAGATCACTGATGTAAGTTGGAGCTCCACCGTGCAGGGCCCTATAGGTCATGATTATAATCTTAAAACGAACCCTGAACTTGACAGGGAGATTAATGCTGACAGCACTAATAAAAATACATTTTGATGGATTCAAGGACTCATATCTTTAGAGTAAAACAGGTGTCAATATGAGCAATGTGAACGAGGTTAACTGATTACCTCAGTCCTCTGCAGAATTCTCCAGCACAGCTCAATTATTTTTCCCAAATTGTGAGTAAACAACTTGAAGGACTGTGCCTTGTCTGGATGATTATTTGGTATTTCTTTTCACGCAGGAGCCAAACATTTTTCCTCAGCATTTGGAATCTGCTTCAGCGACTGACACAACAGATGGCAAAGACACGGTAAGAAAGGAAGTCAGAAAAGATATATTTAAACTGGTTGAAGATCCAGTGATTTACAATGATTTTATCTGCAGACAAACATTTTGTCTCCATAATGCTGCAATAAGAGGAGCAATAAATAATGAAGCTAACAAATGCAAACTGCTTCAAATTTGTTTAATATACATATCTGAAATGCACCTTCATCAAGTGAATATGAAATATTAAGAGTATAGGAAGGCCTGGCTGATGTTTTGGCATTGTTTTAGATGCAGGACCACAACATTTTTCCATTTCAGTTGGAGTCTGCTTCAGCAGTTGACAGAGGCAGTGACACGATAAGAAGGAATATTGATGTTCCTCCTCAACTCATTTTGTTATGCCAATATTATTTGGGTATATAAAACACATGTTTGTTTGTCTTTTCAAAGTAACGAACCAATTTGCTCCAGGGCAACAGTGACACAAGAACAAAGTCCAACCACGTTTACAATGTTTTACTGTCAAGAGTGTAAAAACTTCATGGGAAACAATCCTGATTCTTGTTGTTCTCACTGTGCCTCAGTGTTTAACAAAGCAAGCAGCATTCAAAATGGAAACTTCTTTCTGTACTCATCCCTGAAAGACCTCCTGAACGGTATCCTTGAGAACCACAGCACTGAGTTGTTACCTAAAACAGTTAAAGATGAGCATGATAACATTAAAGATGTGATGGATGTGATGGATGATGTACCAGAATCTCCTCAGAGAGGGTAAACTAGCTGCAGATGATCTCACACTGACATGGAATTTTGATGAAGTACCAATTTTTAGCACCACCAGATACTCAATTTGGCCCCTTCAGTTTATTATTAATAAACTTCCTTACACACAAAGACAGGAAAATATGATAGTTGCTGGATTTTGGTTTGGCCAAGGAAAACCTCATATGAACACATTTCTGAAACCATTTGTGGATGAATGTTGTGATTTAGCCCAAAATCCATTTCAGTGGAGAGACAGCAGAGGCACTCTTCATTCATCAAGTCTTCTGCTTGGTTTGCTCCTCTGACGCTGTGGCGAAGCCACTTCTCCGGAATTGCAAACAATTCAATGGAGAATATGGTTGTGACTGGTGTTTACACCCTGGCACAGTGGTAACAAAAGGCTCTGGATCTGTGAGGTCATACCGATATGATGAAGCTAAACAAACATCAAGATCAAAAAATATGTTTGTTGGAAATGCAAGAGAGGCTGAAAGCTCCCATGAAAACACCTCAGAGTATGGAGTAAAAGTAAAAGTCCTTACTTTCCAGACTTCCTCTGTTTGACATTGTGTTTGGATTTTACCTGAATATATGCACTCAGTTTTAGTTGGTGTGACTAAGCAACTTATTGGTCTGTGGCTGAACCCAGAGAACCGGTAACATGAAAGACTGGTATGTAGGTCAACAGATTTCACAAATGGACTCTTATCTTCGCATGTTAAGCCTCCATCAGATATGAGCAGATCTCTACAGTCACTGAAGGGTCGGGACACTTGGAAAGCATCTGAGTGGCGAGCTTTCCTTTTATTTTATGCTGTTAGTGTCCTACCAGGCTTCCTTTAGCCTTCATTTCTCCAACATTTTTTTTTTGTCTATTAGCATTCACATTCTGCTACAAGAATCAGTCTCCCAAAATGATCTTCAGCTGGCCCATGAGAACTTGGTACTCTTTGTTAGAAACATGGAAAAACTCTATGGTGAAGAAAACGTATCATTCAACTGCCATCAGTTGATCCACTTAGCTGACTGTGTGCGTAACTGGGGGCCTCTCTGGGCAACATCAGCATTCAGTTTTGAGAAGAACAGTGCAAATTTAAGGGCACTGCTTAGCAACATAAACTACAATCCTAAAAAAGTTCAAGACAAGTTTCTCCATTGGCAGTGCCTGCCAAGTCACCTTCGCTCCTTTGTTTATGACCCCAATCCAGGTTTTGGGGAGCCATTAGCCAGAATTTCACCAGTAAATGACACCACTGATTGTTACAATATGCTTGGAAATTCACGGCATCTGGATATCACAGGATCCATGAAACTAGCAATAGAAGAGCTCTTAAATCGGCCTGTTTCATTCAGATCAGTGGAAGCCTTTGACAGCTTCATCAACAGAAATACTGTTTACTCTGTAAACCATGAAGAGGAAGACAGAACAGACTGTGTCATTAAACTCAAGAATGGCTGCTATGGAGAAATACAGTTCATCGTCAGGTTTAAAGAGAACTGTGTTTGCACATCCAACTGTGTGTGCTCGGCTATTTCAGTTATTGTGGTCCAGCTGTTTTATATCAAACATGATGCAGAGGACAGCAGGATGATTCCTGACAGTGCATCAAGGACTATCTTTGTGGAAGTGGAAAGGACAACTCAGCTCAAAGCCTTCTTCTTGAAGGATGGTGTAAATGCATGTATGTGGATGGTTGGCTGGTGCCTTTACCAAACTCATATGAAAGATATTAAAGTTCCAGCACAGCTAAGGTGCTTTCTCTGTCTTGTATATCATGGCACATGGCTGATATTTACTACAGGAAACTAAAAACTTTTATTTATGTTTATGACAATGGTAAAGATGGAAAAAAAAAATGTATTGGCCAATCTTGGAAAAATGAATGATTATGAAGTTTTTTCAAAGCAGTTTGGAGTAATTTTGTTTATATGTGTGTGAGATCTGTAGCTTACGTTTTCTTTTGGTGTGACAGTGTGGACATAATGTAGTCAGTGCAATATAAGATTATATCACTCATTACT
This sequence comes from Perissodus microlepis, assembly GCF_051167445.1. NCBI lineage: Eukaryota > Metazoa > Chordata > Actinopteri > Cichliformes > Cichlidae > Perissodus > Perissodus microlepis. Next base: position 15,021,601 of record NC_140464.1, read on the forward strand.
ATATGTGTATTATCTGTATATGGAGGAAATTATTGAGTGATTTGTAAACAGTCACAAGCCTGTCTTTCTCAACTTTGTATTCAAAATGAAATGCATATTATTGTGACATATAAAGATTTTGTGAATTCACGCTAAAAATCTAGGGCAACTGGATGAATGTGGTTTAGCTGCATCCTGAAACAGATTACTATTACTGAGATAACAGACCATAAAGCTTCATATTACCTCATATTATTGTCTAATGGCTGATGAGACTTATTCTGTTTAATGTTGCAATTTGTGCAAGTCTGTTGAATATAATACAGATTGATTTGCTCAAGAATGTTTGTATCCTGTTATAAATCTTTGTAAAATCCATCCATGTTTGTGTTTTTGGTTTTGCTTTTTTTTTTCAAGCTGATCAAAGCAATCCTCAACTTTTTCTAAGGTTTCTCTTGATGGATCAGTTGACAAACAGTCAACAACAGATTGTTTTGTATGTGCATGGATGTCATTAACCAGTTCCTCCAATGAACCAACTAAACACTGCACAGTACTTTCAGGAACTCCTGAGGATTGTACTTAAGCAATAACAGAGCTGCACATGTCTAGTATTTGCCTTTTTTGCAACTGGAACCTGTGTAGTAACTGTCATGGGATGAGCCACATTTACAGGCTGTGAAACAGAGGTTCCATCATCAGGTACAGGCTCAAAGTCAAAATTACTGATGACCTGAGGACTCTCCTTGACGCTGCCAACATCAATGCCATACATGGTGGTCTGTATGAATGTGTAGAAGTTGTCCAATGCCTCGTAATAGGACACAGCAAATACAAAATGTGTCTTGAAAAGCTTGTCAAAACCTGCAACTCCCGTCTGCGTCACACAGGGTATGTCCTTTTGATCTCGGACAATGTAGAAACTCTGGATGATGTTCTTTCTTTCTCCAACACACAGGAGGAATGGCTGAGTGGGGCCAGCCTTAAGAAAAGTCTCTGCCTCTCACCTGAGGGAGAGAAAGAAACCAAGTGACTAACATTAAACAAAATTGGTAATCTGATGCTGAGTAGCAGCATTGCTGCCTCAAATTAAGATAATATTAAAATGTTTCCCTCCGTTCGCACAATTATTTTTGTTCCAATGTGTACATTTAGTTTTAATAGAAACATTGATGTGTCAGTGCTGCAACACCAAGCCTGTCTGGGAAAGATACATCTGCTGCAAGTTCCCTTGCCATCTTAAAACATCAGCCCTTAATAATTTGCATCTGTTCTCATCAAAAGAGAAATATACTTTTACACAGTTCTAAAAATTATACCTTCATGAATTTCATTAGGTGGTGAGTAGCATCTGATGTGCTAATCTTTGAAGACTTCCTTCCCTTAGATCAGGGGTGTCAAACTCAAATACACAGTGGGCCAAAATTCAAAACTGGAACAAAGTCGCGGGCTAACGTTAATATTTATTGAAATATATTTATTCCTCCAGATATAAGAATGAATCTTTTCTTATGGACTCAAACACGTTTTGCTGAAAAACTGAATATGGAACAAGCAAAGCTTAATACTAAACAATATATATATTAGCTGTATAATACCAGTAGGCCAGCTCTGATAGTAATTTGGTATGGCTTCGCGGGCCAAATGTAATTAGGCTGCGGGCCAAATTTGGCCCGCGGGCCAGAGTTTGACACCTATGCCTTAGATGTTGGAAGTAACAAGTGAAGCAGCAAAAGATGGCAGCCACCTCGCAGTCCCATACAGAATAAGAATAGAATAAGAATTAAGATAATCGCAATTAATGTCATTTAAAGGACCGCAGCAGTCATTTTTTCCATGTTATGTAATACCATGATGACATTTTAGATACCTGATAATTTTTCAAATAAGGCAGTTTTCCATTGTCTTCAGTATAGTATGAAAATTCATTTCCAGAGACTTAAAATCTTCTGGCCACCAAGTGAAGTAAATATTGAGTCATAACAATAGTAACATTATGTAACTTCATTAAAGTTTCAGGTTTAACATGTTTGTAAAATCGTTTTCATACCATACTGAATTGAACAGAAACCCAATGTGGTTCAGAAAATGGACAGCTGTATTCCAATTTGTAGTAAAGGTGCCAAAACATGTTTAGGTTTAATGGTATGGTCCAGTGATATTTTGTGTTGTGGGTGTTAAGGTGAATTGTTAAATGTTTGTCATTTTTATGTTTACCATTTGTACATAGTTTTAAAGAATTCTTTCTGTCCTCGGGGCGGTAGTGTTTTTTTTAATCACAGGAACACCCTTGTGAAGGTCTGTTTGATGTTGGTAAACTTCCTCCCCTTTGTATGGCTTCACTGTGTTATCTAGGGTGAACCATCTAGGGTGTGGGGGAGACTACCCTCTTTATGACCAAGGATGTTCCTCCTGTGCTTTTATGTTATATGACCCTTTGATCAGCAGCATACCACACACACACACACATTCTCACATAACACACACACACATTCTCACATAACACACACAGTGCCTTGTCTTTTGTAACCAAGGGGGGTTACGGGGGGAAGGTATGTGTTGTAAACTATTGTTTATTGTGTGAACGTTGTCAATAAAAGGGAGCGAGAGGGGACCGTCGTCGAGGTCATTTGTGATGAGCTGAGATACCGACAAGGCCTCCCTTGCAAGTGAAACGATCGATCGCTGTTGCCTTGTTTTTCTTTCACGGGAATAAGTTCTGGGATCAGCGGGGTCTGACTTTAGACCCAACAGTGGGAAATGAGTAAATGCTGTAAAGGCATGTCAAATCTACCATTTCCAGCTTACACTTACCACCCTCGTCAGAGTCACGCTGTGCAGAAATGAGCAGCTCATCCAATTCTGTACTCTGAGACAGATTTTTGCAATCTTTGATGATTCTTGGCTTGAAGAATGTTGGCCACTTTGCAAGGAATTTACTTGGTCAATCTTAAACATAAAATGTAACAATAGATAGAACGCATTAACGAGCAAACAAACAAAGGAACCACAAAGCTGTCAGTAAATCATTTTATGCCTTACCAAGCCAGGTGTATCCCGAAATCTTTGGAAAAGGTCCAGGACAGTAGAAGCTGTAGCTGGATCTTGAATCACTTTTTGCCTATGTTGAAATGTCACCTTCATTTTGTCTTTGACAAGTTTCATGTCAGTTGAGTGCCTCATCACTGACATAGCTTCCTTGCATTCATCACCTGACAGCTGTCTCACATTTGAACACAAGTTGTGAAGCGTCTTGGGGCTGTCTTGAAAAGCTGACTTTGATTTCTTCATCTCTTCAGCAGAGTTGCACTGCAAAGTTTTCAATCTCCATGCCAGGTAACCAGAACCATTCTGGTGATCACAGAAATGTCTCTGTCAAATTAAGAGCAAGACATTTGTTCAGTACTGGTTACCTGTTACATATCCTGTTACCTAAACTGTTTGTAGCAAGTTGTGGATTACTGAAGAAAACTCGAGACTGCTGAGATTGTTCAGTGCTACATGTCCAAAAGCCAGATATGGCATTATGCATTAGAGGTCTATTTAAATCACTTGTTACACAATGACATTTTTTTTTTACATTTATTTATTTTGTGTTCATCTGGGAATAACTTGGAAAACTGCCTGAATGACAGACTGACCTGAATTAGCCTCATAATATGATGTCTTTAACCACTACATCGGAAAAGCCAGCAACATAATACTTTCACAGAGCACTGACTGTCATATCGGCAGGTGTAGGTATGTGGCAGGCAGAGTTGTGAACCCAAAAATGCAGGACTCGGCAACACAGAACTGAACTAAAAATCACAGCTTTAATGCTTGAAAAACAGGCAATAAAAACAAAAGGGAAAAGCTCCAACTAAACAGTCACAAAACATAAAATAAACTAACTTACTGCCAGGTAGGAAACCAGACACACAGAACCACATCTACAATAAGGGAGAAAGTGACTCAGAACAGAGGGAAGTGCAGACAAAATACAAACACACAGAGGAGCTCATAGGTGGGAGCACAGCTGACACTAATCTAACTAATGAGAGACGGGAAGCAAAACTGAAAATAACACACATGAAACATAGGACTATCAAAATAAAACAAGAAGTACAAACATGAAGACTAGATGACAAAAATAAAACAGAAAATGCAAATAATAATTACAGCAAAAATACAACCACCAAAACCTGGAACACCAACCAATCCTTAGAATATTAAATAAACCAGAATCAAAAAAGTCAAATTACATAAACACTAGGTCACAGACCCAGGACTATGACACTGACAGCATGGATGGACCATAATATCATTGCTTACATAACCATTCTTTGAATCTGGGTCCTTTAAGTTTGGGAACAAGGTTGTAATCCCAAGTGCGTACATAATGCGGACACTTACTGGTGGGATCCTCCTGATAGGCAGATAAACAGAACATGACAACTATCGTTTATTTACCCCAACACAGATTCAAGTTCCATTATAAAATGTCTGCAACAAGAACAACATGTATCCAGGTGTATGATTTGCACTACCCAAACTTGAAGCATATATAGAAGAAGCAATATATAAACCAGTGGACTAGTATTATATTAGGAAAAATTATTGAATTATAGTGGGGGTAAACAGAATGCTGCGGAGATGGTTTATAATGAGTGAGACTAATAGATTATTGAGTTTCTTGTTTCTGATGTGTGAGGGTGTTTTACCGTGACACACACCTGGTTACTAAGGAAGAAACTCATTATTTAATAGGATATTAGGGTTGTGTGAAGTGTGTGGCTGGGGGATGAATGTTTTGGAATTTATTTGGCTATTGCATTTTCTTTTGTTACCAAGTTGAACCTGCCAATTAGATTTGGTGTGTTTTTGTTTTTTTTAAGAAGAAGAATATTCTTGGACATGTACAAAACTAGGCTTTCATATTTTTTAATTTTTTAGCATTTTCTTTTCTTTTCTTTTTATTTTTGAAGAGTGCACTGAGATTTTTGTGTAAGAATCTGCTCTCCTTTAAGCAAGCCTGCGTGATTGGAACTGAAAGCGCTGTACAGTATATTTGCTGGAAACGATCGCAAAGTGAGCTTCTCCACATTACCATGGGCTCTGGAGAAACTCACCTATTTGGGACACGATCAGATAGTTAAGTCCCTGGCCTAAAAGGAATCAGCGAAGTAATCCATTCTAAATTCTTCTTTTTCTTTGTTGAAATGACGTCATATTGCTGGCAGTAGCATCTTAATGCGACACGAGAGGTTCTGCTATCAGCAATAAACATGGGGGAGTGACTGGAGGGCCCGGTGGCGCCAGTGTCCGGCAGCCTTGCCTCTGTCAGTGCGCCCCAGGGTGGCTGTGGCTACAATGTAGCTTGCCACCACCAGTGTGTGAATGGGTGGGTGACTGGATGTGTAAAGCGCTTTGGGGTCCTTAGGGACTAGTAAAAGCGCTATACAAATACAGGCCATTTTACTGGAGGGCCAATGGGGACAAATGTTTGACTGACTTGACACTGATACTTAAGATTGCACCTACTCCACCCAGACGATGGGGAAGGGTGGATGTATGTATGTTTTTACAGGAGGAGGGGGGGATGAAAGTGACATCTTAGTTTTGAATGAGCTTGTGGGCCATGTAGATCTTTTGGTTGCCACTTTTTCTGTGTGTATTTACAAGCAGTGTGTTAATATGACATTGTGTTGTTGACAATGCAAAGATCACAGTGAAAAAGTGAGCATACAGATGTACTGTGTTAACACCAATATTACTTCTTTCTTCTTTCACAGCAGCAGGGAGGACTTAATCACATGATCTAATCACCTGATTTGCAGCAGGACACACCACTGGCTAATGTTTTTCCCTGGAGCGGAGCTACTCTAGGGGGAGAAGAACTTGCATTTTTTAAGAGACAATGTACATCTTTCTTGTGCTTCTCTACTTATGTTGAGTTGACACACGGCAAGGACCATGTGGCAAAAGAGGGTTTTTTCGGGGGAGTTTTCATTCTAAAATTACAGGTGCAGTGACCGGGGGGTGTTACTGAAGGAAATCATCCATAAGGTGCAGACTGGGACTGAGAGGGAAGGCTTCAAGAAGACCAGCGAGAAGCAGGGACAATTCTAGGCACAGCTGACAGCCCAGACAGCAGCTGAGGTCAAGGGTGGTCCCATTTGGGGTCACGCTAGTCATCATGAGATGAACTACAGCAATAACCATAAAGGTTTAGAGAGATCTCTGGGTTAGACGCTGAGGAAGACAGGAAGGGTGTACGACGTGCTCTGCCCTTTCAACCTACGGCTGCGTTGGAACGGAAACTCAGGGATGAAGAGAGTGTGCCAAGCTCCAACTGAGTGACAGCGCAGAGAGAGATCAGCGATGGAACCATGACTCTTTAAACAGCAAACACAAGGAGCCATGATCCTGACTGAAAATAACTGACAACAATTTCCCATGAATGAACACCTAATGCTGTTTCATTTTGCCATGCATAATTTAATATTCTGGAAAGGGTCTTTCCTGTGTATCGTTGTTATCTTTTGCATGTGGGAGCTTAGATTGTAAGGGTGATTGGAGATGAACAAAGGGTGGTGAGAGAATAGCCAAGTGAGGATGCACAGTGTGAACTTCTATAAGTGTACAATGGTGTTGATGTGATATACAGAATGTCAGGAAAGAAATTTTGTTATTAATGGGGTTCTTAACTGATTGAAGACTTAAGGGTGGAAGTGTATTCTGAGTGGGATTCTGATACTGGTCACATTATGTTATTATATAATGCTTTGGGGCTACTGGGGTGTCTTCCTCACATGCACCCTGTTCAAGCAGTTAAACAGATGGTATCTCAGGAAGTTGGGGGACCATTGACACAGGGAGAATCGCACAGGTATTTGAGTCTTTTGTGCCTCTTTTGGCCATGGAGAAAGGAAACTTAGTTCCACCCCAGGAAGAAGGAGAGGTGTGATGTGATCTCTCAGTGGAGAGATCAAAAGGGGAATTGTTGAATGAAGGATTTAAGTTATCTAGATCAAGGTCAATTAATATGTCTGTATGAATGGTGTATTCTTTGTGTGTGTTATTTCTTGGCTGTTTTAGGTATAGGCCTGGGTGAGGGTAACTGTAGAGTGAGGAATTTATTGATAGTGGGGGTCTGCCTGTTGGAAAATAAGGAGTAAGAGCTGTCTCAGTAAGATAAACAGATGGGGCCTCTGAAGAAGACCCCGCAACACTGATGTCTAACAATACAGACAGCCTCATAGATTTCAGCAAGGTTACACAAACTATAAATTAGTAAATTGAACAACACATTTTAAATGAAACATAAGGCTTTAACTTCTTACCACTGCATTCTTCAGTGAAGACACTGAGAGACACCTGAGATAACTTCAAAAGTTCATCAAATATGTCCAAATCCACTTCCACTCCAGCAGAATCAATCAGGACCAAATTAGTAGAACCTGGCAAACTGAATTTCATCACCACTAAAACAGAAATAATCAATAAAGTCACTCATGTGTTGCAATATGGCAGCGTCACTCATGAGTGACAAAACATTTCTCCCACAGAAAACACTACGTCCAGATGAACAGAATAAACTTTTGGGGATTTACTTACCTGGATGATTGAGCATGCATCAAGACGTTCATTTCCTGTGGAGCAGCACATTTCAGAATCTTCGGTTGCCATCTTTTCTTGCTGTTCCGGTAAGTCATCCAAGTGACTTCTTCAGTCATTTGGATGCAAATTTGCATATTATAATGGAGGAACTGACCTCCCAGCCCATTGTTCCTTCAGTGGTACTAGTTTCAGTCATTATGCAAATGTACTGTTTATAAGGTTGGGGAAACCTGCAGTCAGCTGAGGCTGAAGAAGTCACTTGAATGAGTGACGAAACGTTTCTCCCACTGAAAACGCTATGTCCAGATGAACAGAATCAACTTTTGGGCACAGGAAATGAAGGTGTGGTCTAATTTAACATTCAGTGTTAAAATCCAGTAATGACTAAAATCCACACTAACACTTTTCAGGAATCAACTCCCGGTGTGTTATTTTAATGCGATTAAGTGTTGAACTAACTCGGAACTCTGTTGACTTCAACCAAGACTGAAAAATCAACACTGGCATTTTTGCTGTGTGATATTTGTTTCTAGTCTTTGCATTTGATCTTGGGATTTATTTCTGTTATCAGTTGATGACAGATTAGGGTTATGTTATGGCTGAAAGGGCCAGGCTGTGTGTGTGGATACAGTGCTTTATTTACAGTGACGAATTTGACAACAATGCAAGAAATTCTTAAGCTATGAACTATGAACTGTGAGGTAGAAAACTATGAACTATGAAATAAAACTATGAAATGTGAAACCTAAACTGTGAGCTATGGCTAGATTCAAAAGTCCATGAACGAATCCTAGGGAGGGGAAAGTGAAGCATGATGACTAGGCGGTTAACTATGGCAGAGAGAAAACACTATGAGGAAAATTACAAACAAAGTATTTCACAAGAGCTTGACAGCCTTGCACTAACATGAATTAGCTGAAGATCTGGCAGAGGTCTGCTGTGAATGCTGTTCGTAAATGCCGCAGACTTGATTGCAGTCAGGTGTGAAGGCAGATTAGAGTCAGGTTTAGCAGCGCTGTGGAAAAAACCTGCACTCAACTGGATCATGACAGGATAATTGCTAATTGTTTTTGCATCTGATCTTTGTACCTTGATCTTTTAATTGAGTTATCAGTTAACATGTTTAGGATAATTGCTATTTGTTTCGGATCCTTGCATTTGATCTCAGGAATAATTTCTGTTATTGGTTGATGACAGGTTAACAGTCTTGGGATTAGCTGTTTTGTTTTTGTATCTGATCTTAGCATTTTGATCTTATAATTGATTTTTGTCAGATTGATAACCGCTAACAGTTCTAAAATGAACTGTTATTCTGTTTATGCCATATGATTTTCATTGTAGTGATGGGCCATGAGCAAAAGCTTTGTGGGGAATCAGAGGCGCCGACTCCCATCGAGTGAGAGCCGGAACTCAGAAAAAACGTTTAACAGTTTATTTACAAGCGATATACACACCCAGTGCTATATACAAAAATGTGCATGGGAGGGAGGAATCCAGGGGTCCTTGGAGAAAAATCACACAATTCTCCTCTTCGATCACACACGAGAACGTCCTCTTCAGTCAAACACCACACGAACCACTCACGTCAAAACTTCTGGGAAAAACATGGGCTAGGACGTGTTACGGATTCAAATATTGGGGATGGGTACAAGAGGAAAAACCACAATAACAACACTGGTCCGGCCGGGTTGAGTCAAACGATGATTTTAATGATCACACGCGTGGGAGATTCTTTCTCTCACACAGCGCCTAAGCTACGACCTTGGCTCCCTGTTTATCTGCTCCTGCTGAGATGGGGCAGAAAACCTCTCCAGTATGTTCTGTTCTCTTCTAATCAGACAAATAAGGCGATGACTTTCTGCGAACAGTATTTCTTATAACTCAGCAGTATAATGCATCATAAAACAATATCATTCATTCACAATAAATCAGCAGTCTAATGTAATGCAAATCAGTTTAACAAATGTAATAGTTATCACCTTCTTCTAATTCAGGAGAATAATGCAAACTAAAACTACATAATAATTCACAATCTTTAATTAGGGGTCTAACATGGCATAAAATAATATTATAATCCCACAGACGGATCCCGGGAAATCTATAAATCACAAGAGAGCGCAAATCACTTGACAACTAGAAAGTCAAACTTGGCGAGAGCCGGGCAACACTGATGGGGGTCATGCAACAATCCAGTGATGAGAAGCCTCGATCTGCCATCCTAAATGGATACCTGAACGCCAAGGTAATGAGCCACAGGTGAGTAATGATTTGCAGGTGTGTCAGCCAGAGGCAGGAGCCTGCAGTGAGGCTGTGTCCCAATTCAGGGTCTGCACGCTTGAAGTACACGCACTACGCATACTACATACGGTGCGTACTATAAGTACGAGAAGAAGTGAGAGGCTTGTGGGACGGTCTAGCCTTCGTCACGCTGTTCAGGTTGCCTAGCAACCATGATACTAACCGTGAGAAATGTTTCATACAGCATTGTGTGACATAAATAAAGGAGAAAAAATGTTTTGTTGGTCATTCATTTTTGTCATGACATCACTTTGATTAGTTGAGTATCTGAGGCTGAGACCACGGGACTGTAAAACATGATTGTTGGGCTTCATTTCTGTACTGAACAGTCATTTCAAGATTAGTTAGTAAATAACAATTAGCTAATGTTGGTCATGAGACTAAAATCATCTCACTGTGGTAATGTAAATATAATATGGGCAATATTATATGTATTGTCAGATTATTATGATATATATATATTACAGCAGGAGCTTGAACTCTGGGTGAAAGATTCAAGTTGCAGTTATTTCAATATCCTATCACCTTAAATCTTCACTCAAAGACAAGTATCTTTGACAGTGTATATATAGATGTATTATATATAAGAGACAAATATTGTTCTTTTAATATGTTGGCATTACTAAATTTGGCTCAATGCTTACATATATGTGTAAAAACAAAATGTACAAGCTGTGAAAACTGTTTCTGATAGAATGAAGAGTAGACTGATATATTAAATATTCCTTTATTGATGAGAAAATCAGACCATGTCATAACTGCTTTAAGTCATACAGAATAAATATCAGAGCCTTAAACAGGCTGACTTCTGCTAAATGCATCAAACTGGGCAGAAAGTATACAAACACATAACATCCTTATAGAATATGATGTAACACTATAGATCAACTTACCTCAGAATATATAAAGCATATAAACAATTACAGCAATATGATGCAACAAACACAGCAGTGCTACTAATCCAAAATACTCAAAGCTTCATAGAACTGAAACAAACATTTATTTTTAGGTCCATTCTGCTGCTGATACATACTTTAGGTTTCTGAATATTAAACTTGTTGCTGCCTTTCATAGTGTGTAACTTGAAGGCCCTGAGTACTTTCTCCCACACTGAAAACACTGGAATGATAACATTATTTGAACATTACCTAATAAGACTGATTCAGGGCAGACAGTTAGTTATTTTAAACTTTCCTAGCAGTCCTTCACAAACAGGGAACAGTCTGTCTATTCTCTCCATCTGTCAGCTGCTGCTGGCTCTTCCTCCTCCTCTTCATCACACACTGCTGAGTTTGTCCTGGTGGATCATCAGGGGTGCAAAGCCTCACAGATGATGTGCAGCAGTGGGTCCCTCAGTCTGTCCTCACTCTGGACACTTGCAGTCGTCACACATGGAAATCAAATGTGTGATAAGCTGCAGGATTCAAACACAAGTGTAACTTATAAATACATGTTCATACTTTTATTACACAATCAGAGAGAAAGAAAAAGAGAGAGAGTGCAGGACAGACAGACAGGTGACAGTCTCAGGTGTATACACTGCTACAAAACAGCACAAGAGAAGGAAGATTTAGTGTTTGTGTTATTACGAAACAAGAAGAGTTCCCAGATGGTACAGTGGACACATGTGTGACTCCTGTGATTAAAGCATCTTTCTTTCAGCTTAACGAGTGAACTGTCAGCTCGTTCAAACACACGTTAAAGTCCGTTTGGCTCGATACCACCGAACAGAGGCAGCAATATAACATAGCTAACATTAACAGTGCAGTGAATCCTGCTTGTGCCGTGATATTCAGGGGTCCGTTCTTCGTACCTCGCTTACTACATCCAAGATCAAATCATCGCGCCAAGTTTGAGCTCGCTATTCCGGTCCTCCGAACACACCTGTTGTTGACGATTAGTACAGCTGGATGAAGTAATGTGAGATCACTGGGTGGCTTAAAAGGGGCTACGCATCGATAGTAGAAACATTGATCGGCAACCCTTTGATTGGTCGGCGAAAATGTCGAAGGAGCGCGCTCAGTATTTTTCGGCAGCAGAGCAAGAACTCTTGATTGAGGGATTTCGGGAGTTTCAGAGTTTAATTAAAACGCAAGGGAACACTGCAAAGGCTGCAAAAGCAAGGAGAGAGGGCTGGCAGAAAGTTGCTGACAAATTAAACTCGTAAGTAATTTAATAATAACAATAATAATAATGGATTGGATTTATATAGCGCTTTTCAAGGCACCCAAAGCGCTTTACAATGCCACTATTCATTCACTCTCACATTCACACACTGGTGGAGGCAAGCTACGGTTGTAGCCACAGCTGCCCTGGGGCAGACTGACAGAAGCGAGGCTGCCATATCGCGCCATCGGCCCGTCTGGCCAACACCAGTAGGCGGTAGGGTAAATTTATTATATTATATTACATTATATCCTCTTTCACATTAGAGCCACAACAGGACCCACTAGAACATGGGAACAAGTAAAAGTGAAATATAAGAATATTCTACAGAATGGTAATATTTATCACTTATATTGCTCTTAGTCTCTTGAAAAGAGACCCTGAAATAATCTGTTTGTTTGTTTATAACAGCAACCAACAAAAGGGCAGAGCAAAAAAAGACAGGTGGTGGTCCTGCACCCCCTCGTCAACAAGTTGGTTAAGTAAATAATACCCTCACGGGAAAATCGATATCTCTCTATGAGCACACTGTCGCGCTGAGCTAAAGGATCCTGTCTATCCCGCAATATACGCTGAATTCTGAAAACTCTCCTTATCAATCTTGCACCTTCCGCAATGGGTTGCTCGCGTACAAACGGACAGGACATGGCTGCGACAGACTTCCCAAATCCACCTTCGCTTTTATAGCCGTGGTCTCTCATCTTGATTACACGAAGTAATTTACTATTACTACTCTAAAATATGAATTACATCTGAAATAATCAAATACATGAAATAGAATGATTAATAGTACATTTCCCTTTTTTTAGGAAATGACCTGTATGTATCTGTATGAAATCAATAAAAGAATCAAATACTGCATTATCTTTAGTTACATTGATAATATTTATTTATGGAAAAACAGTGGAAAAATATCGCTGTTGCTTTCGTATAAATGAAGCGGACATACCTGAGTGGCCGCGATCTAATCCTGTTTACATAAAGTAAGCCTGCTCCCAAGCAGGTTTACGCTTACGGATCTGTTGCTATGACAGCAAGTCCCGGATGAGCTTCGGAGAACCGAACGATCCAAGATCAAGCGAAATCGTCAACAATCAAATCCAGCTAACTTACTTAGCGAGGTACGAAGAACGGACCCCTGGACTGCAAACCGAGCAGCATTCACTGACTTTCAGCTTGTTGTGTTTGTGGATATATGACTGACTTTAATTATCCATAAAATCATCACATTCTCTGTTAAATTAAGGTCAACTATTGAACGGTGTATATTTACGCATATTGAGACAGGCCCACCGACCCATCCTTAAAATTCAGGGAAATGTAGGACACATTTGAGAGCCGCATTTCAAGCAGCCTTTTAATTGGGACAGCCTTCGTCGCGTCGCTGGGACGTAATCGGCCTTAAAATGCGGCCTTTAAAGCTGCAGACCCTGAATTGGGATACAGCCACACACACACATAATTTGGTAAACACTGCCTTACAAAATGCCTATCTGAATTAAAATCCTGGTTCAGCTCTAATTTTCTTAAGCTCAATGAGAATGAAACTGAAATCCTCCTTATTGGCACTAAATCCAACCTTTTGAAGGCAAATCATTTCTCACTCACTGTTGATAACTTATCTTTTTTTGTTTTTGTTCTTCATTTTGCCATTTTTCTATTATGTTTTTTATTCTATTGTTAAGTGTCCTTGGGTAACTTGAAGGGCACTTATTAAGTAAAATGTATTATTATTATTATTATTATTGTTATTATTATTATTATTAAATTATTGAGCTCTATTCAAGTCTTAAATAGACAACAATATCTAACCATGTCATTAATTGTATGGGCAAGCCATGTTGTCACAAATCATTTATAAGCTTCTTAAATTACAAAAGAGTGGATACTGGATAGAAAGAAAGATAATCAGCTTGATCTTTTTACTTAAATACAAGATATGAGAAAAATGACCCCTTAAACCCAAATTAATGTGATATGAACTACTTAAAATGGCAGAATGCAACCCCAGAAAAAAAAAATTCTGAGGAGAACTTTTTCATTTTAGTCTGACCCCAATAGCATCCGCTAACATGGAGGAGGTGGGGTTTATGATCTTTGGGGCTTTGGAGCGTGATGTCACGGGGTGGGCGTGGAAAGGATTTCGCAGCCACCATAATGGGGACTGTCAGGTCGTCCACGTTTTCTACAGTCATTGGTTCATGCTGTTGGCCTACGCACCTGCAATCACTCCACTCACCTGCTGCGCATTAGCTCCACGTCTCCAGCCATTACTGAAGGCGGCGTCTCTGTGCTTCTTGCCGCTGTATCGTTATACCATTTAAGGCTCTCTCTATTTTATCGTGCTTTTCGTCGTCGTGTTTCTGTGGATGTCTAACTTCCTCCCCGTGTACAGACCCTCCTGGACCGTTCCCCGTTTTCCTTTGACTTTGTCGTGAGTAAGGATATTGGTGTGTGGAGTGCAAAAGAGGAAGTGTGAGTGACTGGCGAGTGAGAAGAGGAGTTTCGGACTTGTTCACCTTTTTCTGGATTGCCCTGCGCTATTGTATATAGCTCCTGGTGTCACTCTAAATAAACTCTTTTTAATTGAAACCTTTCAGAATTTCGCGCTTAAGTCCGCAATTTAAACCTTGACAGGATCAGAAATTACAATTTATCTTTCAGTTTCTATTCTTGGTCATGGATGGTTTTGTGCGAAACAAACTGACTGAATGGAAACTAAGTGAATGGATTGAGACATTTGAAGGTAAATTATTACTGTCCAGTGATGGCTACAGATATTTATACGTCCCATTAACTCTGGAAGAATAAGACCTATTAATGCACATTTAAATGTTGTTCTGTACTATAGCATGATCAGTTTTTAATGTCGTTTATGCTTAGAGAGTAGAAAATCACTTGTGGTTTTCATATTTACTTCACAAAATGTGTAAGCAAGAAAAAACGTCCTAAGACTGTTAAGTGATAGTTACTTAAAATAAAAGGGAATTAAATGATTTCAAATCCTACATCAATGCAGAACTGCTTTTTAAAAAATGTCCTTAAGTAATTTTATAAACAATCCTTCTGCTATTTAACTTTATTACAGCTCAAGAAATTGATGAGGAAAGTCTGTATCATCTTGATGATCAGGAAATTGATCAATTGATCACAAAAGCTGGACCTAGAGTAAAATTCAAGGATAAACTAAAGCTGTTAAAGGTAATTAAACGCTTTAAGATTTCTTTCCTTTTGTCTGAAAAATCTCACTCTTGTTAAAGTTTACAGATGAATTTGGTTTAGAATTATTATGGTGTGCACAGTTACAGTGGAGCCCAGCTTGCCCCTACGACATGTCAAACCCGCAGAACCTCCAGCAAACTCACCCGCTGGGTCAAATGATGGCCGATATGGCGGCCTTGCAGCAGCAGCAGGCAGCAGTGCAGGCCCAAGCTGAGCAGCAGACGCGACTCTTGCAAAACTTTTTGGCCGCTGCGAATCCGATCCATCTGGACCGGCTAGGACTCTCCCCAGAAGACCATCGTCGCCGCTTCCGTGGTTGCCGCATGGGAGCACAAGATCAGCCTTTCTCTTTTGCGCAGTGGCTCCGGTACGCAGCGGAGAGGTGGCTGCAGCCTGGCCCGACTAAAGGGGAGGCACGGCTGCTGGAGGCTGTCGTTCTGGAGCAGTTTGTGGAGGGGCTGCCAGTGGGAACTGCGGACTGGGTCAAGCGTCACAAGCCACCCAATCTCGAGGTGGCAGTGGCACTGGCCGAAGACCACCTGATGGCG
Organism: Perissodus microlepis; assembly: GCF_051167445.1. Taxonomy (NCBI): domain Eukaryota; kingdom Metazoa; phylum Chordata; class Actinopteri; order Cichliformes; family Cichlidae; genus Perissodus; species Perissodus microlepis. Next base: position 15,037,416 of record NC_140464.1, read on the forward strand.
CGGACGGAAAACCCCGGAAGATCGCTGCCAGGGGAGGTGAGCGTCTGCCAAAAATGTACAGTGGAACCCTGACTTACGAATACCCCATTTAACGAAAAATTCAAGTTATGAAGGCACTGAACGGCAATATTTCTGCCCATGTTACGGCAAAATGCCCGTGTAACGTAATCCGCTGGCTCTGATTGGCTGAGCCTACAATGCCTTCCGAATCATGTGACAACCCCTTGGCTTTCGTAATTGTGCTTTGCTGTTCCAGTTGAACGACCTAGTTGTTCTAGTTAGCAATTAGCCTATAGCCTATCGTTCAACATCACCTCACTCAAAAGGTGCGATGGGTGCTTCAACTTAAGAAAATTTTCGACTTACGAAAGACCCTCGGGAATGAATCTATTTCGTAAGTCGGAGTTCCACTGTATATCCGATTTTTTTTTTGTTTGTTTGTTTGTTTGTTTTTGTTTTGTTTTGACGTCGATGTCTTTACTTGTATTAGTAAATAGACTTTAGTGACTTTAGCGTTTAAAGTGTCTTTATGACTGCGTATTTGTACCCATATTGTCATCAATCCAGTTTGTTTGTTTATAAAATGTGATGTTATATTTTTTTTTATTTCTGCTGCCCTCTTGGCTAGCGCTCTCTTGAAAAGAAAAAATATTTTTATTGTCAATTACTTTTGAGCCAGAAAAGTTATGTTGCCAAAAACTGATTGCAGCAGCTACTTTATGATAGGAAAGCTCTCTAAATTACTTGATATTCTTCGTGAGAGATATGATTGATCTATTTGACAGATTTTAAGTCAAAAGTTACTTTAACCCTTTAAGACCTACCATAGAACCAAGTCCACCAGACCTTATATTATATTTTTACATGCTGTAGTGCCATTTTTGGGAGCATTTCAAGTTGCTATACATCAATGCAACCATTATAATCCACATTTTAATAATATGAATGCATTAAGTGCATAGCAGTGGTGGAGCGGGGGGGTGGCTTACTGGGCTTAAGCCCGGGTTGTTTTCTCAAAAGCCCGGGGTCTTTTGGAGTGTAATTTTTTTCATAGTTAGATGCCTGGCTGACACTGTATAAAACAAAAACTACACACAATATTCGAAGCACATAGTGCACACTGTGGGAATTTACGACTGTGCTTAAATCCCCCCTAATATTGGTATGATCCGAGCTCAGACACTAAGCGGGGCGGGGCAGCTGCTACCTGGAGTGCGCTATTAGAGAAACGCAGACAGAGGAGAACTGAAGTTTGACCAGGTATCAAAGCAAATCATTCGTACTGTACAAATAATGTAAATATGACTGTGTATCACGAAAGATTGATATCAAACTGATCACTTGACCCATATTACGTTACTTGCTCTTTGAGTGAATCAACAAATGGCGAAATGAAAAGCCGAACAACAACAATGCTGTTTCTTTAGAGAGTCTTAGCTTACATGTGTGTTTATTTCATATTTTCAGTTGTTACCCTCCACAGCTAAATAAATCGGTTTCAGTAATGCACTGATCTACAAGAATGGACATAAGGGGCTTCTTTCAAAGAAAAAACTCTGGTAGTATTTTATATATTATGCTTTGTATGTTGTTCAGTATATTTCTATGCAAAACAAGAGGAACTTCAATACACAGCAGTATATTCACAGTTTAAACCAGATGTTTACATACACTTTATGGAAAACACAAGAACATCTTTTTTACTGTACAACATCAATTTAGAGTAAACTTGTTTTGGTTAAATAAGTATTGAAATATCTTTTGAATTAGTTAAATGTCAGAATAAAGAGAGACAGAGCTGTCTATTTTTTATCACTTTCATCAAATTTAGGAGCACATATACACTAAGTTTATTGTTAATTAATAAGAAAACTCCAGACTATTCCATTCTGAGCTGAAGAAGCTTCTGATAGGTTAGTAGAGTCCATGTGAGTAAATTGGTGGCACACCTGTGGATGCATATAAGGCAAAACAGAGCCTGTTTCTTTAAAATGGGGAAAATCAAGAGATATCAACCAAAACACCTGGAAAAGAATTGTGGAGCTCCATAAGTGTGGCTCAATTTTGAATACAATTTGGTGCCATTTACAATTAAGAAATACAGATAGTTTCTCTCTTTACTCTTAAATTTAACAAATGTTTTTTATATTTATCAATCTAAAAAAAAACATTTAGTCTGATTTGATGTTACAATTAAAAAAAGTGTTTGTGTTTTGATCTGAAGAGTTTGTAAATATCTGGTTTCAACTGTATATTTGATGATTGTCAGCACAAAGAGGGAGAGCGAGGGGGAGAGAGAGGAGAATGAGGACAGAACAGAGATGGAACAAGAGCAGGGCCCTGTTTCAGAAAGCCGGTTTAGTGCAAACTCTGAGTAAGTATACCCTGAGTTAACGAAAACTCTGGGTTTTCGGTTTCACAAAGCGAGTTTAGATTAATTCTGAGTGAGTTACTATGACGACACACTCCGTGACGCTAACCTGCCCCCTAGCAGGTTTACTTCAACTAACCCTGACTTTCTCCGCCTCTTTGTCGGAAACCTGACTGTAGGAAGTGTCAGACATGGCGTGCCCCTTCCTTGAAGAGCCAGTAGATGTTGAAGCCCAAATTCTCTGCAGAGCTCTCCGCCGGGAGAGAGTGATTAGAGCGCGTTTCGGACATTTTATCATTTCCTGATGATTTTCTGTGTGAACGTTACCGTTTTTCAGCACAATCTATAATTTATTTGAATAACATCCTCAGGCCTAATATTGCTCATGTGACACATCGCGGACATTCTCTCAGTTCTGTACATATTATTTGTATTGCACTTCGTTTTTTTGCAAACGGGAGCTTTCTGTATAATATTGGTGACGCTGAGCACGTTTCCAAGGCTACCGTCTGTCGGGCAGTCAGGAATGTTACAGTTGCACTGAAACGTCTCCTGTACTCGTTTGTGGTGTTCCCCGGTCATAGACCCACAAGATTTATCAAAGAGGGATTCCACAAAATTGCAGGTATCAGGATGAACAAAACTTAATTCATGATGTGGTGATACTTGAACTACTACTTAAATTTTACATTTATTTTCAGGGTTCCCAGGCGTGATTGGCTGTATAGATGGCACTCACATTCCAATCATTGCTCCTTCAGTAAATGAAGGAGACTATGTGAACAGGAAGTCTTTCCACAGCATTAATGTACAGGTACATAGTTCCCTGTAGCATTTCAAACTAACAAATTATTTCATTATAGTAATGGATGCTAATTTGTGTTCTCTGCACTGTGAAGATCATATGTGATGCTGCCAACATTATCACAAATGTGGAAGCCAAGTGGCCAGGCTCTGTTCATGACTCACGAATTTTTCGTGAATGTACACTGAGCACAAAATTTGGACATGGTGAGTTGAAAATACTTTAAAATATATAAAGACCAATTGCTACAGGGACATTTGAACTGAAGTGTATCCTTCTGTCTTAGGAGAGTTCACTGGCTACTTGCTTGGTGATAGGGGGTATCCATGTTTACCCTATTTGCTTACCCCTTACCCTGACCCTGAACCGGGCCCACAGCAGCGATATAATCTGGCTCATTGCAGGACAAGAGCCAGAGTTGAAATGACTATCGGAATGCTTAAGGCCCGGTTCCAGTGCCTTCAAAGACTCAGGGTCACCCCAGAAAGGGCATGTGACATTATTGTGGCATGTGTGATTCTTCACAACATTGCCACAATTAGAGGAGAACACTGTCCTTCTGAACCAAACATCAGCAGTGATCCAAACCATGACCATCCTAACCCTCCCACGGACATACAAGATGGAAGAGCAGTCAGAGACACCATATGTCACAATCATTTCCTTTGACCCATCACCTCAACATGTTGAAAGAAGAATAAACAGATTTTTTTGTTCAACTGGCTTTATTGGTCGCCTGTATTTCCTGTACACAAAGTATTAATAAGTATATTATTATGTTGTTCAAACACTGAAATAATTCGTCCATCTCTGACCACTTCGCCCACCCTTAACTGATGTTCCAGCAGTAAAATCTCAATCTTGGTCTTTTGGATCTGCTGCTTGAAGTGTTCCATTTCCAAGTAGCATTTTTTTATTTTCTTGATCAAATAGGTCTTGTACAGCTGCTTTACAGGGAGCTATTGAAACACAGAAAATAGCATTGACATTCATAGTACATGCCTACTTAGGTTGGTTGTAAATCAGTGCTGAACATCTTACTGAGGAAAGGTTTGTTGGAGAAGTGGCTGGACCCTCTTCCTCTTAATTTCCATCATCACTCTGTTAGAGACATAGAAAGTCCATGGTTTTATTATAGTACCACATTTTATTCAATTGTTATATTTTCCATTGTAAGATGTAAACCTCATAAAGTGTCTCTGTTGCTTCCTCCTCTGTAACAGCTGTCAATGTTTCTTCATTATTTTCCTGTAGTAAAGAAATTAACAACATTGCTGTTCTACTGTAAACTCATATAATCTGTGGAGTATTAAGAGTACTCACAACTGCATGTTGGTCTGGCTCAACAGGAGGCTGCACCAGATGCAGTATACCATCACCATCAACTGATAGAATATGAGGTTTATACAGGTCACTTATAACTTACAAGGGACCAAATGGCAATTAACAAACATATACCAATCACCTTACACTTCATTGTCATTATGCTCTCAAAGACAACCAAGACTGAGGGAGGGCAAAATCAGTAGGAAAATAACTTCACTACAAAATAATTCATTATGGTAAAGAGTTTATCAAATGAATGAGTAGCACTGCAAAGGTGACTGTGAAGAAAGGATGTATGCACATCATGTATTATTTTGAATTTACCTCTTATGTAGGCACTTGTGTCTTGCGGGGTTATTGACTCAGAGGATGTCCCCGCAGAGATGCCTTCAGCCACAGGGCGCCCACTGTTTTGGCTGAGGGCCGACTGCTCAGCCTCTGTGAGTGGTGGTGGTGGGGGACCCCCACCTGTTTTTCGGGCTTCCGCTTTTTTTCTGTTGGCTATAACGGGTCACATTTGAGCATACAGAGTAAGCAAATATGTACTTGTAATGTGCTTAGATAATTTCAATAAGTGCTTACAGAAAGAAAATTAATGTAGCCTCTAACTGCAATTGATTTACATAGGACAAACAGACCAAGCACTATGGCTCATAATACAATTACACCTTACCTGTTTGGACTATATTTTTATATTTCATTTTTTACTTGCTGCCAGGAACGTTTGGGGCCTGTTGGGTTGCACCTGCGCTCACATCACAAAATAAAATGTATAAAATAAAAAATAAAATAAAATATAATAAAATAACGTGTTAAATGGGTGGAAATCCCTAGATCAATGTTTAAATTAACACTCACGCATTGACTCTGTCGGCTATGTTTTGCCATGCATGCTCCCTTTCTTTTGCAGCTGAGGCTGTGTTACTTTTTTTTCCGCAAAATTTGCATGTTATCGGCATATGCTGCCATCAGAATTTCGGCCTCAAGCGCTGTAAAATACATTGACCGCGCCTTCTTTCCCTCCGTCTCCATGGTGACTCGCTTAATCTGTGCTCCACTAATCAGGGCTTTATGTATCCTCGTGCGCGCGCTTAACTTGGGGTTAAAGCAACTCCGCGTTGATTGAACTAATTGTTATCAGCCTTTCTGAAACCGAATATTCCGAGTTGGACAGTTCGGGGTTACTCAACCCTGAGTATCATTTTTAACTCTGAGTTTTCTAAACCCGCTTTCTGAAACAGATCCCAGGTGAGAGACACATGTTAGTCAAATGGTTGTTTACCAAGAGTATCACCGTATCATAGGTACTCATGTATCTCGTACCTAGTGTTTCTTTTTAGGTTTGTTATTTTTCAAATTCTATATTTATTAAGTTATGCAGGCTTGTTTGCACAACAAGGCTAAATAATTATATAAACTTTTCTCAATCTAAATAGTGGACTTTGGTAGAATTAAAAAAATAAGTGTAGTGCAGGTCTATGATGATTTTTAGTGCTACTGTCATCTAGTTCTGATTCATGTTCTGTCTTGGTTAAGTCCTAAGTAGTCCTGATTTTGAACTGTTGTAGTCCTGTTTTAATTCTGGATCAGTTCTGGGTCTGGTTGAATTGGGGTTTAGTCCCTGTGTCTTGATACAGCCCTGATTTTGTTCTGCCCTGCTGCTTAATTAAAAAACTAATTTAAGGTGTCCTGCATATGTGATATATTTTTTTCCTATATGAAGTCATTCTTTTTTGAACAAAACTCAAAACAGAGCCTATTAATCTTTCAGTCATTTCTACCCCCCCCCAAAAAAAAAAAAAAAAATCCCACATGCATACTACCCTTTATGGCTAAGCCCCAGGTGTTTCAAATGTCTGGCTCCGCCTCTGGTGCATAGTGACTACATAAATTGCAAAAAAGTGCAATAAATTACAAAAACATTGAAAATCGTTTTTGTTTTTTTAACATATATTACTAGTTACAGAAATTTAAGAGGCTTATCCCTCAAAACTGTAAATACAAAAAAGTTGCACAAAATAGTTTCCCACCACATGATCTTTATTTTGAGTGTCTTCATAGTTTTATTTTTGAAATACACCAATTTTTATATACTGCAGGAAAATCGAAAATAAATATTATAATGCAAATTTGCAAAAAAACAGCATAAGCATCAAAATAAACTATTTCCAGCAGTGTAATTTGAGTTCTAAGCATCCCCGAAACGACACAAAGTCATAAAGTCAAAGATAACTTTTAAAAACACCTGTATATGCTTATGAGGCCCTGAAGTTGAAAAAAACTACATTTCCGCAAAAATGACGTCACTTCTGGTTTCGGGCAGGTAATGGCGGACATGCGATAATTCGCGCTGACGTCTATTCCAACGTAGGAAGTGTTACGAACAGCTGATCGGATCGGCAAAGCGTGTTTCTGGAATATTATGTTTTTGTTGCTGCAAGCGCTTTTTCTGCAATTTTTGCAAAGCTATATGTGGAAGGAAACCGTGACCTAGGGCAAGCTGATGGCATAAGATGTAAGTACAACTCCTCCGGTTTCATATGCAAAAAAATTATTGCGCTAGCTTACGTGGTTGCAGTTCTACCGGGATCTAAAAATAGTTATGCAAAATGGAGCGTGCCCGCTCCGACCGGCTTTAAAGGGTTAAACAGCTTGAATTTCTGCAATCATTTTTTGGCAACTGCTGGAAAACCCTTTCTGACAGGCGATCACTTTTTGACACAACGCCCCCCCTGGAGAAGCAAACTTTCCGTGCCAGCAACACTGACCATCAAGGACCACCGGCTACGCTCCAACCATTTCCTCTCTCCTCTCTCTCCGTAGGTCCTGGCAGCAACAGACACTGTACCTGGCTCACCGGCGGCTGCACAGGCACCAGGACAGGAGTGTTGGCGGTGCGGGCAGCTGGGACATTTTCAACAGGAATGTCCGCTCATGGAGGTGCAGGTGTACCATGTTGCCGGAATGCCAACATGTTCCCATGGTCCACGAAGGATGTACAGTATTCCAGTAAGGTGCCAAGGGATTATATACCAGGCTATGGTAGAATCAGGCTGCACCCAGACTAGTCCACCAAACCCTGGTTTGGCCTGGGGCATTGTTGGAGGCTGAGTGGGTGAAGGTTAGATGTGTGCATTAGTGGTGGATCTTGGATTGAACCAAAATATTAATATCAAAGTTTGTATTGATATTGATAGGAGCGTAATGAGATTGATACTTCTGTCTTGATGCATGCTCAATCATCCAGGTAAGGAAATCCCAGGTTTCCCCAACCTTATAAAGTGCAAATGTACTGTTTATAAGGTTGGGGAAACCTCCAGTCAGCTAAGACTGAAGAAGTCACTTGGATGAGTGATGAAACATTTCTCCCACTGAAAAGTCCAGATGAACAGAATCAACTCTTTGGGATACTAGTTTCTGTTTCTTTGTTAATCCTGGATTCATCAAAGAGGTAACCTGGCCGTCTATGTAAGTGCCGCTGCTTTCAAGAGTCATAGCATTTACTGTAATTGAAACAACTATCCCGAATATATCATGGCTCAGATTTGATTGAATATAATTACCCTCCTGTGTTAACTGTGAAAGAGATACTGTACAGTTACTATATTTAAACTACAAGTAGATGTGATACAGACTAATTCATTTTATTATTTCTGTCCTTGTTTCGAATTAATAATCCAAAATTTAAGAAATCCCCCAAAGCACTTAAAGACCATGAAAATTCATTCCAATTAAGCAATTGGATGAAACATCCACCTTAATTGTTAAAAAAGCATCAGTATCGGTTTCGGAATTGTTGATACTGGGCCTGTATTTACTTGCTATAAGATGGAGACCTAATCCTGCAGTATCTCACACCACTAGTGTGCATGGGGAAATTCATAAGTATCCTATTGTGTCACCCCACCCCTGCCCTGCAAAAACCACACCCTGCCACACAATGATAGCAATATTATTCACAAAAGTTCTTTAATTTCTTGCTGATATGGATTTTCAATGTTTTCATTTTTTAGAAATTGAAAAATACTAAGCAACCACAAAAAGAAGCAGTCAATACTTCTAGTCAAGTAAGTCAAAAACAGTTTTATGGCACTTCTTTCAGTATCTATACTGTAACTTACATTTTTAAAGTAAACATTTTACATTGATTTGCACTTAGCTTTACCGGCTCTGCAAACAAGAGCATAAAGGAACAGCTGATTTGGATCAGGTACGGATTATTGAATTTCAGATAATGAACCAGCATGCCTTCATTCATCATACATATACACAGAGGCGACCTGAGTCAAAGTAAAGCCCCAGTCACACAAGCCTAGGGACCAGTCTGCGACTTCAAATCCTTACAACCTCCACAAACCACTAACCTGATGTAGTTGCCTGATGTTGGAATACACATTTTACCCTAGCAGCTGGTTGTTGCCAGGGATGGGGTGGTCACCAACTGGTCTCTAGGTCTGTGTTACTGGTGCTGAACGAGACAGAAAAATTGACTCATGGGATCATGTTTATTGAGAGGCAAGAATATGAATGCTTTTTTTTTTTTTTTTTTTTTTAATTTTTTTTTTTTTATTGCTGTGCTATTTGAGAATATAAAAATAAAAGTCCATATAAGTTTGTAAATTGTAAAAAGTGCATGTGAAAGTTAGTTTTTTAAAAAAGAATTTGTTTCTGTACAGGTGCTATAATTTTGTGTGTAAATTCAATCATGCATACATGTACAATTATTGTAATTTAATTTCAAACATGAAAGTCCAAATATTTATATTCATCCTCAGGTTTTGCCATGCATAAGTGCTAAAGGTGAGACAAATGTATAATTCTCTTAATACATCTTATTTGTTTTTTATTAGTGTTGTTGCAGCAAGGATTTTTATATATATATATATATATTTTTTTTTTTTTTGTAATCCAACAAGGAAAGCGAAAGTCGGATCTGCTTCTGAGTGCATCCAGACAATGGCAACCACCACCTAAACAGCAATACAACTGTGCAGAACGATCACAGTCAGGTGTGGTTTTTTTTTGTTTTTTTTTTAAAAAGGGAAAAATTCCCCCCTCGCCCCTTCAGGCAGACTGTCTGCCAAGCTCAGGTTCTCTACCAGAGGCCTGCGCAGTATCTTACCTGTTCCTAGGACTGCGCTCTTCTGGACAGAGATCTCTAATGTTGTTCCTGGGATCTGCTGGAGCCACTCGCCTAGTTTGGAGTCACCGTACCTCTGATTACCACTGTTACCTTCACCCTCCACATCTTCTTGAGCTCTTCTCTGAGCCCTTGGTATTTCTCAAGCTTCCTGTGTTCCTTCTTCCTGATGTTGCTGTCATTGGGAACTGCTACATCAATCACTTCTTCTGTTTGTCTACCACCATTATGTCCGGTCGGTTAGCTACCACCGTTTTGTCCGTCTGTATCTGGAAGTCCCACAGGAACTTAACTCGGTCATTCTCCACCACCCTTGGGGGCGTCTCCCATTTTGACCTCGGGACTTCGAGGCCGTATTCGGCACTATGTACTATGTACACTATGTACACTATGTCAGCCACTTGGTTGTGCCGTTCCATTTATGCCATGCCTGCTAGCATCTTGAACCCTGCTGTTGTGTGCTGGATTATCTCAGGGGGATCTTTACACAACCTGCACCTGGGGTCTTGCCAGGTGTGATAGACCCCAGCCTCTGTGGATCCTGTGCTTAGAGCTTGTTCCTGTGCTGCCATGATTAGTGCCTCTGTGCTGTCTTTCAGTCCAGCTTTGTCCAGCCACTGGTAGAATTTGTGGATGTCAGCCACCTCCTCTATCTGCCGGTGGTACATACCGTGCAGGGGCCTGTCCTTCCATGATGGTTCCTCCTCCTCCTCTATCTTGGGTTTCTGCTGCCTGAGGTATTCACTGAGCACGTGGTCGTTTGGGGCCATCTTCCTGATGTATTCGTGGATGTTTGTGGCCTCATCCTGGACTATGGTACTGACACTCACTTGTCCCCGGCCTCCTTCCTTCTACTTAGCATACAGCCTCAGGGTGCTGGACTTGGGGTGAAATCCTCCATTGATAGTAAGGAGCTTCCTTGTCTTGATGTCAGTGGCTTCTATCTCCTCCTTTGGCCAGCTCATTATCCCAGCAGGGTACCCGATCCCAGGCATGGTGTAGGTGTTGATAGCCCGGATCTTGTTCTTACCATTCAGCTGACTCCTCAGGACTTGCCTGACCCTCTGCAGGTACTTGGTGGTTGCAGCTTTCCTTGCAGCCTCTTCATGGTTCCATTTGCCTGTGGGGTCCCTAGGTACTGTCCTCCATGTCTGCAAAGGTGCCTTCTGGTATTTCAGTTCTGCCTACCTTTCCTCTCATTGTTATCATCTGACTACATTTCTACAATCCAGACGACATTCCAGTGTCCTTGCTGTATATGCAAGAGAGACGGAGGGAGAATTTATGTATGACACTTTGTTTTTTCTGTTTTGCCTTTTTACATTTCAGTGGACCACATTGTGAATTTTGATGTCAAAGACATAATGAGACATGTCAGTGAAAGACTACATGGCCATGACAAGCTCAGTGTTTTCCTAAAGTGAGTAATAAAGATTCCCTATTTTTGTTGGACCTTGCACCATTTTTGGGGGGAAAAAAGTAGTTGGAGGAACAGTTTGCTGTAATTTGTTATAATAAAGATACTAAAGATTTAAACTCTGTCAGAGCTCAACATGGAGCTGTGATGCAGTTTGTTCCAGTACTAAGTTGAATTGTACCAGAAACTGTAATTTCACATTTTAGAGGTGAACAGTAGCTTTTGAATACTGATTAATATTTGATGTTTTTCATGTATGTAGTCTTCAGAGATACTACGTTTAAAAATATCAAGTCTAAGCATTAAAAATGTTTTTTTTTCCAACCAGTTTTTTAAAAAACTGTTTCTGTTTTCAGTTTGATATTTCTAAGAATGAATCATTTAATCCCTATTTAAACTCTTTCAACAGGGATAAAATCAAGGATTTGGAGACAGAAAAGAGGCACCTGGTTGGTGTCTTTGGTAAAGCTGGGGCTGGAAAGAGCTCTTTAATCAATGCCATCATTAATAAGAAGGGCCTGTTGCCTTCTGGAAGTGTCAGTGCATGTACCTCAGTAATGATAAAGGTGGAGGCTACCAGTGGATCAAAGTATGAGGCACACATCGAGTTCATTACAAAAGAGGTAGAATGAAATATGAATATGGTGATTCTTGAAGTAATGCGTTACAATAAAGCTGCAAAAACTTCTTTACTAAAATTAAGATGTAATTTTATTTACTTTTATAGGATTGGAAAAATGAGGTGCAGTCACTAAAACAGGCTTTTGAAGACGACAACATCTATGATGATGATGGTGGGAATGATGATGTATTTGATGCTGATGGAAAGTTATCAGCGCTGTATGGTGAAGAGTGGAAAGAGAAATCCACTCTCAGCCTCATGGACAACAAATATTTCAGAGATATTCCAGAGTTTCTGAAGTCCAAAATAAAAATTTTGAAAAATGATTCAGTAAGTGTGCAGAACTACAGACCAAAATGAAATGAACCTGTTTTTCTTCTACTAGAATTTATAAATACTTTATGCAGATTAAAGCTTATATTAGGCCACGGTGTGGGTGAGATACAAGAAAGATCAGTGTTTTTTACAGACATCACATAGAGTAGTAGGAAGTCACTAAAGCAGCAGTAAGCTGCGTTGAAGCTGCATCTTTTCAGTAGGAAGATGTCCATGCTATCTAATGCCTTCCTACTTGGAAAGCACAGACGGAGACAAAGCACTGGTGAAGCAGATGTTTCCCCAGTGTATAGCTGAGCAGATACTGTATATGTTGACACAATGTCAATGTGCTGTCTGCAAATTTCCATTCCAAATGTTGGAACCCATACATTTAATTCTTGCATTGTACATTTTTTTTGTTTGTTTGGTTGGTTTTTTTTGCAGGCTGAAGGGTTGTCTGAAAAATTAGTGAAATATACAAGAAGTGAGTCAAATGAGACAGAAGAAGTAAAGAGGTGGTACTGGCCGCTTGTGAAGTGTGTGACTGTCAAAGTGCCAGACAATGATTTTCTTGATCACGTCACACTCGTGGACCTTCCTGGAAACGGTGACTCTAACAGAAGCAGAGATCAAATGTGGACAGAGGTAATTCACTGAAGTCAGGTCATCTTTCTTCAAAGCATTAGTTATTTATAATTTACATACATTCATTTCCTTTTCAGATTATTGCCAGTTGTTCTACAGTTTGGATTGTGACTGAAATAAACCGAGCAGCATCAGAAAAAGAAGCCTGGGACATCCTGGAAGGTGCCAGCAGCCTGCTGGGAAATGGTGGCGAGTGTCAGCAAATTCATTTTATCTGCACCAAGTCAGATCATGAAAAACCAGATGATATGTAAGTCAAATATGCCAGAAACGCAAATTGTGAAGAAAGTTTGGCACAGATGCACATGGTGACCATACGCTTCACTTTTACGTTATTTCAGAAGTAAGGCTGTCCATTACAACAGACGCTTAGGTTTCACATTGTAGTAGGCCAGACTTTAATAGAAATGACAAAATTAATTTAAGAACCATTATTTACAATATTAGAGGTCAGGAAAAACAAGAATGTATTGCCTCTTTTTATCTAATAAAACCATATTAGAAATATTAATATTACATTGTGGGAGATAACTAATAATATCAAAATATATATCATATCTTTTTAATTTTTATAAATCATACATTTAAAAAGATGTATGTATTTAAACAAGTTTCTAATTAGATAAATATGAACAAACTATTTTTGAATCCCCTATTTCTTTTCTTTCTAAAAGAAAGAAAATCAAGAATGCAGTCAGGAATGAATTCAAAATGTGGAAAATGATTAAGGTAAATTTACAATCTGACAGCAAAATCTAAAACAAACATCTTCTAAAACTGCCCGAAAAATAAAAACTTGCTAACAAACATGTTCTCAGAATTACTTCAGTGAGGATTGTTTCCAAGTCTTCACAGTGAGCTCCAAAGAATTCCTCAAAGGGGAGAATGTAAATCCAGATGTCAATGGTAGGTGAAGTAACTACCAGTGAGTTATGGTATGTTTTTATGAAACAGAAAATTTTTGCTCAGATTTGTCTTTTTCAATTTTTTTTTTTTTTTAATAGAAATACTGAAACTTAAGGACATTTTGAAAAATCTGAATGACGCTCATTCAGAGACATTAAACTATGTGTCTGGAGCTCATGGGATTCTGTCTTTGATTCAGAGGGCCAAAAGCAGAGAAGTGGTAAGATCAGGCAATAAAGCCTCATTCATGATCTTCTTAAAGGTCATAAAATGCATAAAATGGGATATTGGGCATCATATTCTGTGTAGTAATATGTTAATAGCGATTGATTAAGCAGAGATCAGTTGGAAGAACTGAATATTATTTATTGAGATACAGAATTGATGAAATATTTATTTGCCAATTAGACTCCAATGAACCATCATATGAGAGCACAGAAATGATGGGAGTTAGGACAGGATCCCCAGAGTCTAGATTCTTGGGGTAGTGAAGATTGTAGTTTGGATGGGGCTCTGAGTGATCGCAGGAAGGGTGAGGTGAAGATGGGGAGAAGGCGAGTTGCATGAATGAGAGTCTGAAAGGCAGAATGACAGAAGCGCAGATAAAAACACAGAGAACAGACTGATTGGCCTGCAGAAAAAAAAAAAGATTGGACTAGAATTAACGTTGATAGCATGGGAAAATGGTAATGATATACAGACTTGACAGAAATGAGTAAAGAACCAATGTTGTGTTTTACTGCTTTAAATAATGATCTTTCTTTTATTTCAGGTTGAACAAAAAAACGATGCGTGTGCAGTCCTTGAGGGAAACTTGAGCATCCAACTTAATCGAGTCAAAAAAGCAATTGAAGACATTACAAAAACTTTTGAACAACACCTACGGGACGGAGTTGAAAAATCCCAAAATATATGCGAAAAAAACCTGAAGTCCTTCTTATATGTATGCATTTTTATATAATAATTAGATCACAATCTTAGGATACATTGTGGGTTTTTGGTTTTGTTTTTTTTTTTATGTAAAAATTCTGTTTTGTTTTTCAGAAAATTACTGACAGAAGTTTTCACAGGATTCTAAAGTCTGCAGTTAGGAATGATGGCATCCAGAAACCAAAAAAAGGGAAACGAAAAAACCTCAACATGATATTAGCGTCTTCTTTGACTGAAAGCATTGATGAAAAATTCAGAAAGACCTTCCCGTGAGAATAATCGAATTATGAACAGATCTAATATTTAAAAGAAATGTATTCAGATCACACTATATTATAAGCTTGCTAATACTGCTATTATAAACCATATCTTTGCCCCATTCAGAAACGACATAAAATGTGGAAATTTCAATGGGGCCATTGATGCGTTTTCACTCAGCACTGATTCACTGATTGAAAAGTACAAAGATGTTGAACTGCAACTGACATTTCTCCAGACCGAGGTAAAAGAACGTTCCTAATCATTAACCTGTTAGCTTATCTGTTATTAGAAATAATTTAACAATCTTTTAAACAATGCTAATCCATATTTCATGTTTCTCAGGAAAAGAAAATGAAGGCAAAGCTCAACAAAACCATCCGCACACAAAAGAAATTAATCTACAACAGTTTGACAGAGACAATCAAGGACAACATGAAAGAATGTTATAGAGGTAAGAAAGACATGAATTAAGGTATTTCTATTCAACTGCATAAAAATTGTCTCCTTGTAGAAGCAGCAGCATTTAGAGGAAAAGGCACCCTGAAGAACATGAGGGACACTATTGAGAGACATGTGCACTTAAAGATGGACATGTTTGAGGAGGCAAAAAATGTCATGTTGGAGCAGTTGAACGATTTGAAGGTTTGTCACAATTTAAAATATGAAATATGATGAAACAAATTATATGAATGTGTTCTCTAGATTTTGGTGTAATGTACAAATATTCCGAAGCGGCCTTGAAACACATATCAAACCAGTAAAATGGTAAAATGGCCTGCATTTGTATAGCGCTTTTCTAGTCCCTAAGGACCCCAAAGCGCTTCACACTACATTCAGTCATTCACCCATTCACACACACATTCACACACTGGCGATGGCAAGCTACATTGTAGCCACAGCTGCCCTGGGGTGCACTGACAGAGGCGAGGCTGCCGGACACTGGCGCCACCGGGCCCTCTGACCACCACCAGTAGGCAAACATGGGGTTAGTATCTTGCCCAAGGATATTTGGCATGCAGCCAGGAGGCAGCCTGGGATCGAACCACCGCTCTTCTGATTAGTGGCTGACCTGCTCTGCCACCTGAGCTACAGCCACCCAAAATTACAGCACTGATCTACGTATTCCCTTTCCTCTGATTTCCACTCCTTCAGTTAACGCTGTGACAGTACTGACAGCTGGTTCAGTCACACTCCCAGGACTACTTGACAAAGTTTCATTTTCTTTTTTTGGTTTTGTGAAAGTGCAGTAATTTATATTTATAACATTACAATTACAATTTATAATTTCATAAGTTTTTGATGATAAATTAGGAAACTGTCCTGAGGACACTGGAGAAAACCATGAAGGAATCCATTGAACACTCACTTAAGCCTGAGGCCAGCTCACTGCCAGGTAAACAGAATATATAAATTATTGATGTTATTATTAGGAATCTTCTCAATACAAACACTAACAGTAAATGTATAACAAATACAAACACTTTGTTTTTAGATGTTTCGGAACATCTTGAGGTGGTGAAAAAACATTATGATGAACTTAATGGCGATCAAGATGAAGAAAAATAACCACACTAGGTAAATATTAAAATGTCACAAATTGTTTAAAGGGCTTTGATCATGAACTGTTGTGCTGATTATTGTGAACATTGTCTTTATTTACAATTTAACTGATCCGTCCAGCAGCTGATCCATTTCTGATTTGCTCCACAGAAACAGCTGAGGCCTGACAGAGCATCCATGAGGAAACACTGATAGAGACAGGAGGTCTTTAGATACTGTCACAATAATTTTTGTTTTGCTCTTTTAATGTTGTGTTGGTGTGTACTTTCGACTTTTAATAAATTTTTATACAAAAGGCATCTTGAATATTAGAGATATCAATTAAAACTGCTAATATTAAGGTATTAATCATGAAGGTCTAAATCATGATTTGATTTCTTTCTTTTTTTAAAAATTTGTAGTACATTTTTAATCACTTATAGCAGAGCGTGAAGAAATGTAATGCATTTCCCCATTTAAACCTGAGATTTATGGTTTTAATTGTAAGAGCCTGAGATTACAGTTTCCAAAAGCATTTTGATTTTGTTGCTTGTTTTATATATCATAATTTAATGTTTTAAGTTAATTTGTATACTGTGGGTTCATTGGGATGGGAGCATTTATTCTAATGTATGTACTTATTAGTTAAACATTAAGCCTTATCCATCACTGAAAGTGATATTTAACACTTTAACTTCTTAGTTCTAATTGCAAATACTTGTTTGTTCCAGTTATAACATGTGTGTACATGACAAATAGTAAGAAATAGGCATAAATAATGTTGTAGGAAATCAGCAGCTACTTCAGTCATCTTCCTGCCATTTTGCTTTTTCTGGGCTTAGGATTACTGGTGAATATATTACAGTTTGGGTTTCAGTTCGGGGTTTTGAGTTTCTTTTTAATTATTTTAAGTGTTTAACATTTTAATTATTTCTGCACATGTTGTTGAATTCTTGTTTTGATTTTTGTCTTCATTAATTATCTCGTGTTTCCTCCCCCGACAATGATTTCTTGTATTTTCCTCCTGAAACGGTTCACTCACGCTTAGCATTTACTTTCATGTTTCCTGTAACCTTATTTCAGTAATGTCATTATAAAAGCTGACTGATTTTTTAAAATCCATGCAATCTCCAGGCCACTTCGTTAGCCACCCCGTACACATCTACACCCTCTATTCTCAGCTATGCAAATAGGATGCCAGTTAAATACTTAATGAGAAGTGAGATATGAGCATTTGAACCATCTGTGGAATGCAGAGAACTAACTGCTAAAATCCAAATGCATCTTATTGTAGCCACTGAAGATTCAAGGAAACTTTTTTTATTAGAAAACTTTCTAAAATAAATTCTTCTTTTTCTCTTCACTGTGTCAATTCCTCACACACACAGAAAAGATAGGTAGATACATTGAGAGAAGCTGCAATTGACAAAGGGAAAACAAAACTGAGAGAAAGTTAGAGAACAGCCCTAAACTTATATCACCCACAGAGATACAAAAAGCTCGGTCACATGCACATATACAAAAACACTTAGGCGTGGAAATGAAAATGGCAACAAGCAAACCCGTTTAATTAGCCACACTTTGCACTCAGGCATGTATGAAAACATACATGTGGAGACACACATGCACACACAGAATATATATTAACATGTTTATTTTACATCAAATTTGATGTGTCAGAAGACTGAAAGAAGAAGAAAAGACATTTAAAATACAAACTTTTATGGGCATATCTATGACATTCTGCTCATTCTTATATCAGCATCACCTTTACTGCATACTTATACCTACGTTGCCCATCACCCGTGAACATGCACAGAGAACAAATTCAAGCAAAAACATAGTCAGTGTATGCATCCCAGCCAGACTGTAATACATGCCTCTGCAATTCAGGCAAAACGAAACCTATCATATGCTGTCAGGTGTGGTAACTTGAACACCTGGTATTATTTGCTAATCCTATTTACACTCTGAAAGTGAGCAGTGGAGTGTAAATCTCTTGTCGCATCTGAGCAGGCCTCCAATTCGCACATGTAAGTTGCTGCTAACACTAACTTCTCTCGATAACAAGGAACCAGCGATTTGAATATAAGTTTGCTTTTTTTAGGTGAATCGAACCTGACATACTGGAAATCCGCTGCAGTAGATCGCAATTTTGACAACGACTCAGTGACTTTTTTTAAAAAAAAACAAAGCAAAACAACTGACTTTTGTGATTCATTACATCTTCATTACATATCGTTATTTCTCACACTGTGCCACTGAGAGAGATTGGATGTTGCACTAGAAGAGAAAGGGGTCTTCCCCAGAGGGTCTCCCCCCAACTCAGACATTTACACACATACACACACATACACATTCTGCCCTTAGGCCAGTCTCTGTAATGGGATCCTCACTGTTTTTTCTGCTGAATAAAATAAATCCCACTAGTTAACATGTTAACATGATTGATGGGCTATGATTCTGCAGGGAGCGTGGAACGTCTGTCTGCACTGAAGCTGCCCTGCTGCTACCTGCACAGAGACTGACACACAAAGAAAGATTCAGGGAATGAAACAGAGAGGGGGGGAATGGAAAGATGAACCATTTCAGACTTTCACAGGAAATCTAAAAAAGAACCCCAAAAAGTGGATCTATGACCATGTGAGGGATCAGTAACACTTTCAGACTCCTGATGTGTTTGCTCCTTCCTTACAATGTTTTTGAAAATGAAGGGTGACATCACACATGATACGAAATTTCAATTTCGACTGCACAATCCCATGTGCGGCAGTACAGATAAACTGCTATTTGAGAAGCATGAGAAAAAGAGTGAAATTTCAGCAAAGTAATCTGATATGGGGAGGTAATCAAGTATGATGCAGCATTGTTCACCGCAAGGATGTGGCATGGGGAACATAACACAAGGCAATCAGAATTTAATCTCTATACAAGAGAACTCAAACACTGAGACAACTGACCTGATTAAAACACACACACACACACACACCTACACAACCGGTAAAGAAATATACTTGTCTAACCCACCAACAGAATAATGAGGTACCATCCTTAAGATCACAGCTTTTACTTTTCATGTATGTAGGGGTACATTTTGTTCTGCTCAAAATATTAAACTAAATTTAAATATGATTTTCACAAAGACTTGACACTTAACCAAAGACACAATGCCTAAGATGAGTAAGTAACAGACACTAAACCAACTTAATTTCCAGTTGACCGGAGAGGTTCACTGCATTTCGTCTTCCACGATGAAAAAGTGAATAAATTTCTTCATCAGTAGTACGGTGCGGCATACTAGTACAAATATTAGGTTGTCCAGAACATGCATTTGCCAGGTTGTTAATTAGCTCCTCATTACTTAGAATTTGAGCCACAAGATTCCGTGCGGACTGGCTCATAGTGCCATTCCTCGCAGGTACAAACAAGGAAACATGGCGCAAGCGCCTCCTTGACATCAAGTTTCATTCCATACATTCAGAAGATCATTCCATATATTCAAGTTTCATTCTATATATTCAGAATTTGATTGCAATATATATATAATATTTTCCAAAAGGCATTATAGATAGATAGATAGATAGATAGATAGATAGATAGATAGATAGATAGATAGATAGATTGATTGATTGATTATGTAGCAGTATTTCAGTAAGTGTCATAGTAATCCAGAAGTTAATAAATGTGCAAATCATAGGGTATTAAAATAAGTTTTTTGCTTGTAACTGCATATGGTAAATTTGGTACAGGATGTGCTCAGGATGTGAAACTCATGATCATGGGCCTTATAGCGAGAACAACAGGAAACAGCTCAGGGTGTAAGTGAGATGTATACATACACACACACACACACACACACACACACACACACACACAAACGGTAAAGAAATATACTTGTCTAAATGGCAATAACCCACCAACAGAATAATGAGGTACCATCCTTAAGACTGTAATTGATATTTAACAAAAAAGAGATACAAATCAAGAATGTTTGTGGTAATGGAAAAAAAGTTTAAATTTTTATCTTGTCATAAATACACTAGCATTTATAAATAATATAAATACACCACATAAATACAAGAACAACAAGAAAAAAAAACAAGATCCAACACTGACAACCAACCATCATTCAAAAAAGTAAAAATAAACCAAAACATATATCAAGTAAAATATAATTAATCTGATAGCCTTGGTAATCTTCAAATGACAACAGAAATCACAGGTTGCAGTTTGTAGTTTGCTTATTCAAACTGATCCAAAACTAGACAGTAGGTGACTCGTTTTCTGCAACAAACATCAAATAACGGTAATATGTTGACCTTTCAACATGACAAGTAAAAGTTTGTGTTGTACTGACCTTTCACTTGCACTTGAGGCTAAAGACCTTGAAATGGCTTCTTGGAGCTCGGGGTCATCTGACAGGTATTCTTCCTCAAACAGGCCAAGATATTTACTGCAAAGCCAGAATGTTTTGTAAATTATTTAGTTAAATTACATATTAATGATGTTGACATAATTACATTATCACAATACATAGATTGGCCTCAGCATTATTAAAGTTGTGTGGGATCATCTTGACAGAGAACAGAACAAAAAGCCTGGAGAACTATTCCTGAACCATGCTTAAAGAAATTCAATAAAAAGAAGACATCACCATCCAGAAAGCTTGGTTAAGAGAGTTCAAGCTGTGTTGAAGACTAAAGTAGCTCATATCATAGTTTCGTTCTACTCTAATATACTGTGCTTCCATGTCTGTTTGTAGACATCATTTTGTAGACTTCAGTAAATCACTGCGCTGATTTCCTATTTTTCCAGCAAAAACAAAGAAAGGAGGAGTGGCTCATGACTTTTGCACAATATAGCTCAAAAGATTAAAGGATACAAACATGTACAAAACACTTTACTTGGAGCGACTTTTAGATAGGAATATTTACCACATTTGTCAGAATTTAAAGTTTCTGTGAAATCCTGCCTGCTTGTATGGCTACTCTCTCCATCAGAATATGTCTGTAAATTAAAACAGATAATACATTTCATTATACTGACAACAAAATGGCATAGTAAACATTCGTATTATGTTTATGTATTATGTATTAAAACATAACACAAGTGACCATGTTTAAGGGAGTTTAAAATCCATCTTTGCCTTTTTCACTCTCATTTTATGAACATTCATACATTTGCTGAAATGCTCAGGATTACTTACTGATTCACTGTCCTCACATAAGATGACCTTGTCAGGTCTGACATAAATTGACTTCTGATGAAACAGTTTTTTCACAAGGTCTCCATTCAAAGTCTGTTTGGAAGTGAGTGATGGCTCAACAAGTTTGGTGTGGCATGCCGGAAAATCTGTAGCCTGGGGGAGGAAAAAAACAGTGTATTTGAAATTTTTGTTAAGGCTAACAGACTACAATACAATACAGTACATTAAAAGGTTTCTAAAAGATATAAATCCAGTCATCCGACCAGTGCTCCCAGATCCTTTTTGGAAATACCCAAAGTTGACCTTTAATAGTATAATAATCTAAGTAACAAAAAAAATCTTTTTATGAAAAAGGATCTAAAGCTTGCCTGCATCCTACAACAACTGGCTGAAAGGCAGTCCTTATTGCCTGCATTAATAATTAGTCACAGTCACAGCTAAACTCCAGTGCAGATTTTAAATTTCCATTTTCAAAAAGCCAAGTTTTTTTGTTACACCTTGGCACATGTGCAGTTAGATGGTCCTGCAAGACAATCACTTCTTTGGTGAAAGAATGTGACCTGTTTAGCTGTGCTGGAAACCTAATAGAGGATAAAGGCAAAGTAAACATTTCTGCATGTAATATACTCACACTCCTCCGATCAATGAAGTATATTTGATTTAAAAAAAATACACCATGCTGTACACATGTCCAATTTGCATTAATAAACACCCTCTAGCCCCATGGTAGGATAGGCTCTTGGAATCCTGAATTGGATAAGTGAAAGAGAATGGATGGATGAATGGGTGGATAGATGATGGAAGATAGTGGGATGGGTGGGTGGAGAAACTTAACAATCACATAAAAAAAAGTTCTTGAATTCACGGAGTCCTTTTGTTGCTTTAAAAAAAGTTTCATTAAATTAAATACTGCCAAAAACTATGTATTGTAACAACTGAATGATGTGCTTTGCTTTTACACAATGTTTGCAGATTAAGCTTACAGGACGTGAAATATTATAGAAATTGCTTGTTTCTACAATTAAACAAATTAACTGTTGTGCACCAATGACTTGTGCACAGTTTAGTCTCCACATCCACACGATGTCAGTCTATCGCACAATTTTTTTGTTTTGTTTTTTTGTGATATTATTGTTTACTTAGCATCGTTGAGCAGTTGAAACCTACGGGCAATTACTAACCTTCCACTAGTCAGTTCAGTGCATTTAGTTCTGTTCTTACCTCTTCTGCCCTGGGCCCTTTCGAGTGAAAGGTCTAAGATTGTAGATGGGACCCGTTGTGGGGGACTGCTGTGATGTGGAAGGCACCTTCTCCATAACGTTAGCTGGATAACCAGAGATTATCTGCCCGGAGAGGTTCACTGCATTTGGTCTTCCACGATGAAAAAGTGAATAAATTTCTTCATAAGTAGTACGGTGCGGCATACTAGTACAAATATTAGGTTGTCCAGAACATGCATTTGCCAGGTTGTTAATTAGCTCCTCATTACTTAGAATTTGAGCCACAAGATTCCGTGCGGACTGGCTCATAGTGCCATTCCTCGCAGGTACAAACAAGGAAAACACTAGATGGCCCAAGCGCCTCCTTGACATCAAGTTTCATTCCATACATTCAGAAGATCATTCTATATATTCAGAATTTGATTGCAATATATATATAGATATATATATATATAGATATATAGATATATAGTACATAGTAATATAATACATACATAGTAATCCAGAAGTTAATAAATGTGCAAATCATAGGGTATTAAAAGAAGTTTTCTGCTTGTAACTGCATATGGTACAGGATGTGCTCAGGATGTGAAACTCATGATCATTGGCCTTATAACGAAAACAACAGGAAACAGCTCAGGGTGTAAGTGAGATGTATACATACATCATACACACACACACACACACACACACACACACACACACATATATATATATACATACATAGTGGTAGTATTTTTTTTTACAAAGTACTAACTTGCAAATACATCTGAATAGTGGGTGGACGTCCATCCCCCTAAAGCAACTGGGGTGCACCTGCCTTGACATAATAGTTCCACCTGAGGTGTTGCTCCATTTTTCTGTCCTTCTGTACAGTCCATGTGACAAAATAATATACTGCATAAATTGGTCATGTTTCCAAAGTCATTGTGAATATTCACAGAAAATCACAAATAAACAAATTAAATAAATTACATTAAATGATTAACACAAATCTGGCCATGTATTTTGGGTGTGCCACATTTATCATTATTCACCAAGAGAAATCTGATTGGAGCTTTATGTGTTATTGTAGATGTTGCTGTATTTAGTGGAGAAGGCGTGCTGGACAACATGAGGGAGACTATTAAATTCCATGTGCACTCAAAGAAGGACATGTTTGAAGAGGCAAAAAAACACCATGTTGGCAGAGTTGCCTGATTTGATGGTTTGTCATGTTTTATAAAGAAATATTATCATTATTTTGTTACACATGTGCTTTTTAGCCACAATTTCACTTAAACCCATTTTACTCTGTGTTAGTGGAATAGGTCTATACGAAACTGTACGTTACTATTAATATTTCAGTATTCAGTATGAGAAGCTTCTAAATACACATCTGAAGAAGTCATGTTTGACTCAAGAGCAATATTTTGATCTATGATAAATGATTACAGTTTTAAATTAGGTACACATCCTGAAGTCGCCGGAGAAAACCATGATGGAATCCACTGAACATTCAAGGCTGAGGAGTGCTTACTCCCAGGTAAACAGAATAGTTTCCTGTGATTACAGTAGTTCCAGTTGTTTAATTATGCTTCCTTACTTTTCTCTTTCTCTTTAGAACTCCTTAAATCGTATGTTCCTGCCAGAGCATTAAGATCATCTATTCGGTTACTCTTGGTGCAGCCTAGATCTCGGCTGAAGTCTAGAGGTGACCGGGCGTTTGCCCTGGCTGCACCAGAGTTGTGGAATAACCTTCCGATTGTGATCCGGGCGTCTGATTCCATCCAATCTTTTAAATCACGGTTAAAAACCTATTTGTTTAATCTCGCCTTTCCTGCTTGTTAATGCTCGCACCTGACTTTTAGACTTACTCTATTTTTTCTTATACATATTTTTTTATGGCTTGTGCTTTTATTATGTTTTTATTTTGATATGCATTTTATATTACCCCTGTGTATTAGTGGCATTGACCTGTGAGTATATTTGATACTTTGCTAAAGCCTTATAATACTCGTGTTACTTCTCTGTCTCTTATGTTAAGCACTTTGGTATACCGCTGGTTTTTAAATGTGCTCTATAAATAAAGTTTGTTGTTGTTGTTATCATCATGCTTTGTTCCTATCATTGCTTTGTATTTTTTAGATTTTACATGCGTTACTGGGGTTATAAAAGCAAATACATGTAACAAATTGTAAGGAAGAATTTATGATTGATAAACAGGAAGAAAAAGTGCTGACTGTTAGTAACCAATGTGGTGGCAGATTTCTTTTCTCATATATTAATCACATATTTAATCATATTACATCAGTTATAGTAATATCACTTTCTCACTTTACTATAGTAAGAGCACTCCTGTCACTAGTTTACATGCATGTGAAAAGTTAACACAGTGAGGCCGTTGTAATGGGAGACGTTAAACAGATAGTGAGACTCCTTCTGCTTATCAGGGATGTAAATCTTTAGGTGACGGCCAAGCAGAAAACAAGGTCATAATTCTCTCTGTGAGAGAGAAGGTATAGCCCCCCGTGAGAGGGGGGGCTATACCAACATGTAAGAGTTTGTGGAATGTTCTTTGTCTGTGTGTCTGTACAGGGAGTGCAGAATTATTAGGCAAGTTGTATTTTTGAGGAATAATGTTATTATTGAACAACAACCATGTTCTCAATGAACCCAAAAAACTCATTAATATCAAAGCTGAATGTTTTTGGAAGTAGTTTTTAGTTTTAGCTATTTTAGGGGGATATCTGTGTGTGCAGGTGACTATTACTGTGCATAATTATTAGGCAACTTAACAGAAAACAAATATATACCCATTTCAATTATTTATTTTTACCAGTGAAACCAATATAACATCTCCACATTCACAAATATACATTTCTGACATTCAAAAACAAAACAAAAACAAATCAGCGACCAATATAGCCACCTTTCTTTGCAAGGACACTCAAAAGCCTGCCATCCATGGATTCTGTCAGTGTTTTGATCTGTTCACCATCAACATTGCGTGCAGCAGCAACCACAGCCTCCCAGACACTGTTCAGAGAGGTGTACTGTTTTCCCTCCTTGTAAATCTCACATTTGATGATGGACCACAGGTTCTCAATGGGGTTCAGATCAGGTGAACAAGGAGGCCATGTCATTAGTTTTTCTTCTTTTATACCCTTTCTTGCCAGCCACGCTGTGGAGTACTTGGACGCGTGTGATGGAGCATTGTCCTGCATGAAAATCATGTTTTTCTTGAAGGATGCAGACTTCTTCCTGTACCACTGCTTGAAGAAGGTGTCTTCCAGAAACTGGCAGTAGGACTGGGAGTTGAGCTTGACTCCATCCTCAACCCCCAGTAGGACTGGGAGTTGAGCTTGACTCCATCCTCAACCCGAAAAGGCCCCACAAGCTCATCTTTGATGATACCAGCCCAAACCAGTACTCCACCTCCACCTTGCTGGCGTCTGAGTCGGACTGGAGCTCTCTGCCCTTTACCAATCCAGCCACGGGCCCATCCATCTGGCCCATCAAGACTCACTCTCATTTCATCAGTCCATAAAACCTTAGAAAAATCCGTCTTGAGATATTTCTTGGCCCAGTCTTGACGTTTCAGCTTGTGTGTCTTGTTCAGTGGTGGTCGTCTTTCAGCCTTTCTTACCTTGGCCATGTCTCTGAGTATTGCACACCTTGTGCTTTTGGGCACTCCAGTGATGTTGCAGCCCTGAAATATGGCCAAACTGGTGGCAAGTGGCATCTTGGCAGCTGCACGCTTGACTTTTCTCAGTTCATGGGCAGTTATTTTGCGCCTTGGTTTTTCCACACGCTTCTTGTGACCCTGTTGACTATTTTGAATGAAACGCTTGATTGTTCGATGATCACGCTTCAGAAGCTTTGCAATTTTGAGACTGCTGCATCCCTCTGCAAGATATCTCACTATTTTTGACTTTTCTGAGCCTGTCAAGTCCTTCTTTTGACCCATTTTGCCAAAGGAAAGGACGTTGCCTAATAATTATGCACACCTGATATAGGGTGTTGATGTCATTAGACCACACCCCTTCTCATTACAGAGATGCACATCACCTAATATGCTTAATTGGTAGTAGGCTTTCGAGCCTATACAGCTTGGAGTAAGACAACATGCATGAAGAGGATGATGTGGACAAAATACTCATTTGCCTAATAATTCTGCACTCCCTGTATATAAGATGTAAGGGCGGTGGCCACAATTCAGAGATGGTCCTGGTGTTTCACTGGGATGCTCTCTCCACATTGCAATGTGTTTATTAAACCCACTTCAAATCAAGCTCACTGGGTGTGTTGCAGGTTATTGTTAAATTTTCCACGACACCAACTAGTGGAAAGAGGGTGGGATTAAAAAAGCTTATGCTTATGCTATGCTTTTTTTTTTCTTTTTTTTAAATAATCATTATTGTTTGGTTTTCCTTTTGTTTTGGAAAACCAAAATAAACCGACAATACAACACATTACAAATACCAGGAATGTCGAGCAGTTTCATTCATATGGACTTCGCTATCTTCTTATTATTTCCATCGCTCGCTCTCTCTCTCTCACTCTTATGAAACACCGGATCCGTTAGTGCTCTGGCGCTCAGCCTGGCGCACTGGACCGAACCAAATCATGAAATAAGGAGGGGGGACAATGTTAGACGCTGACTCGATTTCATTATTTGCTGCCAGAACAAAACGAAATTGACTCCTGTAACGCCCCCAACACGTACCTTATGAAACAAACATGCCTTTATTCTAATAGGTTAATAATATTTTTTAAAACTAAAAGTAATTGACGGTTTACTATTTTTCTAGCGCTCATGTTATAACTTTTCTCATCCTTATGACGCCTCTGTTTGTTAGTACGGAATGAAGCTTAGAAAACGGGACATAATTGTGCGATTTTATCACTATTTTTGCTATATACATATATAAGACAGTGTTCTTATTTCTTGTCTTTTGTTTTTAATCTGTAATAATCTGTAAACTTTAATCCATTCGATTTGTTTGTCACCAAACAAAACCGCTTTCTACATGCATCAACACCACTTCTTCATCTCCCCCACCCCCTTTTTTGTTTTCTCAGCTCTGCTTTTCCCTGCACACCCACTTTACTCTGTCTAGGTTTAGCGTTGTGAGTAGTTTAAACTTTTAATCTGAATTGAATAAAAGTTTATCTGAATATAGAATCAGAGCCAATGCATTTAAGGAGCAGTTGATTACAAAGGCCTCATTTTCAAGCAGTACTTTTACAATTAAATATTACAGTTTATCTTTTAGTTTTAGTTTCTTGCATATGGATAATTTTGTGCGAAAAAATTGGGCCTAAGTAAGTGGCTGGAGAGATTTGAAGGTGAAGTATTGAAATGTGTCCCTGATGGGTACAGATATTGATACTGATGTGATATGTTAACTGTGAAACATAAAATCTTTTACTAAAAGTGCTGCAACATTGTTCTGCAGTCCAATGTAAACATTTTGTACATTCTCCAGAGCCGTGGGACGCGCCAGGAAGTTGGGGGTGGGGAGGTTTAGGGTGTAAGAGATAAAATGTACATTGCATTCCTCTTGTCACGATCTAATATGCTCTATAAAGTCTGTGAACTAGCAAACCCAGCTGCACACAGAGCACAAGAATAAACAGTATAAACTGAAACTGATTGGTCCGCACAGCCAAGAAAATCATATCAGATCAAAAATAACTTTTTCATCCACAAAATGGGTGGAGGTCTTAGAACGGAAGAAAAAAGGATTGAACCAAAAGTGTCATATTAGCTGAACTGTTTATATTTGGTTTTTAAACTGTAAATATTTTTCTATCAAACTCAGCTTAAGTCTGAGAAAAAGTACTCTCCTCTCCTTCCGTTCTTAAAGTGCAATAGTCTTTAAGTATTTTGTCAGAAAAATTTTTATTCTGTGTCCAGTGACATTATGTTCAGTTGAGGTACTGTTGCTGCCCATCTTAAATTGGGGTTTAGACAACTTGCCTCATTCACCCATTTACGCCCATTCATACAACCACTTTTTCTGTGCTCTTTACTTTAGTCTTTCTGAATGCAGGATATTTTATTAAAGCTATTTAGCGGGAGCAAAGCAAAGGATGACTTAAATAATAATAATTAATGTGTCCTGTTTGTGTCACGGTCTGGCTGGCAGACCGTGGGGATATGGGGGAATGAGGACCCAAAACGCATGGTTCTGCGATGCAAACAGTGCACTTTATTTACAGTGAAGGTAAAAGATGCACAATAAATCCCCTTTGCTCCCTAGACTCCCATGTGTGTGTTCCCCTCCGACGTCCGTGCTCGTGCTCCCGGCAGTTGTGTTTCTGCACACACTGTGCGCGCTGCCCTTCTGGTCCCTCGTTCCACTTGGAGTCTTAGCTTAATGATCCTGCGCCGGTGGGAGCTCCAGCACTCTCCTAAGTAGCTCCCCCGACGAGCCCTGATCACCAACAGGTGTGTGGCAGGAACTTCAGGTGTGGCCAGTCCTCCTGCAGGGCCACACCCATCAGGCCTGCATGTGGCTGTTCTCCATCCTCCAGCCACACATGTACACACCCTGCCTCTACATATGAGTGGAATACCGAACACAGCATAGTGCAGAAAAACACACATCGTGGCGATCGTGGCTCAAGAGTTGGGAGTTCGCCTTGTAATCGGAAGATTGCCGGTTCGATCCCCGGCTTGGACAGTCTCGGTCGTTGTGTCCTTAGGCAAGACACTTCACCCCGTTGCCTACTGGTAGTGGTCAGAGAGCCCGGTGGCGCCAGTGTCCGGCAGCCTTGCCTCTGTCAGTGCGCCCCAGGGTGGCTGTGGCTACCTGTGTGTGAATGGGTGGATGACTGGATATGTAAAGCGCTTTGGGGTCCTTAGGGACTAGTAAAGCGCTATATAAATACAGGCCATTTACAACATTAATAATAATAATAATCCATCCTGCTCATGGACCCCCGAGTCCTCCAGAGCCGGGTCCGTGACAGTTTGTGTCCCACTGCTTACTTCACATCTCCCTCAGCAGCCTTTTCCAGCATTACTTTCAACAAAAGGTGAGCAGTTTGAATTTTTAATCTGAATTTAATATCAGTGTCTCTGATTTTATATGCATTAAAGTTGGTCACAAATGTCAAATCTGTAAAGCAGCACTGTCTGGTTAAATATTTCAATTTATCCTAACAAACTTGAAGCATTTTATTATAGTTTTTTTTAGTAGACAGACAAAGTAATTTTAAGCCTCAGTTTTGTACTATATAATGGCCGTTAAGCAAACGACAGGAGCTAGAAAGGTGGCTATCATCATCCATTTTGTGAGGAAACGTGCTCAGATATATATATATAGTTAGCGCTTTATTATTTTTGGTTTATTATTTATCTTTTCCTTCCACTCTGTGACATTGAGCAGTACAGAATGTGAAATATTTATGTTCACTTGCAATAAACGACTGTTTTCAGAGGTATAACATTTAAAATACGTAACGCCGGTACATGTATTCCGTTACTCCCCAACACTGGTAATAAAGAAAACCAGAAACAATTTGGTGAATGCATTTAGGTTTTGGGAAGTTTTGCATTAGGGAGATTTGTGTATGAAAACCTGTAAATGGAAAGATGGCAGGATTTAATCTTTAGTTCAGTTTCATTTCCTTTTTATCAGAAACTGAAAGTGAGTCTTATTGTCGTACTCTTTCATTAAGAACATGACACTTTTTGCCTCCAGCAGGCTTCCTGACCTTGCTTTACGTGTGACTTTCCATAGCAGTTATTTTTCTGTTATCTGGACAAGGCTATTTTATTACATATTTTATGTGTTTAATCTTCACAGAGTTAAATATAAGCATCTTTTGACTATGCCTATCTATCTAAACAGCTCTGGAAGAAGGATAGTCATGCATCAACACCACTTCTTCATCTCCCCCACCCCCTTTTTTGTTTTCTGAGCTCTGCTTTTCCCTGCACACCCACTTTACTCTGTCTAGGTTTAGCGTTGTGTTATATGTAGAGATCCAATTTCACTTGCCTTTTGCCAAACAGTGAACTATACCTTTTGCAAAACCGAGTCTCAGTTTTGTTTTTGGACTTTTACTTTTTGCTAGATTTTTCTTTTCACCCTGTTCCAGTGTGTGCCTCCCTGCATTTTTTTATTTACTTCTCTTATTGTCAACTGTCTTTTTCTGCATTACTTTAAACCAAAGGTAAGTAGTTTAAACTTTTAATCTGAATTGAATAAAAGTTTATCTGAATATAGAATCAGAGACAATGCATTTAAGGAGCAGTTGATTACAAAGGCCTCATTTTCAAACAGTACTTTTAAAATTAAATATTACAGTTTATTTTTTAGTTTTAGTTTCTTGCATATGGATAATTTTGTGCGAAAAAATTGGGCCTAAGTAAGTGGCTGGAGAGATTTGAAGGTGAAGTATTGAAATGTGTCCCTGATGGGTACAGATATTGATACTGATGTGATATGTTAACTGTGAAACATAAAATCTTTTACTAAAAGTGCTGCAACATTGTTCTGCAGTCCAATGTAAACATTTTGTACATTCTCCAGAGCCGTGGGTTGCGCCAGGAAGTTGGGGGTGGGGAAGTTTAGGGTGTAAGAGATAAAATGTACATTGCATTGCTCTTGTCACGATCTAATACGCTCTATAAAGTCTGTGAACAAGCAAACCCAGCTGCACACAGAGCACAAGAATAAACAGTATAAACTGAAACTGATTGGTCCGCACAGCCAAGAAAATCATATCAGATGTTCTGTGGCTAAAATAACTTTTTCATCCACAAAATGGGTGGAGGTCTTAGAACGGAGAACTTAAGACCGTTAGAACTTTTCTATCAAACTCAGCTTAAGTCTGAGAAAAAGTACTCTCCTCTCCTTCCGTTCTTAAAGTGCAAAAGTCTTTAAGTATTTTGTCAGAAATATTTTTTATTCTGTGTCCAGTGACATTATGTTCAGTTGAGGTATTGCTGCCCATCTTAAATTGGGGTTTAGACAACTTGCCTCATTCACCCTTTCACGCCCATTCATACAACCACTTTTTCTGTGCTCTTTACTTTAGTCTTTCTGAATGCAGGGTATTTTATTAAAGCTATTTAGCAGGAGCAAAGCAAAGGATGACTTAAATAATAATAATTAATGTGTCCTGTTTGTGTCCCACTGCTTACTTCACATCTCCCTCAGCAGCCTTTTCCAGCATTACTTTCAACAAAAGGTGAGCAGTTTGAATTTTTAATCTGAATTTAATATCAGTGTCTCTGATTTTATATGCATTAAAGTTGGTCACAAATGTCAAATCTGTAAAGCAGCACTGTCTGGTTAAATATTTCAATTTATCCTAACAAACTTGAAGCATTTTATTATAGTTTTTTTTAGTAGACAGACAAAGTAATTTTAAGCCTCAGTTTTGTACTATATAATGGCCGTTAAGCAAACGACAGGAGCTAGAAAGGTGGCTATCATCATCCATTTTGTGAGGAAACGTGCTCAGATATATATATATAGTTAGCGCTTTATTATTTTTGGTTTATTATTTATCTTTTCCTTCCACTCTGTGACATTGAGCAGTACAGAATGTGAAATATTTATGTTCACTTGCAATAAACGACTGTTTTCAGAGGTATAACATTTAAAATACGTAACGCCGGTACATGTATTCCGTTACTCCCCAACACTGGTAATAAAGAAAACCAGAAACAATTTGGTGAATGCATTTAGGTTTTGGGAAGTTTTGCATTAGGGAGATTTGTGTATGAAAACCTGTAAATGGAAAGATGGCAGGATTTAATCTTTAGTTCAGTTTCATTTCCTTTTTATCAGAAACTGAAAGTGAGTCTTATTGTCGTACTCTTTCATTAAGAACATGACACTTTTTGCCTCCAGCAGGCTTCCTGACCTTGCTTTACGTGTGACTTTCCATAGCAGTTATTTTTCTGTTATCTGGACAAGGCTATTTTATTACATATTTTATGTGTTTAATCGTCACAGAGTTAAATATAAGCATCTTTTGACTATGCCTATCTATCTAAACAGCTCTGGAAGAAGGATAGTCATGCATCAACACCACTTCTTCATCTCCCCCACCCC
This sequence comes from Perissodus microlepis, assembly GCF_051167445.1. Taxonomy (NCBI): domain Eukaryota; kingdom Metazoa; phylum Chordata; class Actinopteri; order Cichliformes; family Cichlidae; genus Perissodus; species Perissodus microlepis. The sequence goes on from NC_140464.1 coordinate 15,070,183, forward strand.
CTTTTTTGTTTTCTGAGCTCTGCTTTTCCCTGCACACCCACTTTACTCTGTCTAGGTTTAGCGTTGTATTATATGTAGAGATCCACTTTCACTTGCCTTTTGCCAAACAGTCAACTACACCTTTTTGCAAAACCGAGTCTCAGTTTTGTTTTTGGTCTTTTGCTTTTAGCTAGATTTTTCTTTTCACCCTGTTCCAGTGTGTGCCTCCCTGCATTTTTTTTTTACTTCTCTTATTGTCAACTGTCTTTTTCTGCATTACTTTACTTTTTTTTTTTTTTTTTTTTTTTACTTCTCTTATTGTCAGAAGAAGAAGGATAGTCAGATCCTGTTGTTCTGCTTTGTCAACAATGTGTGTTTCTGATGAAATAGTACATGAGAATAATCTGAATAAGTTGAAACAGCACCTCTGTTTGTCACCAAACTCATTGTTGCTGTTGTAAGTGATGTAACTTTTTCTTCTTTGTTATTTTCATTTAATTTATTATTATTCATTTTTGCAAAGTTTTTTTGTTTTTCTTTCTTTTTCTACTTGACCCCTTTAACTCATTTGAACTTTGACATAGAGACAACAATGAACCAAGACAGTTTCTACATTTGACAAACATCCAGCCACTCTCGTCAGCCCTTCCTGCTTTTTTCATTCCCTGATCGGCAGATCAGGTTTTACTTGGTTTCTGACCATAGCTGGACTGGCCATTGGGCATACCGGGCATTTGCCCAGTAGGCGGTGATTTTTCGTTTTTTGATGGGCAGATGGTTTTTTGTTTGTTTGTTTTGTTTTGTTCTGTAACGGTATAAACAATGAAAGTTCATGGATTGGCCAAAGTGTCATGATAAACTCTGGGCTGGACCAATTACAGGCGAGGTGGTCAGATGCACCCTCCCCCTTGCTTGGGCAATGGCTCTGAAAGCAGTCTTATTGCAGACAAATATAAGAAAATGGTACTGAGGTGAAAAGGAACACGATTTGTCCCGTACTTCAGCTAGAATAAAAAAAAAGACAGAAAGCTGGAGTTATTCTGCGTCTTTATGCTGCACAGCTGCCTCTTCTTCTCTCCTTCTCTCTCTCCCTCTCCTGTTTGGCACTTCAGTCATGAAACTGATCAATGATCAGCTGATCGTCTTTTCTGTCCCGTCTCTCTCGCTTGCCCACTTTGCGCCAGAAAGAGGAAACCAGCGGATGTCGAGCTAAACAATAGCAGCACGTTTAAGCTTGATCAGCTGTTGTTAGAATTGATTTAATATTACTTTGTAGTATCAGCTGATGTTTGCTGGAGCCACAGCTGTAAAAGCTGCTGGTCATGATATCAGTTTGGATATGTGGTGAGAGGGAAACATGAAGATGAAACCAGGAGATGTCCTTACTGAATCATCAGAGCTGAACTGGTGATGGAGAAACAGGTTTACCTTTTAGGTGACATGAATGAGTTGAAGGGAAGTTATGAACTGTTTCTGAGAGACAAATAACACCAGGATCCTTTTTTATGTAGCTGACAGCTGGTAACTGTGCAGGGGCGGGTCTAGCAAAGTTTTGCCAGGGGGCCAGGTAGGGCATTAACAGGGAAATTCTCATTTAAAATGTCTGGTTTTTAATAAATAATTATCTGAATCTTACAAACAAAGTTTTCATCTGATGTAAAATGTATAAAAATCCATTATTGTATCTAGTAAATATTAAGTCTAATATATACTCTAAGCTATGGTAGTTTTTCCTTTCTGAAGGTATCATCTGTGCAGTCTACAATTATGTTGAAGAAATTATTATTTAATTATTGTAGTGTGTTAAAAATTGATTTCTGTGTATTTGTTTGTTAAATTAAAGACGATTATGTCAATTAAGCATCACGAGGCGGAGGGTGGGGGGTGGTTCCCTATTTTTGTTTTTTTTGGGGGGGTAGGATTTGTCAACCCTATTAGTTAGGTTGTTTAATATTTCCGTTAAGTACTGTTTCGAATACCAGAATAGGGAGGATGGTGTAGGTTTAAGTTTATTAGATTGATACATATATACCAACAAGACAGTGTACATCACTGTCACAACAGTGTTTGTTTTCATTCAAAGGCTTTATGGTTTTTCCTATATAACCTGGTGGGCCGGTCTCTAGTCAAAATGCCCGGGCGGATTTTTTGACCCAGTCCATGCCTGGCTGGACCCAGAGTGAAATTAATTTGTTATTTCTTACCTTTCATCTGAAAAGTGTCACTTACGTTAATACATACAGGTGAGTTTGTTTTAGAACTTTTATGGTGCGCTAATTACATTAAATTTCAACATATCATTTTGTGGCAGGTTGTGGTTTAGCATCAGGTGAGGGGTAGAGCGAGTTCAGGTGACAGCGGCATGGGAGGCTGGGAGAAAGAGCTGATGCCTGCCACGGTGTGAAACAAGTGGCTTCGAGTTGTGAACTAAATAAAAACTATTAGTGAAACGTGACGCAGAACTGTCTCCTTGTGTGTGTCATAACAGAGATCAGTAACAGAGTGATACAGTGGTGCCCAGCTTGCCGCTACGACATGTCAAACCCACAGAATCTACAGCAAGGTCGCGCACTGGCTCAAATGTTGGCCGACATGGCGGACTTGCAGCAGCAGCAGGCAGTACTGCACCAGCGGCAGACGCAGATGCTACTAAACCTTTTGCCTCAGTCCGGGGCCGCTGCGAATCCGCTCCACCTGGAACTCTCTCCAGAAGACCATCGTCGCCGCTTCCGTGGTTGCCGCATGGGACCACAAGAAGGGCCTTCGGCTTTTGCCCAGCAGCTCCTGTACGACGCGGGGAGGTGGCTGCATCCTGGCCCGACACAAGGGGAGGCGCAGCTGCTGGAGGCTGTCGTTCTGGAGCAGTTTGTGGAGGGGCTCCCAAGGGAAATGGCGGACTGGGTCAAGTGTCGCAAGCCACCCAATCTGGAGGCGGCAGTGAGGCTGGCTGAAGAACACCTGGCGGCGCGGACGGAAAACCCCAGAAGATCGCAGCCAGGGGAGGTGAGCATCTGCAAAAGAGTGATTTTTGATGTTTTGGTTTTTTAAGTCTAATATCTTTACTTATGTTAGTAAATACACTTTAGTCAACAGGGTTTATGAAGGGGTTGTATATAAAATAAAGAAATGATCTGTCTTCCGAGTATCTTTATGACTTTATGCGTATTTGTACCCATATTGTCATCAATCCAGTTCTTTTTGATTATAGAACTGTGATGTTATATTTGTTATTTCTGATGCCCTCTTGGCTAGCTCTCTCTTGAAAAAAACATTGTTATTGTCAATTACGTTTTACCTTGATTTGATAGAAATGTTCTCTAAGTTACTTGATATTCGTCATGAGCGATATTTTTGACAGATTTTAAGTCAACAAGTAATTTATAACAGCTTAAATTCCTGCAGTAAATTTTTTGGCAAATGCTGGAAACCCCTTTTTGGCAGATGATCACTTTTTGGTACCCTACTGGCCCCAAGGAGCAAACTTTCCGTGCCTGTGCCAGCGACACTGACCATCGAGGACCACTGGCTACGCTCCAACAACCATTTCCTCTCTGCTTTCTATCCCCAGGTCCTGGCAGCGACAGGCGCTGTACCTGGCTCATTGGTGGCTGCACAGACACAGGGACAGGTGTGTGAGCAGTGTGGGGACCTGGGACATTTTCAACAGGAATGCCAGGAGGACGCCATGGAGGTGCAGCAGGTGTACAGTGTTACCGGGATGTCTACACCCAACTCTGGTCGAGGAGGGATGTACAGCGTTCTGGTAAGGTGCCAAGGGATTGTACGACAGGGAATTGGGGTTGCACGCAGACTACTCATTGTTGGAGGAGTTGGTGAAGGTTAGATGTGTGTATTAGTGGTGGGCAGGCACGTGCGGGGGGGGGGGGGGGGGCTTGAGCACCTGCCCCTTTCCTGATGGGTGCCCCAAGTGCCCTTTTCTTGAGTATAATTTTTATTTATTTTTTATTTTTATTACTATTTTTTTTTTTGCTAAATAAAAGGATGTGGTTTGCATCAGTCACATGACTACCATTAACCAATGATCGCCCTTGATGGCAGAGCGCGCTGGTTACGAACCGGGAGCGAACTCGCAAAGAGCACGCGCACTTTTTGCCGTCTGAGCGGTGCAGAGCTGTAGGAGACTGATGCAACAAAAGCCAGTAAGTAGGTGTACAGCGTACTCTTTAGTCTACAGCACACAGCAGTATTAGCTTATTTTATACACGTTGGTAAACTGTCTTGTGACAACTGACGAATTGAAACAAATGAGCGTGTTGTGTGTGTAACAGCGGGACAAACATTACCTGTCCTTTTATTAACTGCACAAGTAGTGCTGGTTTTAGCCACCAGCTAACTGGGTAACGCTGTATTGGGTCTGTAGCTCTGTCCACCGTTTTAGGGAACGTGTTTTGTATTAAAGTAAGTTACAGGGCGTTTCCCTGCCTTTCTGGAGGGCTTATATTTCACTAAAAACTATCTAATATGCATGTCCACATAATTATGGTTCATTATAATTACAGTATTATGGAAAAACACTGTTTTAAAGAAAAGATATTAAACGGAATATATTAGATTTATATTTCAAATATGACAAAATGCTGATTTTACAGCAGCAACATTATTGTATCTCTACAGTTTAAGCATTTAATAGGCTTTCTGCCTGCACAGAGTAGATAGTCAAACAAACTGAATCATCATAAATACTTTATTATATATTTATTACTTAATTTTTTAAATTTTAATTACTTTATTATTATAGCGCTAGGAATAAACAATAAGGATTCTTGATCAGGACCATGATGCAAACATGGGGCCATAGTAGGATATATGCAGTATTCTGGAGAAGGTATAAAATATCACTGTATGTGCCTGTGTACCTGTATGTATGTGTGCATATTTTATGTATATAGATTTTTTTTATCATTTTTACTCATGATATGACATTGTCCAGACATGCCCTGTAAGGAAACAGTGACAAAGGGAGCTTTTTGAGGCTAAACGCAGTGGATCCCTCTCTGGCTGGAATAAAAAAAACAGCACAGGTCACAAGAACACATGTACCAGTTGTTGCATTGCAGAGGTATTCCAGTATAAAACAATGATAAACACACCTGCAATGTTTTGGTTCTATAACATTTTTCTCTTATTGTTTTATTATAGAATAGATGGATGAGTTTTTAAGTGTGGATAATTAAATAATAGTTTATTGCAATAGTAAATTGTGCCTCAGATGGACAGCAAGTGGAGAGTGATAAATGAGATGAGGAGATGGGAGGAAGAAGAGAGGCAAAGAGTGATTCATAGGCAGAGCCTAGTTTGTTTCTCACAGTTTTGTTGCCTTATGGTTGCTGACATGGCACTTTCACCAATCTTTTTATTATTATCTCATAGCACTTGTTTAATCAGCTACCATCTCTCCTATGGACTTTTTACAGTCTCCAGTTGCAGCTCAACACAGCCCGTTCCTCCTGCACTATCAGGAGCAGGATCAGCAGAAACTCCTCAACAGCAACATTGTACCCCATCAGGTAAAACAGTGATATAGTATGATGCGATTCCGTATTAGATTCTTAAAGAATGTGTGTTGTTGTTCAGCCTGGTTCTATGTGCCTGTTTTTAACTTTTAACACCCGCCCCTTTAAACATCTCTGCATGGCCCTGGTGGTGGGCAGATCAAACCAAAATATAGATGCCAAAGTTTGTTTTGATATTGATAAATAGGAGCATAATGAGATTGATATTAGTTTCTGTCTTGATACATGCTCAATCATCCAGGTAAGTAAATCCCAAGTTTTCCCAACTATATAAAGTGCAAATGTTTATAAGGTTGGGGAAACCTGCAGTTAGCTGAGACTGAAGAAGTCACTTGGATGAGCGATGAAACGTTTCTCCCACTGAAAACAGTCCAGATGAACAGAATAAACTTTTTGGGATACTGGTTTCTGTTTCTTTGTTACTCCTAGAATCATCAAAGAGGCAACCTGGCCGTCTATCTAAGTGCTGCTGCTTTCAAGTGTCATAATAACATTTATTGTAATTGAAACAAATATCCCGAATATATCATAACCCCTTTGTGTTAACTGTAAAAGGGATACTGTGCAGTTACTATATTTAAACTACAAGTAGATGTGATACAGACTTCTCATTATATGTTTTCTGTCCTTGGGTTTAATTAATAATCCAAAGAAAAGAAAATCCCCCAAACACTTACAGGTCATGAAAATTCATTCTGATTTAGCAGTTTGATCCACCATCCACCATAATTATTAAAAAGCATCAGTATCTGTATCAAAATCGTTGATACTGGGCCTTTATTTACTTAGTATAAAAGGAATACCAAATCCAGCAGTATCTCACACCACTAATGTGCATGGGGGAAATTCATGAAAGTCCTATTGTGTCACCCTGCAAAAACCACACCCTGCTACATAGTGATAGCAACAGCTGATTTGGATCAGGTAAGGGTTATTGGAAATCAGATAATGAAGCGGCATGCCTTCATTCTTCATAAATATACACTAAGGTGACCTGAGTCAAAGCAAAGCCCCAGTCACACAAGCCTGACCACCCTGCGACTTAAAGTTCTTACAACCTCCACCAACCACTAAACAACTGATGTAGTTGCCTGATGTTGGAATACACATTTTACCCTAACAGCTGGTGGTTGCCAGGGATGGGGTGGTCACCAACTGGTCTCTAGGTCTGTGTCACCGGTGCTGAATTAGGCAGAAACATTGACTCATGGGATCATGTTTACTGAGAGGCAAGAATGCAAAAGTTTTCCATTTTTTTTTAATCACTGTGCTAGCTGAGAATATATGTACATATAAGTGTGTACATTTTAAAAAGTGCATGTGAATGTTTTTGACAGTTTGTTAAAGAACAAATTGTTTCTGTACAGGAGCAATGATTTCTTCTATAAATTCAATTATGCATACATGTACAATTTATAATAATTTAACTTTAAATGTGAAAGTTGAATATTTATATGCTTCCACAGGATTTGCCATCCATAAGTGAAAAAGGTGAGAAAAATGTATCTCACTCTCATTTTAATACATCTAATTTATTTATTTATTTTCACAGTATTATTTTTGCAATATCTAAAATACACCATAATCAGAAGTTTCAATATTCAGATTTTCTTTTTAAATTTTATTATTTTGTTTAAATCCAAAAAGGAAAAAGAAAGTCAGAACTTGAGTTCGGCGAATGGCAACCATCTCCTAAACGACAAGACAACTGTGCAGCAGGATCACAGTCAGGTACACACACATATATGAAATCCTCACACTTATTCCTGCTTTGTGTCACCATTTTTAACTGAGTAGTCAAAATCAGTCAAATCCACTGTCATCCAAGGTCAAGGAAAAAACAATATTTCAGAATCTCCTCTTGTTGGGTTCACTTAGGATCGTAAGGAGACTGGCAGTGGTAACTCAACTTAAAGAAGGAAAAACCCTCCACTCAGAATGAGACACTGACAACAACTTAAGGAAAAAAGTGATTTGAGTGTATTCAACATTTAAATGGTCCAAAACATAGACATGAACAAACCTTTAAATAATTTCAAACGTGTAATCTTCAACAATGTACAACATATCACTTCAAGTGTCCATAAATGTGTCAGGCATGCTGTCCATTTCAGTTCAGTACACTTTGTATTCAGTATTTGGTAAGTGTTCAAGTTATTTGAATTGTCTTTAGTCACTGTTTTGCTTTTTGGTGCATCAGGTTTTGTGTTAAGTGGAATCAGATCTGACCCAAAAAGGAAAAAAGTAGCAACATAAAGTGTCCTGAGATCTCATTAAAAAACGTTAATCCTTAAAAAAAATTACAAATCGTTGTATCCTACCACCCTCCAAGGAAACAGGTGGCCTTCAGATTGAGAACGTCCTTTCTAGGCACCTCTAGTGGCATCCAGTCCTTAGATGGCACAGCTCGGTCCTTGCAGCAGATTTCTACCACTTAAAAAAACCAGCCAGGATATTCTTCAAAGAAAACATTAATTCTGTAGCGCAACACGTTGCAGGACTGAATCTCCACACAGCTTTGCGCATCTAGCTCCGTGCAGGCGGATGCAGTGAAAAAAAGTCACCACGCACAGCGCTATGGTGCATTCATGGTACATGGGAAAACTCAACACTTAACAAAACAGTAACACTTAAAATTAGAATAAAAATAGAATACAATTAGCAATAAAATAACCATGGGTTCCATTGGCACATCAGTGGACCATATTCGCATTACACTGGTTCCAGGTTCCTACGTATTAGGGTTTTTTTTCTGTTTCTCTGACAGAAACAGAAATACTGTCTGACGTCAAAGACATAATGAGACGCGTCAGTGAAAGACTACATGGCCGTGACAAGCTCAGCGCTTTCCTAAAGTGAGTAATAAAGATTTTCTATTTTTGTTGGATGTTCTTCCAACCATTTCCCAGGAAGTTGGGACAGTCTGTAACATTTTGCTGGCATTTGGTATAATAAACATACTAAAGATTTAAACTCGGTCAGAGCTCAACGTGGAGCTGTGTAGTTTGTTCCAGTAGTAAGTTGAATTTTTTTCAACACATTTTTAAAAACAAATGTTTCTGATTTTACTGCATTTTCAGTTTGATATTTCTGAGAATGGGTCAGTTAATCCATATTTAAACTCGTTCAACAGGGATAAAATCAAAGATTTGGAGACAGAAAAGAGACACCTGGTTGGTGTCTTTGGTAAAACCGGGGCTGGAAAGAGCTCTTTAATCAATGCCATCATAAATAAGGAGGGCCTGTTGCCTTCTGGAAGTATCAGTGCATGTACCTCAGTAATGATAAAGGTGGAGGCTACCAATGGATCAAAGTATGAGGCACACATCGAGTTCATTACAAAAGAGGTAGAATGAAATATGAATTTTGTGATTTTTGAAGTAATGTGTTACAATGTAGATACAAAAACTGCTTTACTAAAATTAAGATATAATCTTTTTTAGGATTGGAAAAATGAGGTGCAGTCCCTAAAACTGGCTCTTGAAGAAGATGATGATGATGATGATGATGGTGGTAATGATGATTTTCTTGACCCTGATGGAAAGTTATCAGCGCTGTATGGAGAAGAGTGGAAAGAAAGATCCACTCACAGCCTCATGGACAACAAATATTTCAGAGATATTCCAGAGTTTCTGAAGCCCAAGATAAAAATTTTGGAAAGTGACTCAGTAAGTGTGCAGTAATACAGACCAAAATAAAATCTGGTTCTTCTTCTAGAACAAAGGAATACTTGCAGTTTAAAGCATATATTAGACCACAGTTTGGGTGAGATACATAGCAGTGTGTGGCTTATGAACATCACATAGTGAGCAGTCAATAGTTACCCAAGCAGCGTTAAGCTACCCTGATGCTGCACCTTTGCAGCAGGAAGATGTCCACGCTATGTAATGCCACCCTAATGGAGAGTTCAGACAGAGACAAAGCACTGGTGAAGCAGATGTTGCTGCAGTTTATTGCTGAGCAGATATATGTCGGCAATATGTTAATGTGCCTCATTTCCAGAATGTTTGACATCCATCAAACAAGAAACAAAAAAACAAGTGAAATTGTGGTGGTTAAAATTTTATGGTTTACTATCCTGTTGCTGTCTGATTATCCTGTTACTATGGAGCTTGCAGTTTTCTTTGTGGAGGTGTTGAAGAGTTTCACATTTGTAAAACTCCTGCTCAGAAAGTCGAGCAGGTCACCTACTAATCGGAGGGTTGGGGGTTTAATCCCTGGCTCCCTCAAGTCTGCATGCCAAATATCTACAAACCCCCAGTTGATCTTTGATGCATCCATCAGAGAATGAATGTTTGTAAGTGTTAGCTAGAAATAACATACCCAGAAAAAAGTGCTTGGGGTAATGAGGCAAGTTTTATAAAGTGCTTCAAATGTTTACATGCAGTAAAATAAATCACTATATAAGAACCAGGCCACTTACTATGATCCACAGTAAAATATGAAAAAGGTTTCTTTTTTTTAAATAAAAAAAAATCTAATTACTTTGGATTTATTTTCCTGGTTTTCATTTCAGATCTTTGAGATAGGATGTCTTATTTTAATTTCCCGTCTTCTTTTTCATGCAATCATTAAAATCTTTGTTATGAGCACATACATTCAATTGGCTTATATTTATCTTCTTTGTTTGTTTTTGCAGGCTGAAGGGTTGTCTGAAAAATTTGTGAGATATACAAGAAGTGAGTCAAATGAGACAGAAGAAGTAAAGAGGTGGTACTGGCCACTTGTGAAGTGTGTGACTGTCAAAGTGCCAGACAATGATTTTCTTGATCATGTCACACTCGTGGACCTTCCTGGAAACGGTGACTCTAACAGAAGCAGAGATCAAATGTGGACAGAGGTAATTCACAGAAGTCATTTCATCTTTCTTCAAAGCTGTTAAGAGATATACTCTAAAACACTTCTTCAGTAAAGACTCAGAGAAGAGAAACACACAGAACTTCTTGCTAGCAAGGGCAGCCTCCAGAACTGAGACTCGCACTGAGGACTGCCCTGGTCTTTATTTATATGCTTCAGTGAGCGTTTGTTCCTTACATTAGAATGTGGAGGTGTACGTGTGTGTGTGTGTGTGTGTGTGTGTGTGTGTGAGCCTGCTGAAAAGCACAAGAGGAACATCCTTGGTCATAAAGAGGGTAGTCTCCCCCTCACCCTAGATGATTCACCCTAGATAACACAGTGAAGAAGTCCAGCAGTTCATCTAAACAAAAGGCACTTAGACTAAAACAGACATAGCTACGTTAATCCTACCGTAAAACAAGGTACGACCTCTCCCATGCTCCTAGGATGTGGGGGTGAACGCCAGAACACCCTGGAATGTTACAGACCTCCTAGGATGAGACATTCTTTCAATATGCCACCAACTATATACTTCTAAACACAAATGATTACATGCAGTATTCTACCATATGCAAACTTATATCATTAAAGATTATACTGACTACTAAGTACAATTTTCCATTGACAAAAGCATTAGTTATTTATAATTTACATACATTCATTTCCTTTTCAGTTTATTGCCAGTTGTTCTACAGTTTGGATTGTGACTGAAATGACTCGAGCAGCATCAGAAAGAGAAGCCTGGGACATCCTGGAAGGTGCCAGCAGCCCGCTGGGAAATGGTGGCGAGTGTCAGCAAATTCATTTTATCTGCACCAAGTCAGATCATGAAAAACCAGATGATATGTAAGTCAAATATACAAAAAAATCAAATTACAAAGAAAGTTACACAGATAGTTACAGATACACATGGTGACCATATGATTCACTTTTTTGTTGCTTTAAAAGTTTAAAAGACTTTGTTTAAAAGTCATTATTAAAAGATATACATTTAAAAAAAATCTATGTATATGTGTTTTAATAAGTTTCTAATTAGATAAATACTGTTGTGGAAATTTAATTAACAAAGTCCACAGACACATTCGGCTGTAATGAACATTCGTTATTATCATGCGCATGAGAGAGAGCACACGCAGTCATGCAGTCTCTGAAACAGAAGTGCAGCTCTCACACCTTTATTTATTCCCCAAAAAAGTGAGGAAGTCCGAAAGTGATCATACAGCACATGACGCAGCTCGCTCTGAAACCTAACTGAACAATGCGTATCCTGTTTCATGCTCTTGGCGTTTTCACCACCTGCAAAAGGAGTTATTTTTTCAACTACTGAGGCTGAAATAAGTTCATCTAGTTTTAGACTGCTCAGTGGAAGTTTTCATTACAGTGCCACAACTAAGTATGCACACAAATGCTCGAACCTTAAATAAGAATAATTGAAATTTTCCATTACAATACTAACAATAAATTACTTTTACATCCAATTTTTATTTCCTTTCTAAAAGAAACAAAGTCAAGAATGCAGTGATGAAGGAATTTAAAAAGCGGGAAACGATTACGGTAAATTTATAATCTGACAGCAAAATCTAAAACAATTATCTTCTTAAACGGTCCAAGAGTAAAAACTGACTAACAAAAATGTTCTCAGAATTACTTCAGTGAGGATAGTTTCCAAGTCTTCACAGTGAGCTCCAAAGAGTTCCTCAAAGGGGAGAATGTAAATCCAGATGTCAATGGTAGGTGAAGTCACTACCAGTGATGGTATGTTTTTGTGTAACAGAAAATGTATTGCTCAGATTTATATTTCTTTTTCAATTTCTAACAGAACTACTGAAACTCAAGGAAATTTTGAAAAATCTAAATGACGCTCATTCAGAGACCTCAAACTATGTGTCTGGAGCTCATGGGATTCTGTCTTTGATTCAAGGGGCCAAAAGCAGAGAAGTGGTAAGATCAGGCAATAAAGCCTCATTCATAATCTTCTTAAAGGTAATAAGAAAATGCATAAAATAAAAATGTTCATAAAATGTTCACTAAAGTTTACTAACATATATTGTAAGACATGCTGACCTTCACTGAAAATGTGGGATACTGGACATCATAAATCTATATGTGGTAATTTATTATTAGTGATCGAAAGGGGAGAGATTATTTGGAAGAACTGAATATTATTTATTGAGATACAGAATTTGATTAAATAGTTATTTACCAATGAGAGCACAGAAATGATGGGAGTTAGGACAGGACCCCGAGAGTCTAGATTCTTGGGGTAGTGAAAATAGTAGTTTGGATGGGGCTCTGAGTGACCGCAGGAAGGTTGAGGTGAAGTTGGGGAGGGGGCAAGTTGCATGAATGAGAGTCTGAAAGGCAGAATGACAAAAGATCATATAAAAGCACAGAGAACAGAGGATGATTGATTTGCTGAAGGCAAAAAATGATCAGACTAGAGTAATGAGTTCAATAGTGTGGAAAAATGGAAGTGACATAACGAATAGACAGAGGCAGACAAATGATGACAGACCTATCTGACTGAACTTATGCATGAGATTCCCGTTAAAAGCCTGGGTTTCTCAAGACCGCCTCAAAAATGAGTAAAGAACCATTATGTGATGTTTTATTGCTTTAAATAATGATCTTTCTTTTTTTCAGGTTGAACAAAAAAACGAGGTGTGTGCAGTCCTTGAGGGAAACTTGAGCATCCAACATAATCGAGTCAAAAAAGCAATTGAAGACATTACAAAAGCTTTTGAACAACACCTACGGGACGGAGTTGAAAAATCCCAAAATTTATGTGAAAGAAAACTAAGGTCCTTCTTACACCCCAGTGTATGTGTTTTAATTACAGGATCAAAACCTCAGGATACTTTGTGATCATGTGTTTAAAAAAAATTAAATAAAAATTCTGTTTTGTTTCAGAAAACAAGTGGCAGATCTTTTCACAAGACGCTAAAGTCTGCAGTTAGGAATGTTGGCATCCAGAAACCAAAAAAAGGGAAGCGAAAAGACCTCAACATGATATTAGCGTCTTATTTGACTGAAAGCATTGATGAAAAATTCAGAAAGACCTTCCCGTGAGAATAATTGAATTCTGAACAGCACCAATATGTACAACAATACATGTATCCAAATCGCACTATATTATAAACTTGCTAATACTGCTATTATAAACCACATCTTTGCCCCATTCAGAAACGACCTAAAACGTGGAAATTTCAATGGGGCCATTGATGCGTTTTCACTCAACACTGATTCACTGATTGAAAAGTACAAAAATGTCAAATTGCAACTGACATTTCTCCAGACCGAGGTAAAAGAACTTCCCTATCCATGAACCTGTTAGCTTAGCTATTATTAGAAAGTAATTCAAACACTGAACTTGTAGTTATTTTACCTTGATGTTGTTTTAAATAATGTTAATCCGTATTTCATGTTTCTAAGGAAAAAAAAATGAAGACAAAGCTCAACAAAACCATCCTCACACAAAAGAAATGGATCTACAACAGTCTGACAGAGACAATCAGGAGTAACATGAAAGGATGCTACGAAGGTAAGAAAGAGGTGAATTACCTTATTTTTCGCACTATAAGGCACACTTACAATCCTTTAGTTTCTCAAAAATCAACAGTGGGCCTTATAATCCGGTGCGCTCTATGTATGAATTCTGGTTATGCCTACTGACCTCGAATTGATTTTAAGTGGTACACAGCGTTCAAAAATCTGTCAAAAATATTTTAGTACTACTTTGGTAAGCTACGAAGCCACATCGCTTGATGGATTGTCGGAACATTACGGCTACCATAATCAGCAGCCTCGCGGAATAATCCCAGTCGTAATCCGTTTAACATCCAGACATCCATGAAAACAAAATTTATTAAATTTAACCGAGTTAGAAGTTAGCAGGAAGTTAGCTCACTAGTTTCCACCTAAATACGATATACCACATATATATTCTGACTGAGAGATTTTTGAAAAAATCGAAACATACAGCTCTGCTATCACTTCAGACATAAATGAAGAGAGAAAACTAAACAGCAGTGACTTTTGTAGGGTTACTGAATGTTGAGAAGTGTTAGGTGAGAGCTAGTTCTTTTAGGTTCAACAGCTAACAAGATAGTGTATCGGTCAGGATACAGGAAGGAGGACAAGACGCTTCCACTTTGCTGGATTGTCACCGCCGGCCGTTTTATTGCCAACTAGATGCTCAGTGTTGCCAGCAGTCTGTAGTAACAAATAAATTGCCATGAGACCGAATATATTACAGCAGCAGCTAAACTAATATAAACTCAAAAATATCCAATGAAATAAACCAACACATCCATATAAATATATCCATGACATAATATATAATATATAATAACTCCAATTAAGCACAGCGGTAATGCGATACTATAAGCAGAAACATTCACTCTAACCATTGACAAGGAACTTTGGTGCCATTGTGTGGCCAAATAAACTACTACATAATGGCAGCAGCCAGTGGCACATGCCAAATAACATATTTAAGGAAATTTACTTCTAGTCATGAACTTAACACTCGGAGCATCACGGTGAAGAATGGCAAACAGGAACACAACTTACACGAGGAGGTAACAGAACTAACTCAGAAATACAATCTTCCCTTCTGGAGCAGCAGTGCAGTACCTCAAACCTCTGCCTACGTCATTTCCCACAACTCCACCCCAAACAATATTGCAGGACATAAAATCTCAGAGCCTTTTATACACTGAAGTTGGACTAGCTGGTATATAATGATGTGCTACATAATCGCTAGGAACACACCTATGTTTGCATAACATAAACACAGTGAAGCTGGAGGATGAATGCTAACTTTTTTCCGCTCGATGAAAGTTAATGTGGGGGTTCCCGATGATTAGGGACAAATGCATTCGCATGTCAAGATGCTGTAAACAGACCAAACTTCAGTCAGGAGAACAGCTGAGATAATCCATCCACAATACGAGGTTAGTCATTAATATAGTGCAACAACATGGGAATAGAGCAGCTGTGAGAGAATTCAACAATAATGAATCAACGTGTTAAATATCAACACTTCACCGAGTTCTTTCGATTCCTCATAGGCATCTAATGGAAGACAACACACTGCTCAGTAGACCATTTTACACTTTTATTACTTCCAGAAGGGAGATGCGTCCTACATGACACTGCAGTGAATCTCCAAATGGCAGTGTGCGCTTAACAGTTTTATTACAAGCTGTCTCACTCTAGTCTAAACCACAGTATTCTAGTACATTTCCACTGAGAGATGATTCCCTGTTATCTACTTCTACAGACAAGTGTGGGCGAGAGTCTCCAACATTCTACCACTAAAGGACACGTAGTCTAATGCCTTTATTATCAGGGCCGTGTCCACTTAATACTACACTATACAGTCATATGACATTTTGGTTAATATAAAGCATAGCATTGAGGCGCTTCAGGTAATTTTCATTTTCACATTTCACATACGGAAGTGGAGGAAGCAAGAAGAATGAGTTGAGTAAAGTTTGACTTATCTTACTGTTTTGTTTTGCTTAATGCGCCTTATGAGCCGATGCGCCTTATGGTTAGAAAAATTCGGTAAGGTATTTCTATTCAACTGTGCATGAAAATGATTGTCTGTAGAAGCAGCAGCATTTGAAGGACCAGGCACCCTGAAGAGGATGAGGGACACTATTGAGAGACATGTGGAGTCAAAGAAGTACATGTTTGAAGAGGCAAAAAATGCCATGTTGGAGCAGTTGAACGATTTGAAGGTTTTTTTTTCAAGCAGTCTTGAAACATATCAAACCAATAATTTATCTCTTGTCCAGTTATTCTTGGATTCAATAGTTGCCTATTTAAAAAGTAACAAAGGTTTTGATGATAAATTAGGAAACTGTCCTGAGGACACTGAAGAAAACCATGGAGGATTCCATTGAACACTCATTCAAGACTGAGGCCTGCTCACTGCCAGGTAAACAGAATATATAAAGTATTAGGAATCCTCTCAATACAAACACTAACAATAAATATTTAATAAATACAAATACTTTGTTTTTAGATGTTTTGGAACATCTTGAGATGGTGAAGAAACACTGTGATGAACTTAATGGCGATCAAGATGAAAAAAAGTAACCACACTGGGTAAATCTTAAAATGTCACAAATTGTTTAAAAGGCTGTGATCATGAACTATTTTTCTGATTATTTTGAACAATGTTTTTAGTGCTGTTAGCATTAATCACGTTGATACGCGTCATCAAAGTTAACACGATAAACATTTTAATGCACTCAACCCATCTGTAGTGCAGAATAGACAAACTTCGGACAAACTGCCCGAAATGCGTTGACGGAGACATTCAGAGGATTTTGAGTCAGTCTGTTCTCCAGATGAGTTAATTATTAATCGTGTTAGTCGTGATGACGGCGTTAAAGCG
Source organism: Perissodus microlepis (assembly GCF_051167445.1). Taxonomy (NCBI): domain Eukaryota; kingdom Metazoa; phylum Chordata; class Actinopteri; order Cichliformes; family Cichlidae; genus Perissodus; species Perissodus microlepis. Next base: position 15,086,941 of record NC_140464.1, read on the forward strand.
TTTAAGCTGCATTAACGCGCTAATGCCGAGTAACCCCTCACAAGGACTAATCTTCGTTAACTCGTTAACAGGGATTTGCCAGTTTTGACATGTTAACATGGATCGGTTCACGTTAACAAGATTAACGGTGACAGCACTGGTTTTTATTTAAATTTAACTGATCCATCCAGCACCCATTTTTCCTTTGCTCTACAGAAACAGCTGAGGCCTGATAACCCACAGGACATCCCTGAGGAAACACTGATTAGAGACACGAGGTCTTTACATATTATCACAGTAATATTTGTTTTGCTCTCTTAATGTTGTGTTGATGTGTACTTTTGACTTTTTAATGAATTTTATACAAAAAGCATCTTGAATATTATAGATATCAATTAAAACTGCTAATATTAAGGTGTTAATCACGAGGGTCTAAATCATGTTTTGATTTCTTTCTTTTTAAAAATTTGTAGTAGTTTTTAATCCCTTATAGCAGAGCGTGAAGACATGTAATGCATTCCCCATTTAAACCTGAGATTTATGGTTTTAATTGTAAGAGTCTGAGATTACAGTTTCCAAAAGCATTTTGATTTTGTTCCTTGTTTTAAATATCATAATTTAATGTTTTAAGTTGATGAGTATACTGTTGGTTCATTTGGAGGGGAACATTTATTTTAATGTAAGTGCTTATCAGTTAAACATTGAGCCGTATCCAGCACTGAAAAGGTACCAATTTTACATCACAGTTCTAATGACAAATACTTGTTTGTTGCAGTTATACAATATGTGTACATGACAAATAGTAAGAAATGGCTGTAAGTAAAGCTGTAGGAAATCATCAGCTACTTCTGTCATCTCCCTGCCATTTTGCTTTTTCTGGGTTTGGAATTATTGGTGAATATGTTACAGTTTGAGTTTAGGTTCAGGTTGTTTCTTTGTTATTTTTTCTTACGTTAAATGTTGAAAATTTTAATTACTTCTGTGCATATTGTTAAATTCCTGTTTTGATTTTTGTCTTCAGTAATTCTCTCGTGTTTCTTCCACCCACCATACTTTATTTCTTCCTGAAACAGTTCATTCACGTTTAGCATTTACTGTCATGTTTCCTGTAACCTTAGTAATGTCATTACAAAAAGGTACTAAGGTGCTTCCTTTATTACACTGGTGAAACACAGATATTTACATCTCATAATTTTAAGTGACCATGCAGTTGTTGAAGAAAAAGATTAACAAAACTGAGATTGTTGCATAGAGCATTTAAATGTTAATTAATCCAGCACACTGTGATGCAGCTAGTATATCATTTAGCTTTCTTGTTTCCTTATCTGTACTGATTCTAAAAGAATGCATGTATTTGATATTGTATACTGTTCAATAAATCTTACGTGCAAGCAAATATTTATTGTAATCATTAGATAGAAACAGTTTTTTTAACCCAGATCTTTTTACCCTAAAATCACCAAAAAATTGCATTGCGTGAGCAACATACAGTGGTGTGAAAAAGTGTTTACTCCTTTCCTGATTTCCTATTTTCTTGTTTGTCACACTTCAGTGTTTGAGAACAGCAAACAAATTTAAAAATCAAACAAAAATAATACTAGTAAACAAAAATGGAGTTTCTAAATGAAGGTCCCAAAAGGTGGATTCTGTTCATCTGGACGTAGCGTCAGAGGGAGAAACATCCTTATCCAAGTGACTTCTTCAGTCTCAGCTGACTGCAGGTTTCTCCAACCTTATAAACAGTACATTTGCACAAGGACTGAAACTAGCCCACTGAATAAACAATGGACTGCGAGGTCAGTTCCTTGATCATTAATATGCAAATTGTCATGACCATTGATTAGTTGCCTTGAGTACCAATCACAGAGTTTGGGAATGTCTACAATCACAGCATTGTAAGATGGCGAAAGATGTACCCTTATTCCCCCTCCTCAATTCAGAGATGATCTTTGCCTTTTCACGTAAATGTCCTCCTCGACTCCCCATTCAAACCAGCGTTCCTTCCTAAATGCCCTGTTTGAGGATTTGAAACATTAAAATGTGACAAACATACAAGAAAACAAAAAAGAAAATCAGGTCAGGGAGAAATACGTTTTCACACTATAGTTTTAAACACTACACAAAAATTACTCTACAATCTAAAACTAAAGACATTTTCTGTATATCAGTATTTTATTTTTGTCCTTATTATATTTTATTTATGATGTTTTACATAGTCACAGAGGCAGCACTGTGGCACGGTGGTTAGCACTGTTGCCGCACAGCAAGACGGTCCTGAGTTCAATTCCAACATCAGGCCGGGGTCTTTCTGTGTGGAGTTTGCATGTTCTCCCCGTGTTTGCGTGGGTTCCCTCTGGGTACTCCGGCTTCCTCCCACCGTCCAAAGACATGCAGCTTGTGGGGATAGGTTAATTGGATAATCCAAATTGTCACTAGGTGTGAATGTGCGAATGAATGTGAGTGCGAATGGTTGTTTGTCTCTGTGTGTTGGCCCTGCGACAGACTGGCAACCTGTCCAGGGTGTACCCCGCCTCTCGCCCTATGACAGCTGGGATAGGCTCCAGCGCCCCCCGCGACCCTGAAAAGGATAAGCGGATGGATGGATGGATGGACATAGTCACAGATTAGCCTCTTGTTTTTGTGACATTTACTTATTATTTGACATGAAAACATTGCTTATTTAAGTTGGAGTCTTATTGTGTTTCTAAACATGTTTTACTGCATGGATGACCAGTTGAGGGAGCTAAAAATATTTGGAGAAATGTGCCAAGCCAGTTAAGAAAAACTAATCATCTCTTGACCCTTAAGATTTATCTTGTAAACCTTTCAGACAGGAATGGCCTCTCACTTTAGAGTAAGTAGGCTTTTCACTTCATCACAAGTTCTTCTGTCGTCTATCAGGGAAGCAGCCTTTTTACCACAGGCCTAATCAGTTAATGATAACTATGTCCATCCTCTGACGCTTATCTTTATCAAGGGTTTCAGAAACCTATAGCAGCTACCATTGGGCGAGAGGCCAGTCTAAGGCAGATGATGACTACATCATCAACAAAATAAACTCCAGTTTACTTGTTGTGTAAAGCAACTCCAAAGATGACACAACAACTGTTATTTCAAATAATTTTTAAATCTTTCCTTCAAAAACTATGATAACTGAGATATTCTTTGCACAATTTCATCACACAATGTTGCTGGAAACCTTTTTTTTAACATTTCTTCAAATCAACATAAATTAACAGAATTATCCAAGTAATGATATTTGAGGAGGATGCATGGGAGTTTGCCCAACCAGTCTACATGTGTTTTGTGGACCTGGAGAAGGCATTCGACTGTGTCCCTCAGAGTGTCCTGTGGGAGGTGCTTCGGGAGTATGGGGTGTCTGGCCCATTGCTACGGGCCATTCAATCTTTATACTGTAGAACTGTTGCAAGAGCTTGGTCCACATAGCCAGGAATAAGTCAGACTTGTTTCCGGTGGATGAGGGACTCCACGAGGGCTGCCCTTTGTCACCGATTCTGTTCGGAATTTTTATGGACATGATTTCTAGTCGTAGCTAAGTGATGGAAGACTTTCACTTGGATGGTCTCAGAACCTCATCTCTGCTTTTCGCAGATGATGTGGTTCTGTTGGCTTCATCAAGTGATGGCCTCCAGCTCACACTGGAACAGTTTGCAGCTGACTGTGAAGTGGTGGGAATAAGAAACAGCACCTCCAAATCTGAGGCCATGGTCCTCAGCTGGAAAAGGGTGGAGTGCCCACTCCAGATCAGGGACAAGTTCTTGGCCCAAGTGGAGGAATTTAAGTATCTTGTTTGCGAGTGATAGGAGAGGGGAGCGGGAGACTGACAGACGGATTGGTGCTGCGGCTGCAGTGATGCAGAAGCTGTACCAATCCATCTTGGTGAAGAGAGAGCTGAGTGTATTGGTGTTAGTCTTTCTCCTCTGCTTCCTTAAAGAAAGAGAAACGGTCTTTTAAAAGATTAAATTCATTTCAGCACTTGAAGTTACAGCATACTAGACCTCAATGTGAACCAGAGGTCTGCTTCACAAAAATGATGAGCCTGTAAGCAGGTATTACAATTTTATACCACAACAAAAACAAGTCTTATTATGACTACTTCTTCTGGGAAACAACGTGTCCGGTTCTGTTGTCTCCCGAGTGGATCTTCTCCCCCACTGTATCCACATCTGACCTTGTTTGCATCTGCTCCTTTTCCTAGAAACAAAATAGAGAAAGAAAAACACCTCGCTCTCTAGTCTTGCTGTATTAATATTAGCTGGCAATTCGCTGCCTATTGATTCTTATTATTATCTAAGTCCGGGACATTCTGTTCAGACTCGCTTGGCCCAGAATTTTTGCATGTTTGCAAATCCCTCTACAGCTCTTTATGTCAGTCTCAATAATTCAATTCAATCTTAGCACTGAATTGATGCTTTTGACCCTCATTACACAGAGTGCCAACTAATTAATGAGCAGAATTGCAATGTGTATATAAGAATCACAATGACAACTTTATTTAATAATTTTATTCCTAAGTGTAAAAGCGAAGTTCTCAATTGCTCTCAAACGGTCGATCCATGTCCCTACCCTCACCTATGGTCACAAGCTGTGGGTTATGACTGAAGAACAAGACTGTGGATACCAGAGGCGGAAATAAGCTTCCTCCGAAGGGTGGCTGGCCTCTCCCTTCCAGGAGGGGCTCAGAGTGGAGCCGCTGCTCCTTCACCTCGAAAGGAGCCAGATGATGTGGTTCGGGCATCTTACAAGGATGTGTGCAAGTCTGGGTGAGGTGTTCTGGGCATGTCCCACCAGGAGGAGGCCCCGGGACAGATCCAGGACACGCTGGAGAGATTGTATCTCTTGGCTAGCCTGAGTACGCCTTGGTCTTACCACAGACAAGCTGGAGGAGGTGGCTGGGGAGAGGGAGGTCTGGTCTTCTCTGCTTGGGCTGCTGACCCCACAACCCAGCCCCGCATAAGTGAAAAAAGATGGATGGACGGACGGACGGATGATGCAGAGGGCAGCTAGATGATTCCTGACAGTGCATCACAGAATATCTTTGTGGAAGTGAAAACTCAACTCAAAGCCTTCTTCTTGAAAGATGTTAGGTGTAAATGCATATATGTGGATGGTCGGCTGGTGTCTTTACCAAACTCATATGAGAGGTATTCTAGTTCCAGCACAGCTATGTCGCTGTTTGTCATGGCAAATGGCTGTTTTAACTACAGGAAACTAAAAACCTTTATTTATGTTGACGACAGTAGAAAAAATGAAAAACAAAATTTCTTGCACAATCTTAGACAAATGACAGATATTTAACTTTTTTAAAGCAGTTTGGAGCCATTTTGTTCAAATGTGTGCGAGATCTGTGGCTTACATTTTCTTTTGGTGTGACAGTGTGGAGATAATGTAGTCAGTGCAATGTAGGATTATATCACTCATTACTATATGCGTATTTTTTGCATATAGAGGAGACAGACGTAGATTATGCAATTATTTGTAAACAGCCACAAGCTTGCCTTTTTTAACTTTGTATTCACCATGTATTTATAATATATAGCAGTTGTGCCTCTTTTCGAAATGAAATTCATGTTATTGTGACCTAAAAACATTTTTTGCATGCAGGCTAAAAATCCAGGCCAACTGGATGAATATGGTTTAGCTGCATCCTGACACAGATTATTATTACTGAGAAAATGGATCACAAAGCTTCTTATTACCTCATTTTATTGTCTAATGGCTGATGAGACTTATTCTGTTTAATGTTGGAATGTGTGCAAGTCTGTTGAATATAATACAAATTGATTTGCTCAAGAATGTTTGTATCCTGCTACATAAAAATTATTATAATTAAAGTCTTATTGCTGTAAATATGCCTGGAAAAATCTGTTTGGTCTCCTTCTTCACTCTGGATTTGTAGTGGTATTCAGAGTAGATTAAAAAACAGTCAATTTCATAAAAAAAAAAAAAGGATGTGTAAATACAGTAAATTATTTTTAGAGATTTTTGAAAAATAAACATAACCACTGTTAATATGTGGCTTTATTACCTTATCATAGGCCAGAATTTAATATCTAAGTAGGATCCTTGTTTGGAACCATGTTGAACGTATTTACTGGGTATTTAACATCGGTAAAGCAAACAACAGAAAAGAAGCTCATGTCAAAAACTTATGGCTAAGTTATAGTTAGGTTAGTTTAGCTAGGTTATAATTTAACTGTATCGTGAATTAAATTCCATGAAAATTTAAATAATTTCAGATTTTATTCTGGACATTGAAGAAAAAAGACAATCTGACATTTTAAATGAAATAAATCATCCTTTAAAAGACACACACAGCAATGTGGGAGAAAAACATCAATGCTGAATGCTACAAGTGCATATGAAGTCAGCATGGTGCTGCAGTGAACACATCAGTTCACACAATATTTCAGAAATACTATTTCATTAAAATGTCTTATATTGTTTCTTGGTCTTGTAAATTTATTTTTCTTCAGTCATTTCTGAAACAAAGTCCACACTGAATGCCGGCTGTGCATCTGTGGTCGTGTGAAGCTACATTAATGTAACAGCATGCCAGAGTGTAAACACAGATATTTATCTTTTTTCCGTTTCATTAGGCATTTAAACCAAATACTAAAACACCCTGATACGACTCAGAGTCAGACTCAGAGTACTATACATTTTATAGTACACTAAGCATAAAGAACAAAACAATGCACAAATAGGTAATTAAAGCCCTTGAAGGAATAAATCATATACATTAAAATATTGTATTTTCAGAACAACTACATTATGTGACTGTTTGTGTGCAACTTACAGCTATAAGCACTTGATATTAAATATATGCATGCTAAAACATGACAGACCACAAAGGCAGAGTACTTAGGCACAGAAATGTTTTTACATGTTTTCAATTGAGCTTCTTGTGGCTTACATTTAACTACAGCTACTTATTCTTTCCTTCATCATAACAATCAGCTGTTGAAACTAATTATTTCGGCGAGTAGCAACAGTGACCAACAGAAACCAACAGCGCTGTGATCGTGTTTTTGTGTGTGAATACATTCATGTGAATTTCCAAAGCTAACTGAAGGACAATCATGTGATTAGCAGCGCTGACTAAAGTTCAGTGGTACAAGGTTTGTATTAAAAGACTAAATATTCAAGTTCACAGGTCGGGGCATGTTGTGTCATGAATTAGCCCAGCGAGTGTTGCTTCTTCAGGTTCTCCGAGCGCTTCACCCTCTCCTCTGGGGTCTTTCTGTACCAACTCCTAAGAGAAAAAAGTCACACTGTGGTGACTTTAAATACGTCAAAAGCAGGGTGTGTCTGAAGACTGCTGTTTTCATGAATATGCGATTCAGGCAATTGGTGTTTTATAAAAAGTGTTTTACAATCTGTACCAGTACAGACTCACCCCTGACGGTTAAGCTGTCCTGGGACAGAGGCATTTTGTCCTTGGCTTGGCTTCAAGACTCTAGGAAAGGAACAATGAATTTATCTAAACAACGTCTGGGGACAAAAATCTATAAATTACATCGAGGGAAACACAAAATGAATTAAAAAGTAATAAAATTCCACAACTGTGTCTCACACCTGTTGATAGTGGGGCTTTTTGGCTTCTGCTGCATCTTCCTAGTCTGTGCTGGAGATTCACCAACCCTAAAGAAGCACCACATACACCACTGATCACTGGATATCAACAGCATGAACGTAAAACAGGTGTTTTCATTTCTTGTCTTACTTCTTTTTCCTGTCCAGAGACCTCTGTGTGGCAGCAGAAAGAGCCACTCTCTCTTTGGGGCACTTGGCTTTCTCCTGTTGGAGTGAATGTAGTTTATAGTTTATTAAAAAAAAACAACTCAGAATACTGAAAAAGTCAAAGACAGTCACAAACCAATTTCTTACAATTGCTTTTGTGAGAAGGTGCTATATTACAAACAATGAATTAATAACAACAAGATAAGCCACGAGTGTCTGGATGAACCTTTCCAGACACAGAATGCATGGCTTCATAAAACTTTCTCCAGTGTTTGAACAAACTAAAGCTTAGTTTATAGGCTCTAGAAGGACAGAGGGATATTTTCAGTGACAATAACGGTCACCTTCTCTTGATTAAATCTGGATACTTGATTATTTACTTGACTGTGTTCATGTTACCATGTCTCGTAGCTTCCTCTCCACACGGAGCTCTCTGTCCTGCTGCAGTAATGCTAAGCGATCCTCCAAAGGCATTTCAAAGAAGATGTCATGGATGTCATACAGGGCTGCACGTAACTGAGGGAACAACAGACAAGGAGAAACATGAATAAAGATGGCCCTCTGCTGGCTATAGAGGTTTAGTACACAGTCATACCTGGGCTCTAACTCTCTCCTGCAGGGCGAGATCTTGTGCTGTGTAGGTGCTTCTCTTCTGTAGAGCTTCAGTTTGAAATGAACGGATGAACTCCTGCGTATCCTTAAGGCACACATATAAATACAGAGGGAGAGTGCACAGTTAGACACAATCAGTCACTAACGTCATAATCTAAAATGAAACTTTATTACACTCCTGTAACTCTTTTATTGTGTATGAAGGCATGAAATTGAACTCACCATAATGGTTTGGCGGAGGTGTTTGACTTTCTCCGTTTTAAGCAGTCTGCGTGTGAGGAAGCCGCGAGTGATAGCACCAATTCTGCAAAATGCTTTCTGCTGATCAGCTGTCAGAACCTGGGAGAAAGTAAAGAAGAACATGGAGAAAATGTGAGATATTAAGATAAATGATATCAGTCTGCACATACATACACGTTTTCTGATTTAATGGACAAAAAATAGACTCAATTACAATAAAAGGTTGCTGCAAGACTGCATACCAAGAAGACTTTTAGCTTCTATTTGGTCTTTGCTTTGAAGATTTACAACAGTTCACAGCGTTATGGATGTAACAGAGTAAAAGAAACAATGGTACTTACAATATAAATCAGATTTATATAAGATTATCTACAAACTGCAATTCATACTTTTATTGTAATTATTTATTTTTGTGGTAAAGGTGAACACTCCACATACACAGTGAAATTATATCATAGTTTTCAAGAGCACACAGCTGGTGAACACGCACAGTACATAATGTGGCTGCACATTAATCACATATTGTTTGTGCTGGTGATATTAATAGCTGTTAGGAACATTCCATGTTCATCGAAGCATGTGAGGTCAGAAACAATGTTTTATTTTGCCACAGCTCAGAACTGTTACAGACTGATAGTGATAATCAACACTTTACAGTATATATACTACATGTACTTAAAGGTTTAATGAGCTCAGCCAGTGTGCTGAAGTTTGGATTTGGCTGCAAATGCTATTCCTGTTTTGCAGTGTTTACACACCAGACTTTGCCTCGCCCGAGGTTTGTTAGCCCCCCACGTGGAACCCCACAGATAAAGAGGAGGCTGAAGACATGGAGAGGATGCGCTAGAAGGGACAGGACTGGGCAAACCTGGAGAAAGAAACAGCGGATATTTTAAAGACGCAGCTGAAACGAGCAGCATATCCCATCAACAAACAGTAGCAGTTTATTTTTTTTTCTGATATTATAGGACACAGAATTTAGAAGGCAAATAACAGACAATAACAGTGATCGAAAACATTAAAAAGTAATCACTGTTGTTCTTCAGCGACTAGTCAGTGTGTCTGATCTGTTTCTCTACTCCCTGACTTCATAAGTTGATATCACCTCTAAGCTATATTTGTGCTGATGTGTGAAATGCTGTTTGTATGAAAAACAAAAGCTCTAACAACAAAATGCACTTCCAGTTTAGTGAGGAAAACACCATCCTTATATTAATAAAAACAATTGTGTCTCTTACTGTCTTGTATATAATTAAGGGACAGTTCTGGTTCATTTAAAAGGTCATTTCACCACCCTTTTTCTGGTAGCCTATGGTAGTAACTGTTAGGTTGAGGGACACATGACGCTGTAAACAATTCAGCCAGAAACTTGGCCTGATCACTTCCAATGATGTTAACCTATAATTTTCTTCCGACCGCTGCATGTGGAAAATTGATCCAGGTCTGCTTTTCACCTAAAAGTGACAAAACTAAGACATTTTCATTATTCTCATTACTGCCTAAACAACACACATCTCTCTCTCTGTGTTTTAAACTCTCATTTCTTAAAAACAGAAAATGAGATTGTAGTTGTTCTTGGCTGAGAAACACAAAGCCATTTTCTATGGGCTCAAAATGTGGTCATAAATATTTTGTACTTGTAAAAAAGATTTGTATGTGTAAAAAAGATTTGTGTGTGTGTAAAAAAGATTTGTATGTGTAAAAATGATTTGTGTGTGCGTAAAAAAGATTTGTATGTGTAAAAATGATTTGTGTGTGCGGACTTAGCCAAAAAAAACCCTGCAAGTTACAAGTACGAATTTTGACCCTATTTTTCTTCCTTTCATCTGATTGGTCAATGTCATGTCAATCACAAATGTAACAATCCAATCAGAGAACAGATGGGTTTGGCTGTGGGAGGGGCGCTTTTTTTTGAACTGCAGGTCTTTGAAGGGAATAAATGCCCTTTTACATGCCAACCCAGCGTTTTCCTTCATCACCACAAAGGAAAACAGTCTGTGGTCGTCCGAGTTTGGTGATTTTTGTGTCACAGGTCTACGTGTTTAATACAGGGACTTCCACAGCCTTTTCAGCAGCGCTGCGGACCGCGGGGTGGGGGCGGGCAGTGTTGTGGAAATGACAGTCTTCATTACAAAGCTTTCTTCGTTATGAATTAGCATACATGTTTTTATTGAACATTTGAAGAACCAGCAAAAAAAAACAGAAACTCTTGTAGAGGACATAAAGTCAGAGATAGAAAAGACAAGGAGCAGGTGCATCTAGTACAGGTAGAGCTGCTGCAAAAACCCACAGAGCTCAGCAGCCAGCGCAACAAATTCTGGATCCTTTGCTTTTAGTTAGCATTAGCAGCACATCCTGCGTCTGATGTGAAAGGACTTTTATGCTGAGCACTGTGACTCACAGCAATGGTCCCGGGTCAGCCCTGACTTTGTGTTAAACTAATCCTAAAGTAATAATGGTATTTCTAACCACTGATATAGCACAACTTTTTCCTTTCAACAGCTACTGAAAGTTAGGGGACCTAGCTGCTATCGGATATTTATATAGAGATCCTCCAGCTTCAAACTGTATCACCCTTCAAGGACCTGCAGTTCAAAAAAGCGCCCCTCCGACAGCCAAACCCATCTGTTCTCTGATTGGATTGTTACATTTGTGATTGACATGACATTGACCAATCAGATGAAAGGAAGAAAATTAGGGTCAAAATTTGTACTTGTAACTTGCAGGGGGTTTTTTTTGGCTAAGTCCACACACAAATCTTTTTTACGCACACACAAATCTTTTTTACACATACAAATCTTTTTTACGCACACACAAATTCTTTTTACACATACGAATCTTTTTTACGCACACACAAATTCTTTTTACACATACGAATCTTTTTTACGCACACACAAATTCTTTTTACACATACAAATCTTTTTTACGCACACACAAATCTTTTTTACACATACAAATCGTTTTTACAAGTACAAAATATTTATGACCACATTTTGAGCCCATACTTTTCCTATTATTATTTTTCATCTACAATGTAAATTTTTTTTCTTTTTTTTCCCCACTACGATAGCTGGTGACCTGCAGAATCACCTCTCATAGTTGGAGACAATTACTTTTACACAGCGCACACACACACAGCGACGTCAGGCACATTCACACTCACTTTTTTCATCTGCATAAATAACTCACATGGCCAATGGTATGCGCCATGGTGATCCATAAGTATGATCACAAGTTTATTTAGTTATTTTTCAACCCAACAAAACAAATAAGCAAAAACATGATGCTGATGCTGATGCTATGAAGGCTCTACACACATGAATCTAGATGCAAGAAAACTGCTGCGCATCTGAGGTGTGAGGAAGAAACTGAACTCTCAGATAGCTGCATGCTCGAGTTATCATAGCTCTGTTTGCCTCCCTCTGATGCGTTCTCAGCCAGCTCCTGCTCTGATAATGTGTAGCCTGCTCATCAGCTCAGAAGTGACCGCAACGCAACCTCACACAGTGGTTGCGTGCTTTGCTGCACACAGTGGCAAACACTTGCACAGTGACTTTCATATTTAATTCAGCTTCTCCATCTTGTAATTTTAGCTGTTGCATACAGGGTTTAGCATATTAGTTGTTTGTATAGGTGTGCTTTATATCTCTTTCAAACATGTCAAGTGCCTCTATGCACTTCATCAGTTTAAATATTGTCCTAATTTACTTCATCTAATATGTCAATGTACTGAATTTGAGCTAACTTTAGCTTAATGCAGTTAACTTTTAACAATTATAATCTAAACATTTTGTTTCAGCAAGGGGTGGGTGAAAATGAACCATGACATTCATGTGTCTTTTGTGAACACTTTTTACAATCCTGAGCACAGAAGTTTATTAAAACGATACCTATGCTGTGTCCAGGTGATCGTTCTGATGGTGTGTGGACAGGACTTAGTCCCGGGCACGAGGGGCTCATGATAGGATGGCAGTCGTTCACAGACCTACGATTCCAGCCACAAGCATCTGCACTTAGAGGACGCACAGACCCCTGCTCCTTCAGCCTTCTCTCTGTCTCCTCAAGCTCCTAAACACACCGCACACAACATTATTTGTATTTCACTAATGCTCTGCTCATAATCTTTTTAAAAAGGCATATAAAACTCAGATGTACAAGCACACACACACAAAGAAAGCAAAATAAAATAAAGAAAATAAAGTTTGGCATTGTAGTTAAACATATTAGGTTTTGGTGTAGCTTTTCATGGTCATTTAAAAAAAGAACACTTTTTTTCTGATCTACTTCTATATAAAATGGTCACTGTTAAATTCCATGTGCTGACCAGGTGGAGGCGCTGTTGCTCTTTCTCCTGCTCAGCGAGGAGCAGAGACATCTGCAAAGCATGCTCCTTCTCAAGACGTCTTTGCATGTCCTCCAGAGCCTGCGCTCGCCACTGGGTCTCATCTGTTAATAAGCACAAATGCATACAAATAAATCATCTTTTACCATGTCAGAGTTTTACTCACTTAACATAAAATATATAAATGTGGGAATCAGAAATCTCAGTGGGAGTTACACAGTTGTAAACATAAAAAAAAAAATAGCTTACATCAAAGGCACTCACCTGTCTTGCGGGCCTGTGCTTCAGCTGCATGTCTGAGGACAGTCGGTGTTTTCCTGCCATTGTTTGGCCCCGGAGATTCGTCTACAGGAGTCACACAGGGCCTCAGCAGAGGCAGTGAAGGATTCTCTACATCATACGACTGGTTTAAAGGGGCTGCAGGTGTGCGCCGACTGGGAGCAAACAGTGTAACTCCTGCCATGAAGCGAGGGAGGCGTTCCTGGCTGCGGTCTATGCGCTCCACTCCAGAATGGTAGGTATGCAGCTGGCTGTCCATAGTGTGGCAGCGCCGGCGAAAACCTGCAGCCAGGTGATCACCCATTGAGCTGGGCACCGAGGCACTGACAGGGTTACAGTTCTCCTTCACTGGACTGGTTCCACAGTGGCTGGATCGACGAATGCCACTCCGGCTGACGCCCTCTATTCCCACTGAGCTCCAGTGAGATGGAGACGTTGAAGCATCTCCCCAGTCTGCCACACCAATGGCTTCCTCTGACCGTCCTGGGCTTCGAGCGATAAGGTCTGCTGGGCCGATGGGAAATGAAAAATGGATGTTGCCTGTGGAAACTGGGCGTGGTTTGCGTCTCTGTGGACGAGGACTTATGCTGGTCTCTGGATTGGGGAGACAAGAAAATGGTTCTGGTAGACTAGGTGAGAGGCAGATGGACTTTTGAGGACTAGAGTCACGCAGTACTTGATGCTGGATTTGAGGCGGGCCGACAGGGCTGTGGTGCAGACTGAATCCAAACTGAATGCCTGTGTCCGTCACAGGGCTGCAGCTCGTCTCTTCACTGACAGAGTCAGCCTCAGGTGGGGGAGACTGGGTCATTGCGCGGACAGCTTTTGATCCCTGCTGACTCTGCTCTTTCTTCACATACTCCCTTGATCTCTTAAGAAGGCTGTCCAAACTAATGTCCTCTTCCTCGTCCTCATCCTCCTCACTCTTCTCTTGGGCATCCACCTTCACTTCCTCCACTGCCTTATAATCATTAAGCACAGGAATCGCAGAGCATGGAGCAGCACAATGACTATTTGTCTGAACCCCAAATCCAGCATCTTTGGGGAGCCCAGGCGAGTCAGTGACCAGAGTGTAGCCGTTGACTGTTGCAGAAACTGTTGCAGAAACTGGCAACTTGTCAACCTCTTCATCTGGTACTTTAAGCACCTGTGAAACATAAAAAGGAGTATTTCACCAAAGAATTTCATTAAAACGCATGTAAGCTCAGCATACAGGCAAATCAAGTGATAATTATGGTCTGTAAATAATTAGCTTATTTGTTGATGTTAGTTTTTTAATGAAAATGTGATTACATGCTTGAGTTTTGGTTGTTCCATTGTGAATGATAACAGACAAAATCTTTAGGTCACATTTGTTCAAAGACTGGGAATTACGAAAGTAGAGCAAATCTGACACTGAGTAAATGAACAATACTGCTTTGGATCTTGAGCTGTTATGAAAACACGTCATCAGGTAAAAAATAGCACGGCACACTGGGGAAAATGTTAGGCCAAATAACCTGTATTCAACTCTGAGTATGTCACCAGAGACACCAGGACAGACTGTAATTCACTTTATGTGCTCCATTATGGGACTGGCACACAAACCTATTTAATATATACTATAGGTCAAAAGCCCCAAAACTATTTTACATTCAGTAAAAGCAGGACGCGATGTCAGCATAATAATATTAGCACGAGAGTCCAGCACTTTTTCAGAGTGCCTACATAACATTATACAACCCCAATTCCATGAAAGTTGGAATGATGGTAAAAGGTAAATAAAACAGAATGCAATGATTTTCATATATGTCATTGTCAACAGAATATGGAAAACATATCAAATATATTTACTATTTAATCAAAAATATTAGCTAAATTTGAATTTGATAGCAGCACCACACCTAAAAACAAGGTGGGACATGGGACCACAACTAATAACATTAAAAGGTTTAGAGGACGGTTTCCATAAAAAGCAGGTTAAAGTTCTTGTATGCAAAGAAGAAGCTTTACATGGACATGGTCATTTAAAATAGACTGAGGCAAAGTGGAAAACAATTCTGTGGTCAGACATATTGAAATTCTTCTTGGAAAACATGGACGCCACACCTGGACTAAAGAGGCAAGAGACCATCTGGCTTGTTATCAGCACTCAGTTCAAAAGCCTGCATCTCTGATGGTGTATGCAGTTCTTACAGCAACACACACTCCTATCTATGTATTTTGGGGGAAGGTCTTGCATATTTCTTGCATATTTTAGCAAGACAATCATCATCATCATCATTTATTTATTTATATAGCACTTTAAAAACACACCTGGTAGACCAAAGTGATGTACAATACTAATATGCACATAGTAATAAAACCAGACATAGCAATAAAAAAATAAAAAAAAAAGAATATCAGTTACCCACAGAGTTAAAAGCCAGGGAATAAAAATAGGTTTTTAATAAAGACTTAAAAACTGGCACTGATGTAGCCTGTCTAATATGGAGAGGAAGGTTATTCCAAAGCATCAGCGCAGCAACAGAGAACGCTCGGTCTGCTCTAAGTTTCAGCCGTGACTTTGGGACCGAAAGCAGCAACTGCTCAGCTGACCAAAGGGAACGAGTGGGGACATGGGGCTTCAACAAGTCAGACAAATAAACAGGTGCCAGACCATTTAGAGATTTAAAAACCAATAAAAGGACTTTAAAACGGATCCTGAATTCAATTGGAAGCCAGTGTAAAGAGGCCAAAATCGGAGTGATGTGATCAAATTTTCTTCTGCCAGTTAAAAATCGTGCCGCAGCATTTTGCACTAATTGCAGGCGTGACAAAGTGCCCTGCCCAACCCCTATTAAAAGAGAATTACAATAATCTAAACGTGAGGTAATAAAGGCATGAATAACACCTTCCAAGTCACGCTGGGAAAGAAAGGGCTTAACCTTTGATAAACGTCTGAGGTGATAAAATGCTGATTTTACCACCCCGTTTACATGGTCATCAAAGGTAAGTGCAGAATCAATTTTAACTCTGAGTTTTGTGATCGACCTCTTTAGTTGGGAAGTCAAAGCTGCAAGATCAACATCCGGAGTATGAGAAGAACGATTTGGGCCAAATAAAATTGCTTCTGTCTTCCGATCATTAAAATTTAAAATGTTTTTTGCCATCCATGCTTTGACATCAGTGAGGCAGTCAAGCAGAGGTCGAGTTGGGAGACTATCAGAATGACTAAAAGGTAAGTAGAGCTGGCAGCCATCTGCGTATAGATGGAATGGCACTTTATGTTTCCGGAAAATATGACAATATGCATGCTGCGTATAATACAACATTACAGAGTGGTAAACATGGCCCTCTCACAGTTTTTGAGACTTGTTACTGCCATCAAAATCTAAATAATCTCCTTTTTTGCTTAAAATGGTAGACCTTCATTTACATTTGACAAAGTGTGGAATTGGGTTTGTACTCACAAAGCATGTTTTGATCTTATTCTAAGTAGGCCTCTCACCCTACCAGATGACACCCAGACCTGTGACCATAGTGTGCAACTGACCTGAGCCTGATCCAGTATGCCCTGAATCCTGGCCAAAAGCTTGTTCCTCTGCTGGTTCTGTCTGTCCACTTCCAGTTGGACCGCCCTCTGTCTGTAGCCACACATCTCGTTCCACTGCTCTGCATTCAGCTGGAAAATGAAAATACATGCAGTTGCGGCTTTTGTTGTTTGTTTTTCAGCATTTAATTTTCAAAAATACGCATGTTTATTCAGCTAAAAGAGGCACCGTTTTTCACTTTGTACCTAAAAATGTTATTACAGATGAGAAATATACTGGAAGAATTCAGCCTTCTTCCAGTATATTTTATGTATCTTCTTCTGGATGGAAGAAGATACACAAACTGTAACCTGCAAACCTGCAAACTTATTTAGTCAGCAATCACAAGCAAATGGATTTTTCTGACAAACATCAAACAGCCCTGATGTTCCACGTTCGCACTGTTTCCCTTTGCCAGCTGCTGACCTAACAGGCTGTTCCCACAGCAGAGGCTTTGGCTTGTCTTAGCAGTAAATGAAATGGATGCACGAGCAAGTTTACCTAAATGGAATGCATTTTACAGTTTTATGGCAAGCCAAAAAGTCTGCTGTGAGAAGCTCTGTTGTCATAAAGCAGTTCATATATTCATTCATCAGATTTGCTCGCAAACAGATGTTTCATTCAGTTTAAACTGTGAACTCTCACATGCATCTACATCTTGTGTAATCCATTCAGCATGGGCTTCCAAGCCTGTCTATCTCTTCCTTACCAGAGGTGAAAGCGCAGCTCTTCCATAGAAGTGGATGACAGAGCGAGCCTTCAGGGAACATGATGGCTCGCATGTAGTCTTCTTGAATTTCCCCTCCTCCTGCAATAATGCCAGACTCCGCAGACAGAACTCTTCATAGCTTTCCATCTCTGGACACCCGCACATCCACACTCTGAGTAGGACACACACACCATGTAGCCTCGTGGCCGAGCTGTTAAATTAAATGGAGAGCGAGAGATTAAAAGGGAGGGTCCGTGTGAGGCTGCACTACACTGGGGTTTGACCGACGAGCCGAAACCATGTGGGTAAATGTGACAAATCACCTACAACAATAGCCAGTCTGTCTGTCCTCTGTGATTTTATCACACTCATCACATTCCTGCCATTCCTTTGCTTTCTGTCATACTTTGCTGGTGCCTGTCTTCCATTTCCACGTTTTGTGGAAATGCAAAAGGGACTCGTGTGTCTGATCAATACCGTTTCTATTTCTGAAATGTCTGTCAGCAAATGACAGTAGTCTGCAGACTACTCACAGACAGGTAGGGCGTTTGCGTAAGCAGACAGCTCCTGTGTGGATTCAATTAAAACAATGTGCCTTTGCAATAAGCGTGAGTGTCACTGGCTCTATGCAGCATATCTAATCTATTGGACAGGTTTGAATTCAACCAGCAGGTCCTAATTATGCTGCTGCTGGTCTTCAGACGCCTAATTACACTAGCCAATCCACGCTTGTTCTTCCATCCGGCAGAGCAGAGGTGGGGATCGTTTTCTTTGTGTATCTGGTATTACAGAGAAAGCTTAATTTCGGCAGCTTTTATGTTAATATTTAAGCATTATCCAGTTTTGCTGTCTTTGGAAGCTAAAAAAGACGGCTTAGTGCAGATACCCTCTGCAGAATGACAGCGGATACCCGGCGCTTATTCTTACCTACTCAGTGGAGAAACACTAATATCGCCCCCCTGTCTTCCAGCAGGGACTGTCAGACACGGACAGATGTCGCAGGGAAACACAAACTGGAGGCTTTATCGGTGAGACTCACGTCTCTATCCTCAATCTCGGTTCGATCATCTTCATCACCATGCTCAACTCTTCCGGGCTCCAACAGCGCCTCCTAGCAACAGCACGCGGGCCACGTTCCAATCTTATCCCCCGAGCAAGTCAAAGGCTCTCGTTCCAATAAGCTCGATGCCACCTGCCCTCTTTTCCCCTTCATTTCTCAGTGAATGCAATAGAATTAGGCTATAGCCTAGCAGGGCTACTTTATCACACGCTCTTTGTTTTACTATGTTGTTATCTACTCATAGCCTCGAGTTAATAGTGCTCAAGAGGATAACGAGTTCTTGGCAAATGAGTCTACATAAATATCATTAATATGATCTGCTTGCAGCTATTCTCTACTGTGTTAAACAAATCTCAGTTTAAAATTTTATAATGTATATAATTTATTTATTTATTGTTATGAGTGATTAGACGAATTATTTAATGTGCCAAGTATTAAAAAAACTGGATGATCTTGGGGGAAAATAATGTAATTTATGTACCACCCTCCTTACTGTACATTGTGCAGCATGTTTTGTAGTCTGAAACTTTATGACTTAATGAATTTATGTAATTTAAGTCCTATTTTAATCGTCCTCTTCTGAAAGACAACCACTAAATATGAAGTGACAAAACAGGTGCGCCTTCTAGTTATGTGTACAACAAATTTCTCACATTTTACAACCAATTATGCGCATATAAAAGGGGTGGGAGCAAAGAAGATGCTCTGTTGTGTGTATTACACAGAATACACTGTCCTCCAAACCACATAAAATAAAATATGTTTATGGATGTTACATATGCATTAAAAACTGTAAGACTGCAAAGGTTGTCATAGCTAAAGGTAAACAGCAAAATCATCAGATGAGTTGAGTCCTTCATCAACAGATGGCAGTTAGCGGTGACTGTACTGAGGATGTAAAAGAATACTAGTACTTAGGGACAGTGACTGAAGAAAAACTGTCAGGATTCAAAAGCTAGATTACAATGATTATACTTCAAGAGGAGTTTGAGACAGACATACGCTGGTTCTTTTTTTCTTTTTTTTTTGTTTTGTTTTTTTGCAGAGAGCATTCTAACTTCTTGTTTTATTGCATGGTATTTTTCACTGTCTGTAGTTAACAAGAACAAACTGAGTAGGATTACAAACATGGAAAGAAAGATTTGAGGTCAGCTAAAACACAGTACGATTCACCTTTGGGAGTCCTGAGTGGTGGATAAGGGGTGATGTATCCTTAGCAATGTGTCACACCTTCTTCATCGTGAAGACACCTTGCTAACATCATGACAGAAGTACAGGGTACCACTTTTGTATGTATCGTGTGCCCAGAGGACTTTTATACCTTGTAGTATGGTAAATGGACTGGTTCTTATATAGTGCTTTTTTACTCTATCTTAGCACTCAAAGCACTTTATACAACTTGTACATTCACACAAGCACTTTTTTCTATGCTGTTCCTAAGTGCTTCATATCAGACATTCACACCTCCAATAGATGCATCAGAGAGCACCATGAGGTTAGTATTTGCCCAAGGATATTTGGCATGGAGCAGACCACCAACCTTCCGGTTAGTAGGTTACCTGAGCCACCTGAGTTACAGCCATCCCAAGGTAACCCTGCTGAACACAGCTGATATTACATGGGTGTGATTTGCACACAGCTGTGGTTTGTTTTTACTATTACTTATCGTTAATACCTTGAATCTCTGTAACTGTGAAGTCTTTATTGTTGTGGTTGTATTTGCCTGGCCTGGATTTTTGGTGTCCAAAAGGCAAACTACTTTTCTGAAGAAGATATTGAATCTGCACACTTGTGATGAATTTGCTTATAGTGCAATAATACATCCTTATGTCTTCCTTTGTGTCCCACTTTTATTTTTTGGAGTTTTGCATTTTTCTATGAATTTTCTGAAAGAAGTGCATTAGAAATTGTTGTTGTTTTAATGGTTAGTAACATCCCGAAGAATAATAAAGAAGAAAAGAATGAAGACAAGTGGGAGCACCTAAAAAATGTTTTATAATTCCTATTGTAAACAGGTGACTGCAAATGGCAAAGAATAGATTCATTTTCCAGCAGGCAACAGACCTCGTATTATCTTAATAAAGACAAAGGAAAACAGGCTAAATCACTTCAGATGCACTTTGGAAGTTCCTGCTTCTGTCAGAGAAAAGTGAGGGCTTCCCAAGGCTTGAAATATAAACTTCCCCTTTATCAATTATATAATTTGTTCATTAATGAATATACACTCCTTATCTGAGGCTGAATAAATTCTTTAGAAAAGTAACAACTCAACAACGCATAAGGTATAATTTAAAGACAAAATTATTGGTTTATGTTTTTTTAGTGATTTATTTATTTTACTGATGTCCAGAATTTACAGTAGTAAACAGTAAATGATGCTGCAGTCCTCAGAGTTCATCTCCTGTGTGCACAGGGGAACCTGAATGTATCGGCTGAGCAATGCGAACATTTTCCTTGTTGTCCCGAAGTAAAGCATCAATGTCACTTTCAGTAAAAGCGCCTTTAGAATCCTGCCACAAAAGCAAAATGTTAAGAGTAAATTTGTGTACTTGAAAAACATGAAGTTCACGTTTCACAACTGGCTACTCGCTCACTGACAGCTTACCTCAAAAGTCTGGCGTTTAACCCCCACACATGAGTTGGACTGCTCATAACACAGAGCTATATCCAGATTCTTCGGCTCTTTGTTCACCAGAGCTTCATAAAACTGGCCACGGTGAGACTCTGAATGGCAAATACAGAATAAGTTCTTGAATACAAGATAAATTACTTGACATATCTGATGTTACCTTACCTAACAAGTGTCTGCAGGCTGATGTCAGTTTGTCCTTAGAGACATGGTGACTGTGAGGCAGAGGTTTCTCACACAACACCCCACTGATGAGGCGTTTAACAACTGTGTTTCTGCTCTTAACTGGGGCTTCCTTGATGGATTTCTCAAGCTCTGTAAGGTATTTATAGACTGTGACTTGCTTTCCCCTTTACTTTTGTCTTTTGTTTTCTATTTGTATTCCTGGCTATCCCATTTGTTAGATTGTGCTACTGGGTTATCAGAAACCATTAATAAAAAAGCTCTTAGCCATAATGATTTATTGTCCAACATACCTTGTGCCACTGTTAAACAAGTCTCACAGTAGGTGTCTGTTAATAATAAAACAGTTAACAGAGGCACTCTCCAGCAGAAACCGAACTACATATTATCTGATGACTGAGGAAACCAAGGTGACTGTAGTGTTTACTTACAGTGATCCATCTCTTCAGGCTGCACAGGAAGAAGAAGGCACACAAACAGCACAAAAATAGCAATTTTCATGGTGACTGTACACCAAACATGTAAACTGTGAACACTGTAGCAGCTATCTGCACACTACGAAACAGACAAGAAGAAGTCAACTGCACCCAGCTGTCTTCCCTTTCATAAAATGTTGTCACGTGATCTTAGAGACAATGGGATCACATCACCACCATTCCACAAGTGACAGGTGTCTTGTTTTTCAGGTTTTCTTTTTCTAAAAATATTGCCCGGAGTCTTCACTCTGCTCTGGATAGGGGTCTGTGAAGAACACAGTTTAGCATAGGCTTGATAAATGCATGCAATATTAAATGTCAAAAGATGAATTAAGAGGTACAGTACTTTTAATAACAGGTGTGGGTTGGGTGCATTTGTTCATTGATCATTTGCTATTCATGTTTTCATCATCATTCATGTTTTTTTTTTTTTTTACAACAAAAAGAGTAAATTAAACTCTATTAAAAAATTTGTTTCAACACTGATAGAAAATGCTAATTATAAGTCTTTGCACCCAGAGACAGGATTAGAAATGAAGATAAGATAAGCAAATTTGTCCCATGGTTGGGAAATTCCTGTTATTACAGCAGCAAAATGAATAGAGCAGGAATAAAAAAATAACCTATATGAGTAATACTATACCTCAGTGGAGACAAATGTACACTTTACAATATATATATATATGTATATGTGTGTGTGTGTGTGTGTGTGTGTGTGTGTGTGTGTGTGTGTGTGTATATATATATATATATATATATATATATGCAGCAAGATGGAATACTGCATAGTACAATGGTTGAATGTTAATAGTAAGACAGAGCATAGAGCACTGCACAGTCTGATTAAAAGCTACTGCACACTGATATATCTATATATATCTAGCTATCTATCTATACATACACACACACACACACACACACACACACATATATATATAGATATAGATATAGATAGATGTATATATATATAGATATATACTATATGTGATATATCTGATCAGCATATATCAGATCTGATATATACTAATATATCTGATATATTCAGGACAAAGGATGTTGACTATGGAGCTAGAAACGAGGAAGACCACAGAGAGAGATTGTGGATTAATGTTCATCAGTATTTAAAAGTAAATATAAAACTTAATGGACCAAAATTTGTCCCCCTTTTTTATGTTATCTGTTGTACAGTTTAGATTAAATAAGCAACTGTATCACTAACACTTCACCTTGAAAAAGTTAGTATTAAGCACCGATTTAGTTAATAAGTTACTCAGTAAGTTGCTTGACAAGCGAATTCCTTTAAACTAAACAGG
Source organism: Perissodus microlepis (assembly GCF_051167445.1). Taxonomy (NCBI): domain Eukaryota; kingdom Metazoa; phylum Chordata; class Actinopteri; order Cichliformes; family Cichlidae; genus Perissodus; species Perissodus microlepis. The sequence continues at coordinate 15,110,078 of NC_140464.1, forward strand.
GCAAATCTTTGCTAGTATGTTACAGCTTTAACTTTCTTATCCACGCACGTGGCCACTAAGTGACGCTATTTTCAACCGCCCATTCAATGGGCGGTTGAGCTGGCTCCCGTATATGGTCATTTTTACCATATATGGAGTGACGGTGGTGACGCGCGTGCTGCAACGGAAAAAGTGACCGTGTGCGGGAAAGGCGAACGTTAGAGCTGGGTCCTCTTTTCGGGAATGTGAAGGTACAACTGTGAAAGCTGTAAACCGGCTGCATGAATAGACCATCCACGAGTTTACCGTCAGTAACCCGCAGTCACTCTCAGCATGTGAGTACACTGCCCTGCTAATGATGTGTGCTGCTTTTAGGCGTGCTGTTCTCAGCTCTCATGGGAAGCTACACAGATGATCTCTAGTATTAAACTTGCTTCCGTGTTGCATCTATCTGGTGTTTTGTGTTGTGGAGAATTTTACTGGTGGGAAATATTTAGTCGTAAAAGAAAAATAATAATACAAATAATGTATGCACTGTAAATGACGCCTGTGGGCACGACTGACTATTACAGAGGCTCACATCAGGACAAGCGAGGCTAACTTCTTCTTTTCTTTCCACAATGGTGATTGTGGGCAGTTGGTCCGTGAACTGAACACAGACCAACTGCATATTATCAGGAGCTTTCCACGCAGGCGTAGTTAAACCAACACTTCCACAAACCTTTAGCAGAGCAAAAAGGTCCATGTGAAGAAGCGAGAGACTTGACAAGTGTACACTTCCGTTTTCGTAGGAAGTGGCCAGACACTCGGACTTTGTTTTCTTTTCTTTTTTTTCTTTTTTTTTGTCAAACCCCTTTTATTTTACGACAACCACTTCTGACTTGCTCATGGGTCCTCCACACTCACATTTTCTACAAGTTTTGTTTTCTATTTCCTGATCTCAAACGCACTTGCACGAGACATAGAATAGAATAGAATAGAATAGAATTCAACTTTATTGTCATTGCACATGCACAGGTACAGGGCAACGAAATGCAGTTTGCATCCATCCAGAAGTGCTTTAGTGATATAGATATATTACAATATATATTAGCAATAGTAATTAATCATTAATATTTAATGATGAAACCGGAAGTGAGTGGGCTTGCTCCTTAGTTCTTGAGCCCACCTTTTGTCGCCCTTGACGCTAAAACTTACAATTAGATCGTATCGAAAGCTCCCATAAGGTGAATACACTGTTGCTGTGCAGCAGACTGTCCAGCAGATGGTGCCTCTCTAAAGCACGCCTGTTCAGAATGGGATAGAGATTTTAGGTGTCTGATATGTCTCTGTGGGAGCTTTCTCTTTCAGCTTATCGTCTGCAGAGATAAGACTATGATGTTGAATGATAAGTGCCACTAGCTTCCAAAACATGCATTATACAGGTAGGTTTTAGTTTTAAAAAATCAAAAGTAAAAGTGATTATCGTGCAAAATCCCCTCTTTTTGCACAGTATATTATTTAGCTTTATGTCTACTGTTTCTCTTATCTAACCCAGACTCCTGTTGGACATGATTGGAAACTTTGGTGGCTTCATACAGGAACATAATAATTCTAGGGCATGTTGAAACACAAAATCCTCAGTATGGCTCTGAACAACTCTGAGAAGAGTAAAACTTATTTAACAAACATTATAAATGGTTATATATATAAAACCCTTATAATGGTTGGTGTGTATGTGTGTATGTGTGTGTGTGTGTGTGTGTATTATTTATATATATATATATATATATATATATATATATATATATATATATATATATATATATATATATATATATATATATATATATGTATATGTATATATATATGTATATGTATATATATATATATATATATATATATATATGTATATATATATATATATGTGTATATATATATATATATATATATATATATATATATATATGTGTATGTATGTATGTATGTATGTATATATATATGTATATGTGTGTGTGTGTGTGTGTGTATATAATCAAGAATTGGAATAAAACTAAAGCATTACTCTGCTCTGAGATATGGGGTAGAATTAAAATGTAGCATAAATTTCACATGATAAACTCAAGTAAATGCCTTACGTAGTAAAGTAGTGAGTATTGTTAATATCTCCTTTTGTAGAAGGCTGATCTGTCCTCTGCTGCTCTTTCTTGTGGTTTCACCTGTTCATTTTTTTGAAGGGGGGTTGGGTTGGGGATATTTGTTTTATACAAATTGAGAACCTACAATATATATCGTGCAAACCTGACTCTTTGTAGGAATCCCCCTTACAGTAACCTTTCCATTTTGCTGTGAATTGGGCTGTGTTTTATTTCCTCTCTTTGCTGCATGCTAAATTAAAAGGTAACAAGGTTCTTAGCAGTGTAATTACTCATGATCCGGATTTAATTGTAAAGTGGATTGTTTGATTTGGCAGTGTGAGTCACTGTATTGGTAGTGATGAAGCTTATGTCTCTGAAAACCTACAACTTGTTTGTAGGTTTTCTTGCCATATTCTCACTTCTCTTATTCTTGTGCCTAAAATGAGCCACACCCTTTCACTTTAACTCTGTACTGCATGAGACTTGTGAAGCACTGAGCTTCATGAGGCTCAGTAAAGTAATAAAAATTGCTGATCTTTGATTTTTGCATGTAGAAAGTGTGGGATTTGCTTTACAAGCTGGTGTTTGGGTTATTTTGTTTAGTTATGAGTATTTTAACGAGTTTATTTGCTTCCATACATCTACAAGTGTCATGCATTTCCTCACTGTCTTTATTACGCCTATGAGGCAAGCTACCAGTGGACCTTCACTTGATAGTATTGGTTTGTGTAAATGATAGATAGATTAGATAAATTCAGCTCCACATATGCAACCATACAGACTCTTTCTTTTAGTCAGGGTGAAATATCCTGAATAGAAAACCCGTGCAGACATGCAGGCTGTTATAAGCAGTGACTTTATGCACTTAATCATTTACAGACTAACACTTTTTTGTGTTGGCATTAGTCATTGTGCTGTTTCAACATGACTGAATGCACAAAAACACCTTAATAACTTTGGTGTAATCCTGCTTTAGAGGGTTTGTAGTAACAGCACAGCAGCAAGTGCCAGCGTTTCCCTTTCCCTTTACAAGTTTGTTAATGGTGCATAAAAAAAAAAGACGGGGCTTCTCAAAAGTCTGGTGCTTTTAAATATAATCGTGAAGATCCGCATTTTCTCACTTCCTTCACCAGCCTCGTCACGATTGGCTATTTTTCCCCCTACTTTTTGTCACCTGCTCATCTCCACTCTTTCACCCTTCACATGGAGCAAAAAATACAACTGGTGGAATAAAATGTTAAACAATAACTTATATGGAGGTCAGTGAAAATGAGCGAGTCTTATTTTTCTTATTTAATATTTCATATTACAAAATTATTATAAAGAGAGCCTCAGCAGCGCTGTCATGAATGGATCGAGCTTCCTTTAAGCGGCAGGTGTCATGCAGGGATTTCTAGTTGAAACAAAAGCGTGATCTCCGTCAGTGCACGGAGCACCGAGCAGTGGCTCAGCAGATGCCGTTGCAACGCCGCTTTTCCTCCAATAGATTTAAAGTGTGCGCTCTGGCCGACAATGGATGGTCTGAGAGTGGGAGGATCAGCTCAGCAGCGATCCTTCTGGCTTTGTTACGCCCGGGAAGCCATTTTGGAAATCTGCTTGTTGTGCACTAGCACAGCAGTCTCTCGCCACTTGTAAACTTTGGCGTATTTCTGTGAGAAAATAGCGTTGAAGGATTTGTGGATCCGCAGTCATAAATAAGCCTTTTGGGGGTTCCGCGCGTCGGGATGCTGGCAGAAGTTTGCGCATGTTCCCTGATAGTACTGTGTGGATCTTACTCATTTGGATTACGCTCTTAAAGAATAACAGCATAAATGGAGCCTAACAACGCGGGCAAGTTGACCAGCTGCTTTGAAAATCATATTAATGTAGAAACTGTTTTTAGTGACAGTGTGTTTGCAATTTTTTTTAATTCGGATCTTCGCTGCGCTCCTTTGCCAACAGTTTTGACAGTGTGCGCAATTTTAGGCCTGATTTTCTACGGTCGTTTTATTACATCTGCGACAGTATCAAACGTTAGACGCGTTCTCTGTGGTTAGTAGTGATCAGTAAATGCGTGTTGTTTTTACAGATAAATCTCAAGTTAACCTGCACGATGAGCAGTGTGATTAGCGCGTCGTTGCACAAGCCTGTAAGTCAGTGACGGCGCTGTCTAAATACATCCAGCTTCTAAATTTAGCACGAATGTAACGGGGCTGATATGTCATCGGGCCTGAGCGCAATACAGTTAGAACAGGAGTACACATGTGCTGTAAACAGTATTAGTGTATTACTGTGTTTTGACAGTAGCTGGAGCAGTCACAGGACTCAGCTGTTTGCGCTGTTCGTCGCACACAGTTTGCGTAAAGGAGGTAGCAAAAAAAATAATAAGGGAGATGTGCGATAGTACTGTGGGAAAGGTGTAAAGGTGTCACTGTGTTGCATGTGTTTGTGTCTCTGGTTTCTTTTGTTACTGTTCAGCTTGTCTCTTGGTGGATTAATGCACCGTAGGGGAGATTAGTATTTAATTTCGGAGTGTCCACATTCAGCGCCTGCGTCATGATTCAGCGCAGTGCTGACATGTTGCAAAAAAAGAAAAAAAAAAAACAACCCAAAACTAATCCTGGCTGAATTTAAGTAGTCCCCTTGGCTTTTGGGAATTTGTTTCCTTTTATCCCGCTTTTCGGCTTGGAGACTTGAATGTGGATTTGAAATCATGATTAAGATTATGGTGTTGAGAGTTTGGTGCTGGGTTTTCAGTAATGGCCATCTGTTTTATTCTGCTGCTCTGTCTTTGAGTTGTTGAACAGAAGTTTGAGTCAGACTGCCACATGCACAGAGTGGCATCTAGAATAGTTGCTCTGTTGTGGCCAGAAACCTCCAATCGGACACTGTTATTGCATCAGTTATCTCATTTAAAGCTGCCTGAGGCAATATTGTCTACCACTGTATACTCTGCATGTAGCTTTGTGTGGTGAGGTCGTGGAAGTGATCCATTTGAGCCAAAATCTCACTCTTCAGCTTGCTTAAATGCTCTGTTGCGGGCAGCTTTTTCTACCCTTGGCTCTGTATGATATCATTTAGAGCGCATATCCCTACTACAGCAATCAGGGACACTCAGCAGTCCCACCCACTTGCCAGTCATACCTTTCGTATGCAAGTGTGAGGCCGTTGACGGAAAGCAGGCTTAAAAATGGAGCTAAGATGGCTTGTTTCAGACCGTGGATGGACTGCAGCTTTTCATCACAGCCCAGTATTTGAATTCTGCATGATAATGCAAATCTAAGCTACGGAGCTGGGAATGAACACATTGGGTCCACTTTCATATTGACATGCTCGCAACAATACACAACTCTTCACCAACTGTTCACCAAAGTAGGAATATTTGAAGAACTGCTGTGTTGGAATGGATTAATCTTACCTTGGTTAACCTGAGAAACTTTCAACTGTGAGCATGTGGAACGAAGTATTTGTACAGCAGTTCACACAATGCAGGTTTCACTAAGAAGACCAGCCTTTTGGCTTTAGACTTCCCGCCCATTGCCTTATAAATCAGCCCCACCCCTTTGTGTTTTACTGGGTTTCATAATACTCAGCTTACTCAAGTGCTCACTGTAGCTGTAGCTGTGCTGGTGAGGAGTCCTCCTATTACAAAGGGGAAGAGGATTGTCATTCTTTGGCCTGTCTCTACCAGCCTTTTCGATCAGCTGCTTGTTTTCTTTGTGTCCGGAGGAGAAGAGACGAGTCATTCGCTACAGCTTCACTGGTGTCCGTAGCCTCTGTCATCTACCAGCGTGAGCCAGCATGGAGGAAGAGGTTGGCCAACTCTCAACCACAGGCAGAAACACAGTAGTATTGTTGTATTCCAGAGGAAAAGGAATGTCCAGCAGCTCTCATTAGGGTCTTGCCCGCACATGGCTGTACAGCACAGCACTTACTGGCGGTTGTGTTTTCTTGGAGAACAGCCCAGTGAATGGAGCTTGAATTGATTTGGGAAGAGGCAGGACATTTGCTAGTGCTGTGTTATTTTATAAAATGTAGATGCAGTTCTGAATCTGTACTCGAAATGCAGTTAAGCTGTGGCGCAACTCGAGCTCATCATTTCTGCCAGAGACAAACTGAACAAAGCGTTTTGCATTTTGTTGTGTGTGTCTGTGAAGTTGGTCTGTTCTTGTTGTCCTTGGCTAAAATAGTCCTTTGCCTTGAATCCTAACTCTTGCAGTCTAAACAAAGAAGTCTGAACATGGATTTTTCCCAGCTGCACACATACACGCCACCACAGTGTGCTCCAGAGAACACCGGCTATACTTACTCTCTCAGGTGAGACTTCAGCGCTGCGCTGCCGTAGACTCGCTGCGGTACTCTCGCTGCAGCATCAAACATTCAGGCCCACAGCAACTCTAATTCTCATGTAATAATTTTTCTGTCTTCTTGGTTATGACTTGCATTGTTTCCCATTTTATTTCCTTACTGAAAATATCCATCTGTCCCTCAGCTGTTTGAAAGTTGAGAATATGCACATGATTTGCTTTTCATTTAAAATAGAAATGCTTTCATTTATAAGAACAGCATGAGATTTTTAATTGTATTTGCTCCTCAGTACATTTCTGCTCTTGAACTTGAGGTTTTAGTAAATCTGTGGATGTAAAAATATCATCTGGTTGTGGTTTTGATGAGTCAGCCTCACAGTTCAGTTGTGCATTTCGTGCTTGGTGAGCAGTTGGGAAGCCTTGCGCAGAAATATATCCGAGGCTTGTCTGTACGCACTTTTCGCTATATTGCAAAATCAGCGTGGCAGTTTAAAACTTTTCAATGATTTTTAGAAGAAAAGAGAAGAAGTCGTGGTGTTTTGAATTTATTGTCGGAGAGGATGGTGTCCATACGTGTGCATGCATGTAACACCAGCCTCTCCCATCGTGGTTCTCTTCCACACCTTGTTTCTTGTCAGTCATCCTGGCTTGGGCGTGGTCAATGCTCCTCATTGCTTTCAGAACAGAGGAGCATTTGCAGAGCAAGAAATTTTAACTTCATTGTGCCTTTCCTCGCTTTAGGCAATGGGAGAGTGATTGCATGACTTTTAGGAGCTTCTCATTTGAGTATGAGAGTATGAGAGAGTCTTGTAAAAAGTCAAGTTCGAACAAAGACCCCTCATTTGGTTTACAGCTTCTCTTGCAGAAATGCAAATCACATGGTGAGAAGTGCACTAAGCAGATCCATGTGCTCTTTCCCAGCCAGCAAGACAAAGTCAACAGCAGCTTCAGTAAATGTGTGTCACACTAAGTTGTGTTGTTTTCATCATGTATTTGATGTGTCAGCAGGTGGGATTGGTATTTATGGACAGTGGTAGTTGGCTGACTAGATGTTTTTCACGTTCAGCTTTTAGAGTAGCATGTAATCTCTGATGCTGTATTATAATGAAAATGACAAAATATTAACATTCTTCAGATTTCAGGTCAGGATTGTGGCACACAGGGTGTGTTTTCAAGTTGTGTGAAATCCTTTCCTAGTAATAAGTCTCATGAGTCACAGTCTCTAGACTGAGGCCAAATAAGAAGAATGTACAAAAGCTTGTTTGACTCCTCACCCAAGTCTGCAAGGTAGACTTGAAAGGCTCAAACACGCTAATCATGTTCCTTTGAATGCAGTCAGCTGGGGAGCTATTAATGAACCTCCCAGTCAAAGCCGTGCCCGTGATCTCAGGATTAGGCTAACAGTTTATGCTGCTTGACTAGCTAGTTGACTGATCTGTTGTTTTTATTAGCCTGTGTCTACTGCAGCTCAGAGGCACTAAATGTTGGCGCTTGCAAATAGCCCCTCATGTGTTCAGTGTGTGTGTGTTTGAGTGTGCATGGTCTACAGTGAATGCAAGAGAGTAGCACAGAGAGGGACAGGGTCAGGTGACAGAAACCGTTGGCCCATCTGTTGTCAAAACTCAAAAGAGCAGAGACAAGTTTTGTAGCAGTTGATAGTGCTAGAGGAACGGGCTTCCCTCTTACCAGGGAGAGACTGTTACAACATGGACCCAGCAGTCTGAGTAATACTGTATGTGCTCCCAATGAGAGAAATGCTCGTACAATCTAATTTATCACCAGACAAGGTTTAAGTTGGGGAATTCCCCAGTGCCTACACAGCTGCTACAATGTAGAGTGAGCCTCAGTCCAGTAAAAGGAGACTTCTCAACAGTCTTTTCTTTTATGTTCTAAACCAGGATACTTTGATTCATGTTCCATAATCCTGATAATGATAGCTCAGAAAATTGGTTCCATTCTTTTTGACACTGTTTTAGATGATCAGAATCAACTTTCTGGAGAGTTTAACCAGAGTTTTCCTGTTGTCATCAATATTAAAAAATGTAAACAAACATTTGTTCAAAAAACAAACAGAAAAACCATCCATCCATATAAAAATGCAAAAATACAATTGAAGCTTAGAGCATGCTGTTAGGAGTGACACAGCAAACCAAAACCACAGCTGAAGGACTTTTTAAAAGGTCCGTATTCAGTGTCCTAAAACTGTTGAGAAGAGGGGAAAAGATAAAGGTAAGCTTAAAAAAACAGCTTTTGCATGTGTGAACAAGGGTGAAGTACAAAACACCACAGACTTTGTGTTATGTCTTCTCTTGAAATATTGTTTAGAGTTGGGTGATATTTATGTGACTAGCCCAGGAATAGTGATGTAGACTCAGTCCTCTTTGTTTTTTCTGAAGCCTTTTCAGATAACTGCATATTCTAAGCTTGAAGGTTTAACATCATAGATTGTTTTTGCACATTTTTTAACCTTTTGACTTGATAAATGGCAAACAAGAACAATTGCACTTTACAGGCTGTGACTGAGAATTTAACTGCACCACTTCCAGAAAAATGCACTGAAAGCAGGTGTGTTTGCCAAGTGTTGACTCTTAGAGACCCTCCATATTTTATAGAAGTGGAAGTAGGTCAGTAGGGCTGGGGCTTCTGTTTGGGGGCTTTTTCTCCATCAAGTGATGGTTGAACTGTGTAAACTGTAAGCAGCAGGCTTGATTGAGTACTCTGATACTATATAGTGCTATCTGCAAACATTAGCTACACATAAGCGATGAAAAATGAATAAATAAATGTGACAATAACAGATAGAAACTCAGCCTTCTAGCCATGGAAACATTTTTTTAATACAGATTTAAACAGATTTTTTTTATTATTATTAATTTGGTTAAGCAAATTGATGCAAACATAAATCTGCAAGAGCATACAAAGCACATTTTCTCATCAGATTTGTGCCTGCTAGTCATGCTCTGCAAGACCAGATTCAGGGATACAACATGAATAGGGTGGGGCTGAGTGCACTGAGAGTAAGCTGGACAGTTGTTGCTCACCGTGCTGCTGCAGTTGTTTTGACATGTGGTCTGTTTTTTTTTTTTTTTATTACTACGTGCACTGCTGCACAAGTGCCAAGTATATGACAGCAGCTGGATTTTTAAGGGTTTAAGAGTTAGCTTTCCGCTGTTCTTGTGAGTGTTATCCAAACATTTCTGTTTCTTTAAACGAATAAAAGTAGAAATTTGAACCTTAAATCTTAAGTGTGTGATGAATATGATTCTGCATAAAAGAAGCACTTCTGTTTCTGGCCTGTATTGTGTTTTTGCATCACAGCATCTGTCTGTGGACGTGGTAAATATCTAGCTTCTGCTTCTGATGAGTCTCTCTCCAGCCAGAGATTTGTTTAGGACGGTCTCTGTGGCAGCAACAGCAACATAAATTGGCACACTGTGGTGTTATAGCACGGATAGGAAAAGGACACCACACAGCAGGGCAGAGGGAGGTACTGTCTGTGGGTGGGCTCAAATGATCCTAATCTCAGTGCCAAATCCAACCCACCCAAACATATTTGGATGGAAATTTGAAGACTCTCAGATCCTGGATTCTGGTAACTATAGGCCTTGGCACTTAAAGGGCTCAGTTGAACAAAACAGGAAGACAGAGGGGGGCCACAATTGTGCTCTGATTTCATATTTTCCCCACAGACTTTCGAAGGCTCGCACAACTGAATTTCCAACTGAAAAAACTGAGAGGAATACAATTTAAACACAATCAACACAATCCTGTAATATCACAGGGAGGAGATTTGAATAATGGAAACGAAATAGAAACGAGCGTCAGCCAAATAACAGCATCCCAAGTCTCTAAAATAGTTTGCTGTTGGTACCAATCTAATAACCCATGAACATTCAGTAGTAGAACTTGCAGTAGTTTCAATTTTCTTGCGCTTGCAGCATTCCCATATAACACATTTTGTGTTATTTACAAGAGATGTAATGTTTAGCTGTGATTAGATTAAAGTGCCAGCCAAAGAAATTTTGGTTTATGAGATTGCGGATGGAAAATTGGACAAATTCAATTAGAAAATCTGATGTCTGAATTCACCTTTTTCCTTTCGAAAGTGATGTTCTATGTAAATGGTTCTTTTACGTGGTAGGACAGTACTTAAGACATTCAGATGTGCACTGGGCAACTAACAAAATATTTGTTTGGACGACTTTAACTAGGACTTTTCATTTTTCTGAAAGTTTAAATCAGGTCAGCATGCCCCTCTTATTATAGTGTGTTTGTGTGTGTGCGCATGTGCGTGTGTGTTGGTGTATAAACCTCCTGGCAAGCTTTTGACAAAGCATTGCAGCCACAACTGTGGTTTCCACACTGAGATTTACAACCCAAATGGTTTTTATAACGTGTGTGCGTGCAAGTGTGTTAGTGTTAGACACAGAGGGTGCAAATGGTAGCCATCATGGGGCAGGGTTCTTACTAACTGGACATATTGCAGCAGACTTCAGCTGACTTCCTGCTGTGTTTAACTGTTTTTTTCCCTGCACTTATCACAATTGCTTTGATCTCTTTTATGCTGTGTTCACATTTTCTCCTGCAGATGAAACTGAGATATCTTTGAGGTCTGAATGCCATTGGTAAAAATGACATTTTTCTTTTACTTTTAGAAAACTACAACCGTTACATTTTTATAGTTTTAATGTCTTACAAGCTAACCGTTCCTATAAAGGCTCATAAAAACTATAAAGAAGTTAAAAAGTGACAAAGGAACTAGGCAAACGTTACAGTATAATACAACTTTTAGCCCTTATCTTACATCTGTTCACATATGTCCCTTAAACAAGGTGGGCTAAATCATTCATTGCTGGACTTTAAACAAGGTTAATGAAAAATGAAGGGAAAAAACTAATTAGTGCCCCCCAGCTGATCTTTTTTTTTTTTCTTTTTTGTGCAATAAGTTTCTAGTGTTTTTAATGAAACCATGCAAAATTTGACTTTGATGGTATCAATATTTTCCAGATTAAAGGCCCTTGGAGAACATGGGGCTTTTAATGGGTTTACACGTTTTGGGGTTTTATTTATGTCATTTTTTATTTGCTGCCAGCATTTCTGAGCCCTCATAACTTCTTTAGTAGTGATGTTGGCCACATTTACTTACAGACATTTACTTGCTGTATGTGAATGCATGATGCTCGATCACAAAAATGATTTTATGTATTCATTCCAGTATATCAGAATTATTATTTTTATAATAGCTGAATGGATATGCTCATTTTATTTGCTTGGTGTCAACAAAGTGTCTCCTTTTGTATTTTGTATGACTGGATTTCATACTTTTGCATACACTACGCAAAGCAGGCTTCATGTGGGAGGCTATTTAGAGATGGGAAACAAATTCTAGCACTGGGGGTGTAGACTCACCTGTGGTGATGTCACAGGAGTAACTTTTTTTCTGTTGGTGTGGAGGGATCATCTGTCACTGGATAGATGAAGATGAAACCAGAAGTGACAATTTCCTGAGTTATTTTGGCAGCTGCTGCAACTTCTGCACTGTCATAAAAGAAAACAAAAAACCCTAAAAAAACAATTGGTTTTCTGTTCCAGTTGATTATTTTGATAAGTGGGATCAGTGGAGACCTGTCTTTCGTTCCATGGACAAATGCTTCCTGTATGAGCTGTAAGTTCCTTGCACTGATCATGCATAGTAAACAGACTCACTCAGCTACATTTACACCCGGATGAATGAATGTCATGACATAAAATATATATTTTGTGATTTTTACTTGATCGTAGGCTGAGCTTTAGTAATCTATAACAAATATAAACAGCTCGACTGCATAAGAAATGTCCAAAGTAACAACAAGGCAAACTTAAGCTGGTTAAATGTAGATTCCTGTCTGATCAGATTGGATGTGCAGTTGTGCGCTGTAAGAAAGTTTGGCTGCGCCCACTGAGTGTGGGAAGATAAAGCTTTAGTGTTATGTAAGGAGAGATTCCAGGAAGCTGAATGTCAGGATGGAAGTGTCTTCTCTCTGTAATGTACTGCATGGCTCTTCATCTTTGTCTTCTTTGCTGTGTCCACCTCTATTTTTGTCACTGATGTGGGCCGTGGAAGCCGCCTGGGAGAGAGCGGCACATGGATGAATTTGGATACCCGATGAAACGAATCGCTTGTTTTTAAACTTTTTTTTAAATTTGCTAAAGGAGGGGGTGGTAACCAGCTCTGTTTGGAGGTAAAAGCTTTGTTTTTATAAAAACCCAAATGGTGTTCGTTCTGTTAAAATATGCCCACATGGGGTTTCCAGGTAGAACAGAAGGTTATTAGGAAGCTTCTACCTGGCTGTAGGCTATGCAGACAGTTTCCTCGTGCACACACCCTGATCTGCCCTGTAACACTTGCTTCCACACCCCACAGAAACGTTACTAATCAAACCTGAATCATTATGCTTTGGTATGAAAAACACACTTCTGTGTGTGCGTGAGTTCTTGTATAAATAGGAATGAAGTTGTGTTTTGATAAGAATGTAACCTGGAAGCAACAGTTATTACATTTTATCCACTCTATGTTGCAGCTGTTGAAGTGTGGCATTGAGACATTCTCGCTGTGGACCGGAATCACTGGACTAATTCCTTTCGGTCATTTTTGGATCACTTTAAAAAAGAGAATTGTCAGAGTTTGGGACTCGCAGTTGATTTGGAAAGGCAAATGCTCGACTGCCACGCAGCTGTTTCCCAATATTTAAATTTCAAATTTGAATAAGATGAAAAGAGGTGCAGGTGTGATGGAAAACTGATTGTTATTTTGATATTTAGCCTACCTGTGTTACGGTACGCACTATTTTCTCAGGCCTTTGTTTAGACAGTGTCCAGCAGAGTCCTTATAGTCTCTACTGAAGCTCTGTTGGGTCTGTTGTTTGGTCATTTTCACAGCACAGATGCTTATTCAGGGATATCAGTGCTGTAGGCATAAGTGGACAATGATTTGAGACAAAAATGTTTCCAACTTTTGATTCTAGTTTGGATTTTACTCAAATTTTACTCTTGCCTCCTACTAATTAGTGCACTAATGACAGTGCTCATTATAGCATTTTAAAACCTATTTTGCTTTGAAAGATTTGTAACATTTTTTTACTTTTTGGTGTTTTACAGAAACCTCTCCTTGCTACCAATCCTGTGTATATGCTTTGCAGTAGAAGCTAGGTTAATTTCAGATCAGCAGGATACTGCCCCGGTGGTCATGTGTTCAAAGAAGGGCCAGTTGGATCAGCAGGCGGGAGGTAGAGTGAGGACGAAAGGACTTAATTGGCTCTCAGTGGGAGTGTGTAATCCTCTGGGTTTTAGAGACCGAGGGAGGGACACAGAGCAACCTGCACAAGATATAAACGTGCACAAATGCATGCACATACTGCTGGCTTGGTCAATCTCCTCTGAAATCATATGCCGCGTGTGCTCTGCAAGAGATATGGACAGGCCATAAAACTCGTGTTTACACATTTACAGAGTTTCCTTGTTGAAGTGTAACAGGAAGTTTATTCCCCGTCCTCCATTGAGAGGCTCACTCCAGAGCTCCACCCTCCCCACTTGTGGACAGACTTTACAGATCGTGCTGTAATCAAATATTTAATTGATTATTTCATAAATTAAAGGAGAAATAAAATGCTTTTGTCTCATTAATCAGCAATAATAAATATTTAAGAGACACATTTTGAATACTGTACATTCTGTCAAAAAAAACCTTTCATTTCATTTGTGTGTCATATTAAAATTAGATTTTTTTTAGAAGGAAACATTTTCTTAAATGCCTAAACAAATAATCACAAGTACAATATTTTATGTTAATGCCAATTTTAAAAATATTGTCATTAAACCTTGAAATGAGTCCAGTCCAGTACACCAGCGCTTCTTTAGATGTAGCAAAAACTTTGCATTGAGGGTTTTGTTATAATCGAGTTCCTTGACGAGTCATTCAGACCCTACAGTCATGTTTGTGGTGCTTGTAAAGCATTAGTGCCTCTACTATTACAGAGAAAGATGGAACAGTTGTACTTTAAGGCATTTTCTTTTCGCACCAGCCCAGAGGCATTAGCAAGTTCCATAGTGTTCCAGTGTAGTCTGCAGTTGTTTGAATGTTGTCCTGGCTCAGTGCCTACTCTTCCAGGTGGGTGTGGCCCTGTGAGTCACAGCGAAGCACGGCAAACAACATTCATAGTGTGTTCTGACTTTCAGTTGGTTTTACAGGGAGGGGAGTAAGAGTCTCGTGTTTAGCCTTCTCGCATACTTTGGATGTTTACTGGGTTTGTTTGTCTAATTTTACTTTCAGAGACACTCTGTGCCTGTTCTTATATTTCTCTCTCCGTGGTGAGTGAGTCACTTCCTGTCAGGAGCTCTGCCAGTTGCAGGGAACAAAAGCATCACAGCTCTGTAAAAAGGACTGGGTTTGTTTTTTGTTTTTTAAAAAAGTGTCTCTAAGTTGACTAACTGAGGGACAGACATGAGTAAAAAGGCAGGATATCCCCATTCAGTATTGATTTGAAGCATAAAGGCACTCTCGAGGCTGGTTTGTCTCCAAAAGGATTCCCATGCAGTGGATAAAAGAAACGCCCTCTTTGTAATTAACTGTCATGCAGTGCCTTCTTTCACAGAACAGTTTTGTTTTCCTTCCCAATTTTCCAACATTCCCGCTCTTTCTGTTCTTCCTGCTTTTCTCTGTCCGCTCTCACTCTCAGCTCCAGCTATTCAACAGCAGCGTTAGAGTTTGAGAAAGAGCACCAGATAGCTCCTGTATACGAGTCGCCCAGGATGTCACGACGGAGCCTGCGTCTCCAGACCAGTGCCAGTCACTATGGAAACGAGAACCTGGCTGATTACTCCCAGAACCACCACAGCAGCAGCAGCAGCAGCTACACCAGCACCAGGAGAGAGACACGGTGAGACCAGAAATGGGCACTTTTCCTCTTTGACTCTAACATTTAACTTACCAAAGAGTAAAAGAAGAATTTTAATAATAATAATAATGATAATAATGGATTGCATTTATATAGCGCTTTTCGGGACCCCTCAAAGTGCTTTACAATACCACTATTCATTCACACTCACATTCATACACTGGTGGAGGAGAGCTACAGTTGTAGCCACAGCTGCCCTGGGGCAGACTGACAGAGGCGAGGCTGCCATATCGCGCCATCGGCCCCTCTGGCCATCACCAGTAGGCGGTAGGTGAAGTGTCTTGCCCAAGGACACAACGACCGAGACTGTCCGAGCCGGGGCTCGAAACGGCAACCTTCTGATTACAAGACGAACACACAACTCTTGAGCGTGGCGATCGTGGCTTTATTTATGTTGTTTATTTACGTTTGGTCATTCTGAATACCAACACAGACTGATTTGTGTCTCATGGCTTAGCTTCGGAGTAGTCTGCCACTCCATCTACATTAAGCTGATTCTGTGGACTTTTCTTATCACGTAATTTTTATTATCTGTATTTAATTTGTTTTCTAATGCAGTTTTGTATTGCTATTAGCTGTGTTTTAATTTTCTATTGTACGTCTCTTGTGATTATTGCTGGGTATTTATAGTTTTATTTGGTTCTGCATGTCTGTAAAAAGAAACCACAGCTCAGTTGCGGGTTTTCTTTATTCCCACGCAATTACCAAACATTGAGCAAGCGTGCAGTGCTACAGTTCTGTTAATATGGTTCCCCAAAAAAGCAGGTTTCAGGAGAAAACCGCGGGTTTGAATTTCCTATATTTACCTATTTTCACTTTTTATAGAAGCATTGTAGTTTTCAAAATCATTGCTACAACTAGTGATTCTAGATGAGCTGAACATTGGTACAGTGGTTCACTTACACCAGTGTCTATCTGTCGTATCGCTGACCAGATGTATCAAGGACCAAGCTGAAAGACTTTTTATGATTTATTTATGTTTTTGTTAAAGAAGAGTTTCTTTCAGTGATACAAAGGATCAAATAAAACAGAAACAATAATGGTCTCTGCTGGTTGCTATTTTAATTACTCTGATATCTTTGAAGACTGCTTTCCCGAATATTCACATAAGCATCACCTAGAAACACAGAAATCTCATTCTGATCAATGCGATTGATTATTCTAAATGATAAATGTGGAGATTTGGTTGTAATGATATTCAGCGTGTTATAAACTAAATAAATCTAGGTACAAAATCAGCCAGGAGCGAAGTGCCACCTGGATTAGTGTGGTGCAGTAGACTCAGAGTAGCCGTCACCACTTCTTTAAAGTGCGTTTTAGAGAAGCGTGAACTACATGAGGTTTAAGTGTGTCGAGCACCTTTTCCGATCACATGGCACACTCTCTTGATGAGGCTGCATATTGGGACGGCTCTTACTGTGTATAACTTGCGTACAGTGCTTTCAGCATATACTTGTTTACACCGCGAAACTCACAGCTCTGTTTCCCCTCTCTGCTAACACAGGACGCTGCGGAGCAGAAAGCAACAGTCCAGTTCCAACTCCCTGTCTTTATCCCTGAGCCAGGCTGCCACACCAAGGAAAACCCTCACCTTCTCAGCTGGTAATACCCCCATTAACAGCAGCAGCAGCTTGCAGCAAAGCAGCACAGCGTCTGATGCCGCTCAGATCACAGCCATCGTTGAACAGCCCCATCTGAGGCAACGCACTGTCACTACCACCACAACAACAACTTGTGTGGATGGACACTGGGGTAAGTTGGAATAAATAACTACATAACAATAAAGACTCAATCGTGAAAGAGAATACTTCTGAAAAATCTCCTTTAATTAAGCATTTTAATTTGATTCCACAGGGCAGAATATACAACTGAACTTCCTCTCTGAAAAAATAAAATGACAGATGTTATTTTTTTTTTTAGTTCCTAAAGACTCTATCAAAAAGAATTTAAGGCTTATCTTGGGTAACTGCTCTTTGTTGACCCTATATTAGATAATCTTGCATACCCAGAATAATTGCTCAGGAGTGGAGATATAACAGGATGAAGTGACTGCTGAGTTGGTTGAGAAAATGAGGCGGAGTAATGGTAAAACAAAATGTTCAGTCAAGTAAAAGATATGTTATTACAACACAAATGAGAATACATAAAACAAATATTTATGTTTGGGTAATTGCAGGGTTTTTTGTTTGTTTTTTATTAATTTTTTACTTAATTCAGACATTTGAGTATCAGTTTTATTTTTGAATGTGAACATGTTTACCTGCTCCACGTGGGCACATGAGATCCCCTGAAACTCCCTCAAAAGCAGCTGCACACAGATCTATGGATGGTATCGTTTCAAATTTCATTTTTCTACAAAAACGTCTCTCACAGAGTGAGGCACATTTCTAACTCCCTTTCTATCGTTCAGCGAACTAAAGCATCCAGATGGAGGCCGCTTACTGTGCAAGAGAATAACAGGAGACATTCTGTTGCTTCTAACTTTCTCTCTGACTGATCATTTCCACTCAGACATCTGACGTAAAATCACTTTCAGACATTATCATTAATGCTCGCTGAAGCTTCAGATATTCACTGTTGACTATCACTGAGTCTGAGGGGCCCAAAAGCCTGTAATCTGGAGAGCCCTGTTTTTATTTTAAGAGGACTTTTCCAGAACTCCATACCAAAAAATGTATCTTAACAGCAGTGTACTCCAGCACACTTACTGCAGATTTATGCAGTCTTGCAAGAGAGAGTAAAAGATCTTAATCCTTATTCTGCTACAGTAGGTATTTAATGTTGCTGTGTGCAGTCAACTACCTTAACACCAGGAAAAGAATATGTAGCTAGTGGTTTAATGGTTTCCTTTGTGTGAATGATTCATAAACATGTGAACACGCTCTCCTCCTGCAGGGCAGACTCCCAGCCACAGTTTATCAAGTGTCAACGGCGATGCCAGTACGTCAAAGTCCCACGCCGTGCTCTCCAATGGCTACATTTGCAGAGACTGCTCTGTACACTCTCAGAAGACGGACTCCTTTGTCACACAATCCGCATCGTCATTATTATCGTCATCATCGTCGTCAACATTTCAAGCTGCCGAACCTTCCACCGATGCCCTCTCGTCAACATCATCACCTTTCACCAGTATTTACAGCAGAGACAGGAGTCGAAGGAACAAGACGGGTGAGAAATGTCGTACTTAAATGCAGCCATTGTTTTTATTGCTTGGATAACTGAGCTGGGGGGTTAAATGCATGTTTTCACTAAGTTGTGAAATGATGAGAATGTAATCAGTAGTGGTGTTTCTCTACAGGTGTCCTGGCTTCCATGTCTAACACGTGTATACGCTACAGCAAACAAGCCTTGGCCCCCATAGTGTCCTTAGTCACTGTGCTCTTCAACAGTGTGGTCTGGCTGGGTTCAAGGGCCAAGAGCCAAACAGGAAAAGGTACACAAAAAGAGACATTCTTTTGTTCTTCATTCTTTTCCCGTCATTTCCACGTTTTCCTCTCTCATCGTTTGTCCCAACTTCCTGAGCCGCTCAGAGTGAGACTCTTGGTGATCTTGAGAGAGAACTGACTCCAGGAGCTTTTAGAGATGTGTGCAGCTAATTTGAAACCTCGTGATTTCTACCTCAGCAGCCCTGTCATCATCACTCTGTCTCACTCTCTTTGTGTTTCATGTGTAACCTTATTACCTTTTCCTCTTGCTGGACTCTTTCCATAGCTTCCTGTTTTGTTTTTATCCAAGTGCATCTTTGGGGAAACTCCTCTATCATTAATGTCACTTCTTCCTCGTCTTATCACCAATATTTATCTGTAGCTTTTTGTTGAGTGTGTGCATTTTTGACTAACACTAAGAATGCGGAACGGTGTGTCACCAGGTGCCTTGACATCGTTTTCGGACTCGGTGAGACAAGCGGCGTCCTCAAGTTTATCCCAACTGTGGCTATTAAAGCAGACCACTCTCCACAGGATGATGGGCCACGGGGCTAATGGATATGAAGGACAAGGTACCCACTGTTACTACTAAGGGCAAAGGTCGCAGCTCCTGACATCTTCACCTGCTCTTGTGTTAATAAACTTTCCTGTTATCACTTCCTTCCTTCTTCAGCTCTTACTGTTTTGTTTGTTTAAGGAGAAAGGCGCCTCAAATGGAGATTTTTTTGACGTTCAAGAATCTCTTCCTCGTGTGTTTATGTCTCAACCTTCACTTTCACACTTTTGGCTTCTGTTTCTGAAGGAGGAAGTAAACTAAACCCAAAATTAAAATCAAAACAACCATCGCCTGATTGTCAAGTGTCGAGTATATGGCTGGTCAAGCAGAACTAACAAGGCTCTTTGACTCCAGCCACTTTTTTAATGTGCAATCAAAAGTTTTAATTAGCAAAAAAAAGATTATTTCCAACTCTGCTGCTGATTTAAGCTGTTTTTTTTTCACAGCTGCAGAACTTTATCAACTGTGACCTTTTCACTACATGTGTTTTCTCCTCACTCTTCTATCTACTGCTCTTCATTTCCTTCACGAGGACTCCTCATCGTCACATTAGTGGCGTGCATTTTGCCATCCTCACACTCCGCCTTCCTTTTCATCATAACTTTCTCACACAACTGATAATATTGCTAATACATGCCTTGTGTGTATATTGCAGCTCACTCGAGCTACTGTGGAAGCATGAATGTGAAGGATCTGGTTACTGAAGATGCGTCACATCTTAATCTCAATGGCTCCCTGTGTAAGCAGGCACTCACACACACTCGCACACATGCATGTGCTCATTTTCTCACACGTAGCATGATTGACAGAGTTAATGATATGCGTGACCTGTGTCTAGATCAGCGAGCAAAGGTTGTGTGAACTGATTTAGCTGGTCTGAAGCCCGTTGACCGACGTGACCCGCAGATGTTTCTTTGTCTTAAATGTGTGCCTCAGACTAATGTCGAGCCATCAGTTTACACAAAAACGTCAGATTCCACACGACTGACCATGATCCAAGAAATAAAGCAAATTTCTGGTTGAAAAGCATCTTGTTTTAGACTAGTAATAGGTGAAGTAGCTGCTGGATTTCACAATGGTCTTTAAAATTAAGAATAAAAGAAACAAATATGACAAATACCATTTTCAGTTGTTCTTCTGAGTCTGAATAAATTCTTAAATAATTAGAAACGACCTTTAAGTCAGGAAACGCAGCTTTGCACGGTGCAGCATCTCATGCATTGCAGAGTTATATAGAATATGCATGCTCATGGCTTTTTAAAAAATTATAATATAATTTGTTTTTCATTTTCTTTATTTTAATTTGCTTTGCTTTGATAATTTGCCCGACTGCGTTTCTTATTTTTTTTGTATGAGTTCATTCACACATGCTTTTTTCTGTTCATTCTGCGTGCCTGCTGTCCATCATTTGGGCTTACACAGGTGATGACTGTAAAGGGAAGCAGGTCTCTGAGACACACACCGTCCTCCTCAAACAGTCCTCTAGGTCCCGCCGACTGGCGGGAGCACTGTGGAGCGTCCTAGTTTATGCAGGTTAACCAGCACTTCTCTTATTGTTGATCACACCGTATAAATTTACAGGAACATGTATGTTTTGATCATTCAGTTGCAGCTCGATCAGTTTATTGCTTTAGCTGAGTTTAGTGAATTAAACATTTCCCTCTTTTACCCCGTTTTCCAGGTCACTGCCTCCTCCAGCCAGGCTACTGTGTGATGAGAGCAGGCAAAGCTTTTGGTTCAGGTGTAGGGACGGCAGCACAAAGGGTGCTCTCACTGTTCTGGATGCTTCTGGCGGCTCCAGGTCAGTGGCTCTTGTTTTTATTTAATCTTTTTAGTAAATGTTCATCCTCTACTTCTTTCTTGCCCTCTCATTCTGTGTGTTTTTCTTTCTCAACAGTGAAGGCAGGCAAAGGACTTCTGTGGTTTCTTGCAACAGGATGGTACCAGCTGGTGTCTCTAATGTCTCTGCTCAACGTCTTCTTTCTAACCCGGTAAGAGTCGTCCCTCCTCAGCTGTCTTTCAGAATCTCGCAAGGAATAGAAGAGAGTTTAACATTTAATCTGTTGAATAGCTTTCAAAATACTAAAATATCTACATTTGATTTTTCTAAGATAAAACTGTGCAATAATATAATGGGATGGATTCCTGCATTTTAGCTGCTAAAGGTGAACTTATTTTCATCAGGAGTTAGTAGAGGCCAAACACGGTGTTAAAAGAGAGTGAACACTGGACTTTCGTCATGCAGCCAGAAACAAGACACCAGATAAATGCTAATGACGCCCTGTAACTGCTGTGTACACAGTTTGGTCAAACAAAGAGCTGTCAGGCTCAACTGAGAGTCATTATAGTGAGTACGATCAGGTCTGACCTCCACTAGCAATTAAGTATGTGACAGCTTTACCCTAGGCTTTCCTCAGCAGTGCAGATACACGTTGCATATCTAATTGAAAGTGCTGGAAGTTCTGTTAACAAACTCTATGAACTCTCTAAAGCCAAGTTAGGTTATTATGTTGTTATTTTCACTCCCATCGAGTGACCACAGCTCATAATCTTCAAGCAGTAGTGACTGCACTGAGTAAGACATTTGCAGTTCTCGTAAAGCCACATTTCCTGAGCTGTGAGAACATATTGAGTTATTACCCGGGGATTTTGCATTCATGCCACATGTCCTCCTGTCAGTTGTGCGTTGCTCTGACGCGTATGTACGTTCTGTGTTTCAGATGCCTTCCCAAACTCTGGAAGCTCCTGTTGTTGCTTTTGCCCCTTTTGCTTCTCCTTGGTGAGTGCCTTATCAAATATCTAACCTATTTAGCGAGCACATATAGAAAAAGTGATCGTGTGGCGGTAGATGTTATAACCAGCACGCATCCCCAGAGTGTGGGACAAATCAAGTAGCAGATTCAGGTCAGCCTTTTCAGGGCTGTGCTGTGGTTGAGCTCTGCTCACACAAGCTCTACTCACATAACGGTAAATCACAAGCACATTTTATTAATCCTTTGTTTACTTGCTGAAATACTCCTTAGTGTACATGGCTTAGCCCTTACATTGTCATCACGATGGGCTTGCTTACGGCTGCTTCTGTAAATGAGGGAAGGAAACATTTAGCCACTGTAGTCTTGCAGCTTCACTTATAAATATGAATATTCAAATATCTCATGCCTTGTATTATACACATGACCCACAATTTAGACTATTTTGTATCCACAATGTTGATATGTTGACTCTGTAGGGTTTAGGCTCATGTCAGTGTGTTGAATAAGATTTAACAGTGTTATCTGTGATTTGTATGCAGCTTTGTGGTTGTGGGGTCCGTCCACTGCTGCCCTGTTTGCCTACCTGCCAGCCATAAACCTAACAGAGTGGCGTCCTGCGTCACCCTTCACCTTCTTGTCAAACTTGGTACCAGTTCCTGCTTCTGTACCTGGCCCTGCACCAGAGGCTCCCATGGAGCAGACCCCAGCCACCCCAGTCTCACAAGTACCAGTAAGAGAGAATGAATATATATATATATATATATATATATATATACATGTCACTACAACATGATTATAATCACTGATTGATTTTCTTTTTTTACATGATGTTCATTGATTTATTTCCCTCCTCAGCCAGTCCTTCCCCCTGTGGCAGTCTCCAGTGTGGACATGGAGCGTCTTGAACGTGTCGAGCGCCAGCTAGCCCTTCTTTGGGAGCGAGTCCAGCAGGGTGACCAGAAGCAGGAGCAGCGCCATGATAACATTTTGGGTCTCTACAGCACCCTGAGGGAGCAGCTCCATACGCAGACTGACAGGGACAGCCTAGGACTGTGGGTGGCCTCCTTGCTGGACCAGAGAATCGGTGTGCTGCGAGGAGAGCTGGAGCAGGAGAACACACAGAGAGCGCAGGTAGGTGGATGACACAGTGCCAAAAATGCAAGTTAGTGCTGAAAGCTCAAGAACAAAGTTACAAGAGTTACATTTTTTTATTTTATTTTTTTGCAGGGTGCAGAGCTGCAAAAACAACAGCAAGAGAGTCAGGCAGCACGACTGGCTGATTTAGAGTTACTGCTCAAAGCTCTGTCTGCCAAGACTGAGGTATGTACTGCAGGTTTGCTGCTTTGCCACTGAGAACTTATAAAAGATCATTAAACACTAAGTGACAAACAGTTAAAATACTATAATATTTGTATAGTGTTGGAAAAATGGGTTAGACAGCCAAGCTGGTATGAATGCAGCCCTGGTGTTAAGTCTGTATAAAGGGAACAGTGGTGCAACATGAAATATTTAAACTTGCACTTTCTCACTGTGAAAGCCAACAGGACAAAATCACATGTCCTCCTTGAAAAAATAGTATCCAGTATGTATCTTGTCACTTGCAGTTTTTTAAATATGGAAACCGAATCCTCCTGTTTTTATATTTTCTTCACTGCTTCTATAACTGTTTTATATGTGTGCGGCAGGAGGTGCAGCAGAAGCAGCAGCAGTATGAACACGAGAAGAAGAAAAGAGAGAAAGAAGCTGTCACTTCAGCTGCAGACACGGCTCCTGTGAGGTACAAGAAAAAAAGACGAATAAATAAACCTTACAGTCCACTTTTTTCCCCTTTATTTTGTTGTTTGTGCTGTTTACATTTTGAGTTTCTGTCTCCCGATCAGTGTGGGCGTGAAGCAGGAGGACCATGACGCTCTGCTAACAGAAGTACAGAGACTTGAAGTAGAGCTGAGTAAAATCAGACAGGACCTGCAGGGCGTTGCAGGATGCAAGGGCAGGTGTGAGCAGCTGGACACGCTGCAAGACACTGTAAGTCAAATATTGACTTTTGTTTGGCTTTGTAAGACAATAAAAGCTTAGCCTGCTTGTTCTGTGAATCCTCTTGTATGAGTTTTTAAAATTGTCCCCGTCCCGCTCCCAGATATCAGCCCAGGTGTCCTCTCAGCTGCGTAAGGAGTTGCAGGCTCTGTTCTTTGGTGTTGGTGCTTCTGGAGAGGAGCAGGGCGAGGTGCCCGAGTCTCTGATCCACTGGCTGTCCCAGCGCTACGTGAGCACGCCTGACCTGCAGGCTTCTCTGGCCTCACTGGAGCTTAGCATCCTGAGGAACATATCCCAGCAGCTGGAGGTCAGCCGGACCCAGACGGTGGTTGAGGCTGAGTCCAGAGCCAAGAGCATTGTTCAGACAGTAACCGGGACTGTCCGGCACGCTTCTGCTGCCGAGGGACTGACAGAAGAGGTAATGTGTGCACACTTACCATCAGCTTCATCAGTTGCATTTACATAATCCTAGTTGAGCTCAGTCTTGAAGACTGTTACTTTGCAATGGTTTTTTGTTTTGTTTTTTTAGGCTCACATGTCATTTTTATCTCTGCTTCTTATTAGCAAGTGAAGCTGATTGTGCAGAATGCTCTGAAGCTCTACTCCCAGGATCGGACAGGCCAGGTGGACTATGCCCTGGAGTCTGGAGGTAAGAAGGAGGAAATCTTTCCATCCTTTACACAAGTCAGTAGCTAAGCCAGTGCGGCTTATCAGGCTGGTTATTACATAACTCACGTCTGTGCAGTAATGTATCAACAAACTAATGTTTGGTACATGACTACTCTTATAAAAACTTTAGGTTGCAAGGTAAAGTACACTGTAAAATCTGAATGCTGCATAAATCACATTATATTCAATTGCTACACGTCTCTTATGCAATACGAGTGCAAGCATTAGCAAGCTCAAGGACACCAGGGTATTAATGCCAAAATCTCCATTGTGAAATGTGCCACTAAGCAGAGTGTTGACCTATATGGGCCGGTGACTTCAGCGTGTGTGTGTGTGTGTGTGTGTGTGCACTGAAACATTGTAACACTTTCATAGAAGAAAAATGCACAATATTTAATTGTAATGCTCTAGTTGCATAGAAGTAATGGCAATCAGTAAAAGCAGTCCTGGTGTTGTGTTGATGTTCTAACTGTTAAAAGCGGTATCGCCAAGACTGAGTCGCAGTCCTCAACTTTAACTATAGTGCTCTTACACTGTGCAAAGATTTAAAGTTCACATAACATCAGTGGTTGGAGAGTTCCCCCGGGCAACTAGTTTGCAGAGAGCATCACAGTTTGCTGGTGATTGCTGCAATAAATTCATCCTGTTGTCTCGCCACACATTGCCTCCTTAATGTGCATGACTGGCATCTCCTTTTTTTTTTTACCCAGGATTGCAACATGCCAGTATATTAAGTTGTGATCAGTTCCATAAATGAGCTCAGACATGTCTGAAATAATTGTTACCACCACCACTAGTTTGCCTTAAAGCAAAGTAGCAAGACATTTTTTTAAAAGTACAATTTTAATTGCAATAAGCTCCACGCTGTCTAAAAAACTGTTAGGAACTGACAGCAAGGTTTGGAAAGGTTTAGGTTTTTCACAGCACTGTGTATGGTGTATTTTAATATTAATGATTTTTTTTGTGGACTTGAGAACGAAAACTTCCGGTTTAGTATAATTTCTGATTGTGTGTGTGTGTGTGTTAAGGTGGCAGCATCCTCAGTACCCGCTGCTCTGAGACCTATGAAACCAAGACGGCCCTCATGAGTCTGTTTGGCCTGCCACTCTGGTACTTCTCCCAGTCTCCACGTGTTGTCATTCAGGTGAGCCTCGCCATGAGCTGAATAAAGTTGCGTTGCACCAAATATAACCAGTAAATAGATAGAATCTGCTGATCTAAAAGCCAGTCTCTCTCACTCCCCCACTAGCCTGATGTGTATCCTGGAAACTGCTGGGCGTTTAAAGGCTCTCAGGGCTATCTGGTGATCCGGCTGTCCCTGAGGATCCTGCCCACATCCTTTGCTGTGGAGCACATCCCCAAGACCCTCTCCCCAACTGGAAACATCACCAGCGCCCCACGCAACTTCACCGTCTTTGTAAGAAACACACCAACGAAAACCATGTAATGAGACACCTTCTACTCTAAAGCAAACATCCCAGGTGATCACAGGCTGCTTGTTTGTGTTCAGGGTCTAGAGGATGAGTACCAAGAAGAGGGAAAGCTGCTGGGACACTACACATACCAGGACGATGGGGAGTCACTGCAGATCTTCCCAGTTATGGTAACTTTAGAGGCATTTCTTAACATGATTAGAAATGTAAAAATAATAATAATAATCACCTCAGTGTTTGTCAGCAGTTCCTGAAATCTTCCACTTTTTTTCCCCTCAGGAGGAGAATGACAAGACGTTCCAGATAATCGAAGTGAGGGTGTTGTCCAACTGGGGTCACCCCGAATACACCTGCCTGTACCGCTTCAGGGTCCATGGAGAACCTAGACCTCATTGAACCAACCACCACCACACTCACTTATATATGATGCACCACCCCATCTGTACATAGCTCTCACTGACTTAAACCCGTAAAACTGAAGGGACTCTGCAGGAAGTTTGTGGATGTTTTTTTATGAAAAGCAAAGAAGATGTGGATTGTTTAAAGCATTGTGCTCGGACTGAGTCATGAACGTAGTTTTTTGCGTTATTTGAAAGAATCACAGGAAAGTTTGGATGAAGACTGTTAAAGATTGGGAGAATTTGAACCACAGAAGAAGCTAAGTCCCACTGCTACCCTTTTCAAGGCCTCTTGCACTGAATCAGCCCCCACCCCTGAGGGCACCAAGGCTCGCGGGAGCCAACAAACCCACCAGTCCCTCCTCAGCACCTTCGACAAGAAGGTGGATGCTTGACATAAGGAGGGGGGCGGGGTTACAGACTCATCTCCACCAATTCTTCACACACCGTATCTGTCTGATTTTTCTTCTTATCTCTGTTTAACCTTTATTTTTTAATGTTTCACATCAGAGTCTACTATTTTCAGGATGAAGACCACTGCACCTTTGCCTGAGATGATATCCAGGCATGTCACTTCCATTTGTTGTCTAGTCTCCACAGTGACTCCTACAGAACTGTTTTGGGCAGTCTGCAGGTCTGCACTCGATGCGTTATATCCACTACATTCTAATCTTGGCTTCATGCTTCCATATAGCCATAACTAAGACTTTTATTTTGGAACTGAACATGCTGCCTATGGATAAGTGCTGAATGTTTTCTGAAGCGGCGGCTTTGATGCAAGTTTCCTTTAACTACACAGCAACATTATAAAACCACTGACTTGAGCTCTATGTGACTAAAGTATTAGGAGGATACTCACTATACGTCTCATTATGTAGAGACTCGTAGTTTTTACACCATGAAATTACCAATGTTGAACTACTCCTGTCAATAATTTCGCTTTTTCTGTTCTGCTTCTATCAAGAAGAGGTTCACTGTCTCCCTCTAGCTCAGTTAATCGTCCTCCTCACATGAGCTCCCACTATTCTGAAAACCCTGAAGGAATGTAATCTGTATATTTTATTGTTGATAGCTGATGCGCTGATCCTTTATAATATCTCCTTTTATCAGTGTTGCTTTATAAAAAAAACCAACATCCTGTCATTATTATTGTACTACTATTATTTCTTCTGTTACTCGTGGTGTTTTACTTCTTTGATTTGATTTTTGGGGGTGTTCATTTTAGACGATGCTCTGCAAGAACTTGTTAGACAAATGTTTGTGGCACGGGTCTTCACAATTTCTTTAAAATTAAGGGTTCTCTCATCAATTTTGATTCAAAATACGGGAAAGTCTAAATTGTTATGTGTAAAAAGGAAAAAAAAAAAAAAAGACTTTTGTTCACAATCTTATTTATTAACAAGTCAATTAGTGGCTGCAAGGTAAGACTTCCTGCAATGTATATTTTGTTAAAAGCTGTTCAGTGCATTTTGGAACCATCTTAGTTCTTTTTTGTTTGTTTGTTTGTTTTGTTTTTTTAAAGATAAATGGCTATTTTTGTTCAGTCATGAGATGACTTAACTGCTTTGGAATATATTCCAATAAAGACTTTAATTTTGAAGAAATAAATACATCATGGCTAAAAATTACTATGATGAGCTCTAACTTTTCCTCGTTTATATTCACAGCGGAAACGGTTAAGTAAATATGTTGTTGTTGGTTTGATCTTTTACATCATCATTTAGCAGCAGCATCTACAAGCAAAAATCTGAGGATCAACAGGCCTGAGTAATTCTGAGTTAACCAAAAATGATATGCATGTGTTTTACCTTAATACTTTTGAGGCATATATAATCACGTACAAAAGTCTTTACTGCTCATCTCTTCATATTTTAAGAGGAAAATTAGAAATGGATGAAATGCAAAAATAGAGTATGAGGCAAAAACAGAGTTTGTACAGTTCTAATGAGCTTGAACGTCAATATTTGGTATGACCACCTGATCTCTCTGAGCCAAGGTTTCTTGTAATTTTGTTTAATCAGTCTTCAGGAATAGTTCTCCAGGCTTCTTTAAGGACAGTCAAAGCTTTTCTTTGGATGTTGGCTGCCTTTTGTTCTGTTATCTATCAACATGATCCCACACTGCTTCAATAATGTTGACCTCTGGGCTCTGGGGAGGCCAATCCATGACTGATAGTGTTTCATTGTGTGTCTGTGTGTCTTTGTTTTTGTTTTTTTTGTCCATCCAAGTACGCTTGTACTGCATTGGCAGTGTGTTCTGGATCACTGTCATGCTGAAAAATGAAGCTGCTGCCAAGTTTTTGCCAGATGGTATTGCATTGTAGATCAAAATCTGATTGTACTTTTCTGCATTCATAATTCCATCAGTTTTGACAAGATCTTCAACATCATTGGCTGAAACTGACCCCAGACTGGGGCAGAGCCTCTGCTGTATTTTACAGATAGAAAGTTTTGGCCAGTTGCTCTTTGGGAGTCACCTTGCTGGTGCAAAAATGCTATAAGCTGCATTATCTTTGGCATTTTTTTTTAGAATCAGCTGTAGGCACAACTCTGGTTCATCCCTGGAGTTAGGTTTGTGAATGAATCATAGGTCTGTGTTTAGTGAAAAAGCAGCCAGTGTCTAAAGAAAAGCTTTGAAAGACTTTCTGATAACCTGTACAAGAAAGGCTGTCTCCTTGGAAGCAAAATTTATAGAAATGAGTGGTCTCTCAAAACTTGCATAGTACTTTATTATTCAAAAACAGTCTTCTTCTTTTTTTTTTTTTACACACGTTGACTCCTTTATTATTGTTAGGAAACAAACTAAAAAACACGGCATACTCTTTAGTGACTGCCATTATTCAGTGTGTCTTTGCTGAGCTATTTCTTTCTGAGTCTCGCAGTATTGTTAGGTAAATACGCCTTTATGGATTATTTCTCCTCAACTCCTATCATTAATCTAAGAGTTATATGATCGATACAAGTGGGTAGTTATCTGCTGCCCTCCAGTGGTTACATGGAAACTAGAAGTCATTTTCCTAATTTTGCAACAGCTGAAAGTTTAAAACAAAGATATGAGAACCACAAAAGCAGCAGTAGCATTTTTAGGGCCAACCCCCCTCCCCGACTCGGTTTATTTTCTATGCATTGCATCGTTTCAGTATATTTTCATCGATTACTGAAGCGCTATGTCGGACTTGTTTACACCGGAAGTCACGTGAGCACACCTACCGGTGACTCCATGGCAACCGCTTGAGTTAACATAGATAATGGCAGAGATCATCTGTACTAAGAAATAATTTTTGCAGAAAATGTGTGAAGGTACGGCCTGATCTGTTTGACCCTGTGGTGAAACAGAAAAACAAAGGTTCACGTGTTCACTGTGTCTTTGTAGAGTTTGAGGCCGAACAGCACAGCGGTCCCAGCCCTGCGTGGACAGAGGCCAGCTCTGTGAGCACCCAGCTCTCCCGGCACAGCGTAAGTACACACAGACGACGTGATGTGTGCAAATACAAATCTGTGGGGTTTAATCTGGATCCTGTGTCAGCCTCGTTTGAGATAACTGGGCCAGCTGGGTCTTCAAATGCATTCTCCGTCATGCGCAAAACACTAACACATACATGTGATGTGTAAATTACAGCTGCCCTGAGACAAAATGTGAACCTAACTGATGGGGCGGGGGTTCTAAATATTACTTGAAGTGCAAAATAGCTCCTCCATTTTTTATATGGCTTATAATAGAAAACTATAAAATAAATTATTTTTTAAACTATTTTTGAAGTCTAAATTGTTCATGAAAGTTGAATGATTGCTTTGGTTAGGTACTTGTGGATGATGATCTTCTCAGAGACTTTGAGCCCGATGTTTGCTGTGCTCTTCCTGGATACTCTGCATTAAAAGGACCTCATCCTTCACGGCAGAATCGCCCCCCAACTGCTGAAACTACACTTTTTCCCCAAGTCCCTGAAAGTAAGATGCATAGCTGCTCTCCCTGTAATGTGAAACTGTAAGTATTAATACATATTTGCCATCATTATAATTCTCTGTCTTTAAAATGTTGTGCTTGTGTCAGATCCTGTCACGCGTTTCTTGGAGAAGAAAGTGTTTCCAGTGTTGGTACCTGGACTGGAGGCTTTGCTAAGAGAAGCCCAGAAAAATGGCTGCTTTAAGGTCTAAGTGTCTTTAATAAAAATCAATTGTAATCCTACAATTGGACTTCTCTGAGAAATCAGAAATTAATCAAGGATAAAAATCAACCACTAAAATATTTTTTTTCTGTTCAGGAAGTAAATAACCATAATTTGACATCTTAATCAAAAGCTAATAATTCATTTTATTGTTTTTTTCTGCTTTTCTTTAGGAAAATGGTAAATTTGAAAGTTCACGGATAACAACAATAATATTTTAATATTTAACAGTAATTAGTTTAGTGCATCTGTGCCATGAACCTGACATTGGGCGGTAGTCTGATAAATTTAAATGCTGTACAGGAATAATTAACCAGTAGAGGGATCTAAAAAACAATTCAGTGCTGACAGACACCAAAATGGGAGCTTTGTTGTTTTAACTCTTGTACATTTTGCTGCTGAAATAGTTGTGCTTTATAGTCAAGGGAGATGCTGAATGTAGGGCAGTCTCTTTTTTATTTCAGAGGAAAATAACAGCGTTTAACCCATGTGACTTTCTGACTGAGTGGCTCTACAAGTAAGAGTCCTCCTACACACACCTCACTCTGCACTCTGTAGTACTACCCTCACCTCACCACATAGATTCTCTCTGATGTCACATTGAAAGTGCTGCGTATGTGAAACACTGCATGTTTCACGTTTTTCATCCTTCCTCAGCCATAACCCTCGCAGGAGTGGACAGGAACCAGTGAGCTTTCATGACATCCCCTTTGTCAAGGACTGGCTTGGGATGCAGTGAGTATCTCTTCAGTTTGCACACCATGGTTATTATAGCTAACAAAGACGAAACTAAAACTGGGTGTGAAAAAACATTTTAGTAAACGAGAATAAAATAAAAATGCTAGAAGTTGAAAAACGAACTAAAATAGAATAAACATTTCAAGGGAATATTCTTAGCTTTAGTATTTGTAAAATAATGTAAAATTTTCATAACATGTACTGAAGTTATTGTACAAAAACATACAGTGTACAGTTTTTAATCCAATGTCTGTAGCAGAGGTGTCCAACATAAGGCTCGAGGGCCAGAATCAGCCCTCCAAAGACTTCAATCTGGCCCAATGGGCAATTCTAGAAAATGTGAAGGTGAGCATAAATTTAGGACTTTTAATTTTATCTTCCAACGTTTGGCAGCATGATAAAGAGCTCCCCCATGGCCAATCTTACAACACCACGTTTCACTGGTTTGGACCACTTTAAAATCAAAGTGGGATGTAATGGGCCCACGATGTAAAATATGTTTGACATCTCTGGTTTATAGCACAAAGCAACTATAAGCTATGACACACACACACACACACAAAAACTCCATGCACCCTCTCCTTTCTTGTCTCATCACTCTTTCTTTTCCATTTCCTTCCATCCTCCAGCCCCAGGCCGCCCACTCCTCTGTTTCTGCGGCTCACTGAGTGCGAGGCTGCTCTGCTCATCCAGGCTTTCTGGAGAGGATACAAGGTATGTTGGACATGACTGGAAGCTGAGTGCTGTTTACAGGCTTTCTGTCCCAACATTTACAAAAGGGCTGGGGTTTGCAGAATGACAGGTCTGAAAAGCACCAAAAAGTGTGAAAAAATAAACAGGAAACCTAAACTTTAAGAAACGAGGAACGAAGAGGTTTCATTGCATAGTCTTGGATGCATTTTACATTTCACTGACACACAACTTTAGCTTTGCCTGCTTGACCAACTTCACAAACTCATCAAAGAATTCACAGGGTGGACATAAGATAACATTTTGAAGAAGAAAGTGTGTAGGAGTCCGGCAATCATCCCAAAAGAACACAGCGACCCTGTGTGTGTGCGTGTCTGTTAGGCTACAATAGGCGCCCGCTAAGCGTGCATCGGCCAACAGCCTTGTTGTTGTCAGTCTTGTTGTATAATCCCATCCCCTTAACGAGCCCCCTCTTCCACAGGGGCTGCAGTTTCATTCAGCAGCTTGATTATGTCATCAGTGATGCCAGGCTTTAATTCCCTCCTGTGTGGGTGTTGTGGTCTGAAGCACTCTGTGCTGTGATATAAATAGATATGCACAGACACTTCCAGAGGCAAACAGCAGCATCTCTCTCTGTCGCTCTTTCTCCCTCACACACACACACACACACACACACACACACACACACACACACACACACACACACACACACACACACAGATAAACACCAGCTCCTGTGGAGTAAGGATAAGCAAGGGTCATGTTTTGTTTGTCTTGACAGAACCTCTTTTGTGCGTTTCTTATCCGATGTGCTTGTGGGAGGATTCAGCCTTAGTGTGGCTGCACAAACCACTGAGAGGAAAAGAGGCCAGCTGCACCGACGTGCACAATTGCATTACATTTGAATGATTTGAAAATGTGCTTGCACATGTGGGCCTGAAGATAAAAGTGTGGATGCGGGCATAAAAAAGATGGATCGAATGTGTGTCGTGAACTGCTGGGGCACCAGCAGAGGGCAGCACTCCCTCTTATTTGCCTTTTTTATTTTCTCCATGAATAACAAAATATAATTGATCTCTGCCCACATGTGGTGGCAGCAGTGAGCCAGCTGTCTGTCACTCCTTGCTGTATGTTTACCCTGAAATAAGAGGTTCAGCAGGGCCACTGATAGGACTGCAGCTGAACACCCCAAGGGATTCAGGGAAAGAGAGACAGAGTGAGGGAATGGGAGGATTATGAGGAAGGATGATGGTTGGTCTATGTTTGGAACACTTTCGCATGGATGGCAAACGGGAGGAAAGAGGCGAGCTGATGTTGCAAAGTGGTGTCAGAGTAGGAAGATGCAGTTCTTCTAGGGGGTGGGAAAAGGGAGAGAGATGCAGCACAATCAGGGTCTGCAGCTGAGCGTTGGCCTCTTGGAAGACGCCTCTAGGATCATGACT
Organism: Perissodus microlepis; assembly: GCF_051167445.1. Classification (NCBI taxonomy): domain Eukaryota; kingdom Metazoa; phylum Chordata; class Actinopteri; order Cichliformes; family Cichlidae; genus Perissodus; species Perissodus microlepis. The sequence goes on from NC_140464.1 coordinate 15,143,696, forward strand.
TATTTAGGCTACATGGAGCGGAGCAGAATTTTTGTTTGGTCCTGACAGGCACTGTAGTGTGTTTCGACTGCTCTCACTTTGACTTGAGAAAAACAGCAGTTAACAGCGGAGTGGGCAGCAGAGGAGGGACGAGCACGTCAGCACAAACCGAGTGAACTGTAAAGCACCAGTGCCTTGTTAAACTTCTACTGGGGTCATTAAACATAACTATTACAGAATTATTCTTACACCAGCGTGCAATCAAGATGTCGTAGCTCACAAATCTCATTTCTAAGTAAAGAATTCCAAGGAATGTTTTTGACTCAAATCTGCCTCTCTGTCTGATTTTATGTGCTTGAGGATAGTTTATTAGAGCATAATAGGATTGTGGGATTTTCCTGTAATATATAGTCAGTATAAGATCAGTGCACTCTGTTCACTTCACCCCCATCTGCCTCCACACGCACCCCATTCCCCCCCCTCACACTTACACCCTCGGCTGTTATATAACCAGCTTGACGCAGCGCTGACTGCAGAGGGTGTATGTGTGTGCGCGTGTGTGCGTGAGTGAGTGTTCTGGTAAGAAAGACAGACAGACTGAAGACTAGGAAGGGGCATGAGCGTATTTTTGTAGAGTGGAATTTTATCCCTCCATTATTAATCTCTTTCATCAAAACGCTGAGGGCTGAAGCAGAGCAGTGCTGGAGTGCACACAGACGCACACACAAACACACATAGACACAGATGCAAACTCATGACCCAGACAGTGCGTTTGTCTTTTGTTTCACTCACGTATAACTGTTAAGAGCTCCTAGGTCTAAACATATTATATAATCTTCTTTACACCGTGTACCTTAACCTAACTATAATCCATTCATCCATGCCTGCTACTCTAATGCACACTGATGTGCAAGCATGGACACACACACAGTCTCCTCTGATCACTAAGACTTCTCAGGATTATTCATGTCAGCTGAGCTAGAGTAGTGTGGCTGTAGTGTAATAAATTCCCATTGCAATTAGACTGTCAGTATTAGTGGGTTGTGGTCTGGTAGCTTTGCCCTTTATCATCATCACTGCCATTTCCACTGGCTCCAGTTGCAGATTTATTTATGTGGCTGGCCTTATCTCAGCTGCAGCGCACCTTTTATCTGACTGGAAAAAAAAAAAAAATCAAACTTAAGTCAGTTTTTTTGGGGGAGGGTCCTTTTTCTGTAGTGAAAACTTGAAACAAATAGTATAGTATAGTTGATTTCCACTGGAGAGTTTGGTAGATGAAAAGTCTGATACAACCACACACTGTATAAAACAAGGATGTAGCCACCGTGACATCACCTGTCCTATTTTGAAACTTCGAAGTGTTTTCACTGTCATGATTTTGTTGTTTTGAAACCAGATGTGATAAGCGTTGGCCAGAGCTGACCGTGAAATTCGGCATTCATTGGCTAACTAATTGTCAGTCCTATCCTGTTACCCAATGAGCACCTCCTGGATAAATCTGGTTTTGTGACACTTAGAATGGCTAAAGTGTAAAAAGTAAACTTGATGTTTTCTAGTGAAGGGTGATGTAAGGCAGTTAGTTAGCTAGCTGCAACCAGCCAGAATACTTCTAGCTTTGTCCAGTCCAAGACAGCGTTGGTGTCATTATGCAGTGTATACACTGTACCACGTATATGACATATAGTAGGCTTTATACAACTTTGCAACCAAACAGTGAAAAACGTTCTTTCTTGTGCATGTTTCAACACTGTTTTAGCCGATGCTAACTCCGTATGCAGAGTGTGAACACATGCAGCATGGGTGGTTTTATTAACAATTGATGATGTCATCTTAAAAACTTTTTTAAAAGGCTCATACATCTTTTTTCTCACTGATACTCCCTTTTTTACATTCCTCGTGCATTAATTTTTGTCTGCTTCCAGAATGTGTCGTTTTTCCTACTCTACTTTTCCTCTCCTATCTGTCACCTCTATCCCCAGCCGGCAGCTGGTCGCGGTCGATGGCTGCCACTTCCTGAGCCTGGTTCTGCCTGAGGTCTCTGCTTGTGAAAATGGAGTGCTACTTTTCAAAAGTGTTTTCTCTCTATTTCTCTCTTGGGTCTTGACATTTTTATACAAAGTGCTTTGAGGTGACTGTTGTTGTAAATTGGCACCACATAAGTAGAATTAATTCAACAGAATAGCAAAAATCTTGGGTTTCATCGGCTTTCTTTCTCATAGGCCTTTTAATAGACCTTTCCTTCCTTCTTGTACTGCAGCTCCAGATATTAAGAAATGGGGCACTGCAAGTGCTGAGTTGTATTCCTCCTGACATAAACGAATAGAGCTGGTTGAAAGAAACACACACACACACACACACACACACACACACACACACACACACACACACACACACACACACACACACACACACACACACACACTTGCCCCTCCCCAGAGTACTGCATAGTCAACAGTAGAAGTAGGTCTATGATTCCAGTTCAATGGTCCAAGGGCAGCAATAGATGAATGGTTTTAAATGTGGTTCGCTGTTAAGTCAATTTGATGTACCACGTGCAGTGACACTCATGCAGAAGATATGTCTCAGGCTTGGTCCTTGCTTACCCTCCTGTAAATGGGCTGATGTCTCATATTTTCACTTGTGCATTTATCTGTGCCTACATTTGTCTTAGTTCTTATTTAAATGTAAGTATTTTTTACCTTTAGGGCAGTAGGGTGGCAGTGCAACTGCTTATTGTGACTCAGTCTACAGGGGCATGAATACAGGCCACAGGTCACTGGGCTGGTTAAGCCTTGAAGGAAGCTGTGGTGAACACAAAGATGATGGATGGGTGGAGTGTGAAGGGAAAATAAAGCAGACTGTGGCTGTGTCTTTATGCACTTGGTCGTGCAGCCACTTCCCCGGGTGAGGAGCTCAGTCTCACAGTCAGCTTTACACTGGAAAGGAATGCAGCTTGAAAGGCTGAGTTACGAGACTGCAACGTGTGTGTGCACACCATAATGTTGTATGCAATTGTGGATAATGTGGTGTGTGATAACAGTGGCCCTTGCAGTGTCTCGGTAATTTTTCTAATCACTCTAATCCCAGCCTTCATGCAAACATACAGCATGAGAGGACTGAGTCACATGCATACAAAACCAGACTCTGCCACGTGAGCAGTGCATCAGCACGTATGATTATATCAAGAAGATAATGCGTTAGCGAAGTTTCACTAAGAATTCAAATGAGTATAAATAACTGTGAAAAACGATCAAGTTGAGATGCATATGTTCTAACACGCAGTACAAGTAAAACGTCAAAATTCTTAACCAGGCTTCGTGCCCAGGGTCAAAATAACTTAGCCCTGCAAATCAGCTGTGCTGATGCACACAGACAGGCTTCAGAAAACTCAGGCGCACACACACACACACACACACACACACACACACACACACACACACACACACACACACACACACACACACACACACAAACAACTCAGCCCTTTGTCTCCTGCTGTCATACACAAGCTGTCAGCATCCTGCAGAAAGCTAGTGTATTCATAAAGTCAGCTTTCCAAGAACTGACTTTGATTTTTGCTCCATTTCCATCATTTCGGAGAAGCTGACAGCATCAGAAGCAGAAAGGGAGAATACAAGATTTATGGAGGACATCAGTGAAGAGTGACAGAGAAGAAATGGCACACAGACACAAATAAAGCACACAAGCGATGGTGAGCAAACACAACAGACTTAACCACCCCTCCTCCCTCTGACCCTCACCCCTCATTTCCATTTCTATGGTTTGCTCCCATCAGCAGAGAGGCTGCTGCAGCACTGTGACACCCCGTGAATGAACTATTGGAGCGCTCTAGTCTTACCCATTCCTAAACCTATCACCAGGCTTATATAACAGACCCACTTTTGTATAATAGCAACACTTTTGTTGCCACATAACCAGGCACTTAGGAGAAAGTTGGGGTTGAATGGAGCAGAGTGAAAGGAGACTGGTGAGAAGAGAGGTGGGAGAGAATTCAGAGTGAAGAGAGGTGGATGGAGAGGGAAGAAATACTGATGTGTTGGGGAATCAAGGGAGAGTAATGTGTTAGTATGAAAGACAGTATCTGAGGAGAGATCTACCACCCAGGGAAGAAAGAAGCCTGTCAGAGATAGTTGAGTACAAAGAGCATAGAGGAAAGAAAAAGGAGGAGTAGGAGGACTAGTTAGTGGGAGAAGAATAGAAGGAGGAGGGATAAATGAGAACAGGAGGTGAAGCCCTTTACAGATATTTTATTCACATTTGCAACATCAAACTTGCTCGGTAATCTTTCAGGAAGTCCTGCAGCCCACACACACACGCACACACACACAAAACCAAACACAACAGCTGCAGTAGTTTCATCCAAGAACAGAAGCATAATTCATACAGCCTGGATTAGGCTGAATCAGGGTTCCTGTGAATCCTTAGAAGCTCTTCATTAATCTCATAGTAAGGCCTAACGTTTTAAAATGCATTAAAATTAATTAATTTAATTTAAAATAGGAAATAGGATTTTATCACTTGCTTGGCTTATTGTTTTCATTTATTTTTGCAGCATGGTGTAGGCAAGATGTGTAAGTTGCAGTATGTGTTTCAACCACAGTGCAATCAGTATTACTGGACCACATATTTGCATGGAGATCTGACCAAATGGCTTACATAAGCAGGTTTTGGCACAATTGATGGAGCCATGAATTCTGCTCTGTACCAGAAAATCCTGAAGTAGAATGTCCGGAGTGGCCTAGTCAACGTCCAGAGTTGAATCTGATTGAGATGCTTTGGCATGACTTTAAACAGGCCGTTCATGCTCGAAAACCCTCCAGTTTGGCTGAATTAAAACAATTCCGTAAAGAAAAGTGGGCCAAAATTCCTCCACAGTGAAAAAGACTCTTTGCCAGTTATTGCAAAAGTGTGACTGTAGTTCTTGCTGCCAAGTGTGGCACAACTAGTTTAAGGAGCGACTTTTTCACAAAAGTTCAGGTAGGTTTGGATATTTTTTTCCAATAATAAATGAAATAATCATTTAAAAATAACATTTATTTACTTAACCCTCCCTGGAAATGTTCTTAATGTTAGTAACTAAAGCATATACTGTAACGGACTTTTTAAATAACCTTCTTTAAACAGTCCTAACAGCTTACTAACACTGATTAGCTTGTGGCTCAATTAAGTTATTGATGATGTTTGCTCATGTGAATTTATGCATGTGCTCCCTTTGCACGTGTCCTCTGATTGTTATAGATCAGGGCACAGCCAGATGTTCAGGAGATGCGCCAGTGGCAGAAAAAACTGAGAGAGACCCGTGACATTGGCAAAACTGTCAAGCAGTTCTGGGCGAAACAAGAGAGACAAGGTAAGCCTACATACACTTACACACACACTCACATGATATCACTGAATGCCAGCCCTCAGGCTTGCTAGTAGTATTATATCTACTACTATCAAATTCTCTTCAGTGCCTGACAAAAGCTGCTGATATTCATACAAAGGTACTAGACTACATAGAAATCAGTCCATACAATATTCAGATTTACAAAAATAAATACGCATACAGTGCGGTGTGTCAGCCTGTGCACAAATAGAGTTTCACACATATAAACGGCTGCAGAGATATTCACGCCAACAGGGCTTTGATTTTTAAAGCTGAAAGATGAGGATTCTGGGAGCAGTGACACACAGAGAGAATGAGGGCAGTGACGGAGAAAGAGAAGCAGACATGGGGAGAAAGTAAGTAATTGAGAGAGAAGATTGCAAATGAAAAAGAGAAAGAAAATGTCTTGAGGGCTCAGGCTACGCTTGTGTGACAGCGACGGCAGAGGATTGGGGGGGGGGATTCATGTGTGGAAAGAGCGGAGTAACAGAGTGTAGAGGGGAAGGGGATGAAGTCTGAGACGAGGGTAAAGTGATGTGTACGTCTTTGCCTGTGGCGAGTGTGTGTGTCTGTGTGTGCACTGTGCACATATGAAGGACAGGGAAGAGCAGCTGAGAATACAGACCCATGTCCACTGTGACTGACAAGCATTAGAGTTAAAGGATGATGACTACACTACTCTTTGGAAGCTTGCATAAGAACAGAGTGGTACACTGTACAAGCACTTTCTTAAATCCAAGTAGGCTTGCAGGGAAAAAAAACACGACTGTTGCAAAGTTCAGCTAAAGAAATTTATTTGTAATAAAGAACAGAAAAAAAGCACTCAAACAGGATTTTCTGTGGGGGGCTTCATAAGAAGCCAAAGAACTTTGGAGAACCTCCAACTTTTTTCTTCTAACATCACCATACCCTTGATACCTTTGACTAGTGTAATGAAATTCTTATCATCTTTGTGCTTTGTACAAATTAGCATACTGAGCTGAATTCACTGATATAGTCACCAATGAGGATGCCACAATACCAATACAGATACCCAATTTGATACCAAAACAAACTAAGTATACAGTGGACTCAAACAACAACTCATTTATCAAAAAGTCATTTTAAATAGATGATATGGTCGAGTGTTTATTTCAAATTTTAATGCTGTATTTTTTTGACAGGACATGTCAGGATGGTTGCAGAGTAACCTACTAACATTCCTATGAGGTATAACATGTACCATTTTAAGTAAATCTTAGCTCATTTTGAATTTCATGACAGCAACACATCTTAAAAACATTGGCGATGTTGGGGAAAAAAGACTGGAAAAGTAAGCGGTGCTAAACAAAAACAGCTGGAGGAACATTTTGCAACTAATTAGGTTAATTGGCAGCAGGTCAGTAACAGGAGTGGGTCTAAAAAGAACATATTAGAGAGGCAGAGATTCTCAGAAGTAAAGTTGGGCAGAGGTTCACCAGTCTGCAGAAAACTGCTTCTACAAATTGTGGACCAATTTTAGAATAATGTTATTAAATGTAAAATTGTAAAGACTTTAATCAAGAGAAATCTCCGTGTACATGGGACAAGGCTGAAAACCAGCATTGGATGCCTGTGATCTTCAGGTCACCCAGGCATTAAAAACAGGCATGATTCTGTGATGGACATGAAAGAAACGTTAAAGCTCCATCATCGAAAAAAAAGCCACATATGAACATGACCCAGCAATGCTGCTGTCTTCTTTGGACCAAAGCTCATTTAAAATGGACTGAGAAAAAATGGAAAACTGCTCTGTGGTCAGACAAACTGAAATTGGACATTTATTGTGGAACATGGACAGCGCATCCCGTGAACTAAAGATGAGAGGGACCACCCGGCTTAAGACCAGTGCTAAGTTCAAAAACCTGCATCTCTGATGGCATGGGGGTCCATCAGTGTGTATGGAATTGGCAGCTGGCACATTTGGAAAGGCACCATCAATACTAAACGGTATATACAGGCTTTAGACAACACATTCTCCCATTGCATATTTCAGCAAAACAATGCCAAACCACATACTGCCTCTATAACAGCACTGTGCCAGCACTGTAGTAGAAGAAACACGGCCTGCCTGCAGTGCAGACCCAGACCTTTCTCACAAACAACTGGGGGCAGACCACTAAATGCACCATCATCCATGTGTAGCTTTTGCTGTCCTCGCTTCATCTTCTTCAGCATGTGAGCATAGCTAAAAACACCTTTAGGTGCATCCTGCCCCTGCTGATTCCATAAGTTACTAAAAATGCAAAGCAAGTCACATTTTTTTGAATATATGCATCAAACAGCAGAGCAGCAATGGTGGCACAATGATCAGAATTCTAGCCTCACAGCAAAAAGGTTCTTGGTTTGAATCTGCATTCTGGTTGGGGTGTTGCATGCAGAGTTGCATGTTCTGCCTGTGTCTTTGTGGGTTATCTCTGGGTACTCTAGCTTATTCCCACACTCAAAGACATACACATTTAGTGCAGTTAGGTTAATTGGCGCTTCCAGATTGAACGTGTGCGAATAGTCTGTCTTTGTGCAGCTAGCGGGGGTAGATTCTTGGTCTTTTTTAGGGACATTGTATTTATTTTTCCACGCGCCTGTTGGAACGCTGTACCATCATGGTGCATCACAACGAGTTAGCAAGTGGACAGAAAACCAAAACACATGGCAAAGAACAAAAGATGACTAAAAGAAGCTTCTCTCTACTTTGCATTGTTGCAGCTGTCTACTTTTCCAGCGGGCCCATGTAAATGATTTCAAACATTTCGATAATAAGGATACAGAAGGTGCAACTCCTACATGCACAATAGGACTAATGACACAGAGGGAAAGAAATCCGATTACACCGTGCTTACAACAGACAGCTCAACAGTAATGTTGTCGCATTGTCTCCCCCTTAGGGAACTGATATATTCATCGAGGCAACACTCATCTTCTACCCACAAATAAATAGGGATGGATGTGTGTCAACATCACACTGTTTGGAGCAATACTGGGAATTGTCTTCTTGAATGAATCCATAAATAATTACAATCTCTACATTTTACTCTGTTTGGTGCTCTAATCTGTGTAATTGCCTGATAATTTACTGCACTTTGTGGTGAACTTTTTATAGATGGGAGGATAAAAATAACCGCCAGATGTAAGCTTTGTAAAATAATAATATATGATAATAATGATAATAATATACGAAAATAGTTTTTAAAAAAGAAACCCTCAAGAAGCAATTACATCTATATTTAATCTATTCTGCTCTTCGCATTTAACCCAGATACAGGAGCATTCACACACTGAGGCGTGCTTCAGCCCATCTGACGGGGGTGTGGCGGTGTGTCATGATAAACACACGCACCCTCTAATAACGCTAGTCATGGTAGTGTTTCAGTTTTTGTCGCTCAGAAACAAAGAACGGTGGCATCATGAGCACAGGTTGTTTCCACAGACGCATTCCACACAACAAAGGCGCTCTCTGCGGCCGACGAACATTCTTCCACGGGCGTGTGACAGCCATGCCACACTGCCACTGCTAACCGCCGCCGCTGCTGCTACTGCTGACCTGACATTCTAGCTGGGGGCCTGGGGATGGGTGTGCATGCGTAAGAGAGTGCGTGAGCGTCTGTCCAGACTGTCGGCCTGCATGGAAACCATTTTCCAACCTCTTCAACTGAGTCTACAATGGATGAAAATAGGAGAGAACAAGAAAGACAGAAAGTGACAGAAGTTGCAGTTTGTTTGCCGGCTTCTTCTGTTTTTGTTTTTTGGATGTTATAGAAGTCGCCTTCCTGCACTGTGACACATAAATGACCCATGTTTGGTGCACTTGCAGAGTTAAAAAGAGAGCGAGAAATTATTTAGGGAAGCTCCCCTCCCAACTGTACGCTCATTCTTTAAGTCCCACAACAGCTGTGCTCATCTCATTTGACCCGAGAAAGCCGGCGTACAATACCTCCTCTGCCGCTTCATAGTCTGAAATCAGAATTAGTCAGAGATGGAGAGAAAAACAATGAGGCAAAGAGCAGTCACACACTGATATGTCAAAAGGTCACATCGCACTAGACAGGTGCCGCTCTCAGCAGTTCATGAATCACCTCGACTGTCCTTGACTGGTGCTTGTTTACCGTCAGTTTAAGCCCTGTTAAAACAGCTTGTGACATCACGTGGTTGGTGACATTGTTTTGAATAGATCAACATGAAATGAAGTAGCAACAGAAATCTGTTAATTGTTTTGGCCTTCTCCCTTGTTTTGTTTTGTTTGGTTTGGTTTTGTTAGATTTTCTTCACCCGCCACGCCAAACTACAGCTTTTTAAAAGATAAGTCATGGGATCTGAATCAGGGAAATGATTCTCAGATGATAAAACAAAAAAAATACTGAAGGGCTCCATCACTGCATATTTGGATTCTCTATATGTATGAATGCACTTTGAAATCTTAAAAAAAAAAAAAAAAGTTATTTTTTTTCCAAAACCGCAATTCCATCACACTTTTTCAATAATTAGCTTGTAAATAAAGCAGTTCAATTCAATTCCATTTTATTTATACAGCACCGAATCACAGTGTCACCTCAAAGCACTTTATATTGTAAGGTAGACCCTACAATAATACTACAGAGAAAACCCCAACAATCATATGATCCTCTATGTGCAGGCTCTTTGGTGACAGTGGGAAGGAAAAACTCCCTTTTAACAGGAAGAACCAGGCTCAGGGAGGGGTGGCCATCTGCCATGACCGGTTGGAGTGAGGGGCAAACGATACCGTAATTTGCACTCCATGACAGCCTCTTGGGTAGCACTTGATAATAATGTCATACTATTAGGCATTAGTAAGGTATTAGCGAGTGCTTAATTCATCATTTATATATCATTAGTCCTCCTTAGTTTGACATTTATAAATACAGATGTGTTTATCCATCTGTTACTGTTACACTGTGTACAGCTATCACTGCTAGTAATTATCATAATTTTAGTCATAATGATATATCTATATTTATAAATGGCATACTGAAGAGTAGTAATGCTATATAAATGATAAATTAAGCAACTACACATACCTTACTAATACGTTAATAATGCTTCATAGCATTATTTGTTATAAAGTGATACCGGCTTTTGTTTTTCATAGATATGCTTACTTTAACAGTGTCAAAGCTGTCACTCTTTACTGACTGATAACAACAACAACAGCAGCAGAGGCAACCAGAGTAGCGTTGTAGCTGTGAAAGTGAGAAAGTGTCAGCACTTGTCTCAGTCGTGTTCTGTTCATAATTTTTCAAGTTATTCTGCTTAAAAAACTGCACTTGAAAAGAACTCGCTTGATATCATTAAAACCTTTATGCAAGGAACAGATAATTCTGCTAAATTCTTTAAAGGCTAACACATTCAAGATTTTTTAACCTGTTATTTAAATGAGCTAATCTGTCAAATTCCTAAAAGATTGTAAGGATCTTTTTTAAATACTTTGCCTGGAAAACATATCCAAATATCTCTTGTTTGTCTCCAGTGGGTTCCGCTATGACAGATCTTCCAGAAAGCCCCCAGCCTGGAAACAATGTGTCCATCCAGGTGGTTTCCCCCACTCCCCAGAGCACCGCGGTCCACACACCCACCACCCATATGAGCCCACAGCCTGGTGAGTGGCTCACACCCAGCCTGCACGTCAAGGAAGAAGTAGCCTCTACATGTCTGACTAATTTCCTGTCTGTGTCCACCAAACTAATTGCAGGGTCTCCATCGCTACTAGGAACTCACAACCTGAGCTACCCTGGTGGGACTTGGTAACTGGAATCATTAGCCTTGTGTAAAAGCTTTTTTTCTGCTGTTTAAACACTATTAAACTCTGTTAGGCTGATGTCAAATTGACCTAAAGTGATCAGTCAAACAAGCCCTGTTTAAAGAAAAAAAAGAAAAGAATAAAAAAGATGCCTGTAACCAATTTGATATGGCCAGGCCAGGATTTATGGTCTGAGATCCGTGTCTAATTAGTTTATTGCTTTCATTGCCTTTTTGATGGATCACTTCCCTTCACGAGTCTCACCCAGCCAATGAACACCATATAGCACGGTTCACATATTATACTGTCAGGAGTGAAACCTCTTGTAACGGGCGTCATAATTTCTCTCTCCGCACCTCTGGATGACAGCTCAGTGGAAGAGAACCATATTTCCTTGATCTGTCTTTTCCTCTTTCCTTAGCAATAGACATCACTCCACAAAAGAGGTCATAGCATTTCCATTCAAGCCAGAAATTGAGGCCAGAGTCAAAGGTGGCTCGGCACACGGCACACCGCTTTATATCCTGTTTATCAGGAAAGGAAATGACATGTCAGACAGCTGAGAATAAAAGAGAATTGGAAAAACATCACTTAGATCACTGGTTTGTATTTGGCAACTATCTGACAAAAAAACAAGAATCTCTAATATTATGCTTAGATTTTTATTACATTAAAGGGTTAAAGTAAGTTTGCCCTGTATAACAATACATATGAGAATATGTGCATATATATGTATAGTTATATAATAACACAGCTGAGGAGATTAAAAAATAAAACCCTGTTAATCAGTAAGTCACTTAACATTTCTGCCACAGAAACATGGGATGGTTTGGCTACTCATTACACGCACGACATGAAATAACGCCATAAAAATAGATGTATGAGGTGTATTTAACTTTTGTTTATTCTTACTTAATAGGAGTATTTTCCTACTGCTGTTTTGGTCTTTTGCCTAATGTGTCGAATAGGCGCACATTTTGCATCATCCCCATTGAGTCTGCCACCTTCAGCTGTTTGTTTTTCTAGCTGTTGGCATTCAAATATTTATCTTGATTCAGCCTCAGAAATCATGAAATTTGATTTGCAAAAATTAAAAAAGACTGCTGCTCAAGTGACTCTACAGTTCTTCTTCCTGTAAGACTGTCTGGGTTATAGCTGTTTTCTCTTGACTGTGGGTGTCAATTAAAGTGAAAGAATAAAGTGCACTCCTGGCATTTTTCCATCTCGCCACAAACCCAGCGTACCTGAGAGGGTACTGATGGTTGATCTTCTGTTTCATGATGAACTGCTTCTTGACCAAGTGAAGCATACCACCTCAGAGTGAGTCATGGGGAGGGTCATGTATCTCCCTTTGCAGGTATGTGGATGCCTGGAAGACAGCTGCCACTGGGTGAGGAGATAAAACGGCCCATTTAATTCTGGGGACATCTGATAGAGGAGCCAGCTCCATGAAGTCTGGCAGAACTGTACCCGACTGAAACCCGATCACACAGCAGCAGAAGGTAGTGTCGGCATCAAGCTGTCAGAGCATAGACAGATAACAACTGGTTCTGGGTTGTGATTCCAGGCTGATGTGTTAGTTAAAACTTTGTTTACACATTTAAAATGTAAAAACAAAAAGATCTTATGAATGCACTGAATGTATTAAAGAAGCCTATGTCAGACAGACAAATACCCAGAACATGTAGCCCAAAGTTAAACTACAGACTCATATTTCCATCTTTATCATCAAAGGACAAAGTAGGCATTTATGAAAATGCAATACTGTGCAAAAGACTTAAGCCACCCCTCATTTCTTTATATTTTGCTGGGAAAATGGGAAGTAGATTCTATGATTTTATTGAAATCTGTGCAGGATAGGGGTGAGCATGAAAGTCAGTGTTTTATAAAACCCCCTTTATTCTTCAACACATTGAAGAATCATCTCTGTGAAGATGACCCCACACTGCTTCAACAAAGTTGTTCTGGAGAGGCTAATCCATGACTGACTGTGTTCCACAATGCTTTTCTATTTGTATGGTTTTACTGCACTGGCATTGTGTTTGGGATCATTGTCATGCTAAAAAATGAGGCTGCTGCCAATCAGATGCTTTCCACATAGCATTGCATTGTAGCTCAAAATCTGATGGAACTTTATTTTTCTGATGAGGCTTTGGTGAATGGTAGATGGATCAAGGGTCAGATGCATTGCTCACATGTGAGGTCTTTGCTGGATTTTTTCCTATCCACTCTAGTTTTCTCATTTTTTTGAGGACACACTGCAAACTACTGGGATATGCCAAACGTTCAGCTAACAGCTCTTTGTAAGTCACCTTGTTGGTTGAGAAATAATATTTTATGCCAGTCAAACTGTGTTGTCTTTGCAATTTTTTCTAGATTCAAGTAAAGAAATTGAAACTAATTATGTGTTTTTGCAATAGTAACAAAGTGCCTAAAGATGCCTAAAGAAATTGTAAAATAATTCTTTGTGAAGTTGTCTGTTATGTATAGACAAACCTCTGGTTCATCCTTTGAGTTAGGTGCCTTTTGTAATGCTTAATTACTTGTAGGTTGAGTTAAGTAGCTTAACAAACAAAAACAAACAACAACAAAAAATTCCTCTGAAAATGGTTAGGTACAATGACTGGACTAAATGAGTGAAAAAGCAACCAGTGTCCAAAGAAGAACTTGGAGAATTATTGCTCAAGACAATTTTAAAATATTACAAGAAAGTAGCTTCCTGGAAGCAAAATGTAAAGAATTCAAGGGGTGATTCAAGAATTTGCTACAGATATTAGTGAACATTAGTGAACATTTTTTGTCAAGAGTCTGATGGGGTAGTTTATCTGTTAAAGATGGAATCTGTATGCCTATTAGCTTAATTAGCATAAAGATTATGCTAATTCTTTATGCTAGCCTGTCCATGTTCAAAGGTAACAAAAAACATGTTTAAAGCTTACAATTGAACATGTTGCATCTCATTAAATTACTTCACATGAATACGTTTTTGTACAGGCTAATGGTTTCATCCTTTTTGCGCATGTTTGTGCTAAGCTAAGCTAGGCTAACCAACTGCTTTAGGTTACAGAATGAGAAGTGAAAACATTCAATGACTCAATGGTTCATCTGTATGGACAGAAACGTTGCGAAGGTTTGACAAAAATGGGAAAAGCACATGCAGTTTTTTATTCTTCCATAATACCTGGCTGTTATTGTTACCATGTGTCATCAGGAAAAAAACACAACATCCAATTAAAAGTTAACTACAAATATGACACCTTTATTTAACTTTTTTTGTCCTGAATTGGTTACAGAAACAAGAGAGTTAACTGTTGGTTTTTTTTGTCTTTTTCTAATCAGGGGAATCAAGTTCTATACATAGGCATGCTGCGTCACTGCACAGTCATAGCTGTGAAAACCAATATTACCCCTGTCAGCTGCCCCACTGGAGCAGTCTGAAGGCAAGACAAATCAGGAGAGTACAGGCAAGGACATGTCAACCCCAGGGAGTAAGGGTTTTCAAATGGGCTACCCAGGGACGACAAACTTAACATAGAAGTTGTGTGCAAAATCTCACCACAGTCTATTTGATTTTAAACACAGACAATATCAGTCGGACGATTCTCCTTTTTTTTGTTCTTTTTTTACCCTCAACTCTTCAAACTAACAGAGGAAGTTATTATTAGGTCCAGTGATGATGGCATATGTTCCTTTTGGGGAATCGTACTGCTTTGGACCATTTCCCTTTGTTTCTCAAGAACCAGCTCGCACAGACATTAAGTGTGTCATCTGATATACACTGAAAGTATGATTGTTGCCACATGACCTTTTACATAAATAGTTAGTATTCAAAAGTAGGTCTGAGAAAGGTCATATATGTAGAAATGGTGATAAGCATGCACAGATAGGTAGTTGACGAGTGCAAAGTCTACAAAGTCACATCATGTTATTCTTTTTTTTATGTACTCCACATAGTGAAAACATCACAAGAATCGAAACCTCCCTCCCACTCAGCTCTGAGTGCTGATACTCAGGAGCTTTGTTTCTTTGCTGCTGACCATCTAAAACCCTGAGGACAGTTCTTCTTGCATGGATATAAGGCTTGTAGCCTGTTTCAGAACAGGCCTGCCCAAACAGAGCCTGGTATAACAGGACAAGCTGTCTTTGGGCATGAAGCTGGCCTGCAAGTAGCAGTCCTATTTTAGAATAGCCAGTGTGTAAGACATAAACATACAGCAGTAGTCAAGGATTGACCCCTTGTCTTTTCTTAGTAAGATCAGGGGCCAGCACACTGACTATTGGTGGGCTTGAGCCCTCCCTGCTTTGCATTTTCTTTTTTTTTATAGCTTTCCCTAATATATCACAGACTAAGTCATGATTTACTGCATGAAGTGGCAAAATTATCAATAGGCATTGTTGTCTTTTTGAAAATTTGAACATAATCACGTTTGCATCCCCGTAACAGCAAAGTGTGGGAGGTACAACCAACATAAATCCTGATAATTGACAACTCACAATTTTTCCTTAATCAAACAAACAAACAAAAAAAATCAAAATGAAATAAAATAAAATAAAAGCACATCTAGTGTTGGCGAAACATCTCCAAAATGCTATAGTTTAAAAAAATGTAACAAACAGGCAAATGTATAAACACAAAGCAAACCAGTTAAAAAAAGAAGATAAAATCAGTTTGCAGTGGTCAGTCAGTTCTCCAATGAATCACTGATATCTAAACTCAGCCTACAGTTAAAAAAAAAGAAAAAAAAAAAGGTAAACAAGCAAGCAAAGCTTTACAGCACTACTATGTACACAGCTCGGGTGAAAGAGAGAGCCAGTGCCATGATGAAGGGAAAGGGCGTGAAACAGAGACTCCAGTGAAACAAGAGTCCTTCTTGGCACAGAGACTTGAGCTATAGCTGTCCACAGAAAGAGTCCGGAGGAGGAGAGGAAGGAGGAGGAGGAGGAAGAGACGCTCCACCAGAAAAAAAGAAAACAGAAATGAAGACAACGACATAGAGAAGAGGAACATGGATACAAACGGACAGACGTGGGAGCCATTTTCTCATACAGATTGGAGGCTGAGTGAAGGAAGTCTCAGAGATTTCACTGTCACACAGACTTCCCTTTGGGGCCGTCTCGTGCTATCTCATTCCTACTCACCGCCACCCTCCTCCTCCTCCTTTTCCATTTGATCCCCCTCTTTCTACCTTGCACTGTTAATCTGATCTTTCTGAGGCTCTAGGATATCTCCAAACACCAGCCACAGCTCTAAATATAGTCTTGTCACTCACAGCTTGACTACTGTATCAATATAAGTGTTGTTTTTGTAGTTCCGTGCCTCACTGGAGGGTCGTGTGGAGGAATATTTAGCACCAGAAATGTACCTGGACTTTGATTTTTTTTTTCTTTTTTCTCCCCCGTCGACACTCGTGAAATCACAACACTCACGTACGCACACACAAACACAAATACAGGAACCGAGAACGGGAGGCCATTTCATTTCCTCGCTCCGTTTCTTGCTGATATAAAGTGACAGTTTCTCCTGGCTGCTTCAAAACGCCAGTGGCTCTGGAGATGTGGGTGCGTACAGCAGTCTGACCTCGATTCATTAAGCGGCGCCTCCCCCCCCCCTCGCCCGGTCATGACTGACATTCCCTTTGTCCAATCATAATCCGCTCTGCTTTATCGTACATCTAAAAGCGGTTTGTGGGCAGCGCTGTTCAGGTGCTTCAGGTGCAGCTGTGGTCATTGGGGAAACTTCCTTTCCAGTCACAGTTCAGGCTTCGAGTTTGTGTTTGCAAAGTGTCCATGCAGGTGGGAGGATGGCGGAAGGTGAGAAGAGTTATGTGTTTTATTCACAGATGGTTCTGATCGCAACCCTAACCCTAACAGAGGTGAGAGAGAGGGAGGAGACAGGTCTGGGGTGTTGGGAGTTGTCGGGTGGGGGGTAACAGTCTGGAGAGGAAAGGTTTGCTGGAGTGTTATAGGGACCACACACATACACACACACACTCTTTCCTCTTATATGCTGTACATTCACACCTACAGAGGCAGGGTTATTTTGGGAGGGCCCTGCTCAACTTGTGCAGTTTGCCCATGTGCTCTGTGTACACCTACGGTGTGGAGGGATGGAGGACAGAGCCAAATGTTTCCACTCGAACGCCTTCATTGTGTGGAGCTGCAGAAAAGACATCCTGCCTGACAGAAAGAGAGAGTGAGCAGGAAAAAGCAATCTATTTCACAGTTTTCAGGGATGCCTACAATGTTGTAGTGTCACAGGAGCAAATGATACCTAAAAAGGAATACTGCATGTCGGCATTTTCAGATCAGAGTCTTTTTCTTTTCTTTTTTTGCTACTTTCTTTCATATTTCCACTCTTCTAGAAAACCTTCAGCTCTGTCCTCCATATCCTGCTCTCTCTGAATCTCACACACACTCAAACAGTAGTTGATTGGCACACAGTCAGTGTTAAAGTCTGTACACAGAGTGAAAGGTCGATGTAGGCATCCGTGCTTTTAGTCCAGTCCAGCCAGACAGGGAGGTGGGCCCTTCGTCCTGGACCCCCCTCATTCTCCCTCCTCACCCTCTTCATCTCGTCCTTTTTTTTTTCCTTTTTAAATCACACAGCCTCTTTCCAAACCTTTCGCTCACCACAGCTGCCTCCCCGTGTAGGTAGGAGGGGCAGAGGGCACCTGTAGGTGAAAAAGTTACGTTTGTTAACCGTCAGCAGTCGAGAAAGCATCTCATTTTTAGACATGCATTTTAATTCATATGGTTGCAGGGTCTGCGTACGTTCCATTCACACTTTATGTGCACATCTCTCTGTGTTTTAAAACAAAATGCCTGTGTTTTTGCCATTGCAGATGTATTTACACACTAAAACCAGTCTATATGAATTCTCTCTTCAGGCTATCGAGCTGCCACAATCCAGGTAAATTGCAAATATCTTATGGCATTCACAGAATTGAAGCTACTTTGGCTTTTTTGCCCTGTTATTGACCTCTCAGGTGACACAGAGACTACGTCCACACTAGCCCGGATAGATTTGAAAACGGCGTTTTCGTCTGAAAACGCTCCGCGTCCACACTAGCGTTTTCAGTCGTTTTCACAGAGTTGTGCGTCCACATTGAAACGGCAGAAAACTCTAACGTTCCAGTACTGCGCATGCGTGAAGCGCAAGAAGATTCCTGCCTCGTTTCTGTCTGCCGTTTATTTACTTTCGGGCTCGTTGAAAATGTCGAGGAAAACCACCAGTTTTTTAAATGGACTAACAATGAGGTGGAGTTGTTGCTGCGAGTAACACAAAAGTACAAAGTTGCCAAAGCGAGTGAGAATTAAAGGATTTGAAGAAAAGCTATTTGGAGCATGTACAGACTGATATTAATCTGTTTTAGGGCTGTCAAATTGAGAGCAAACAAAACAACTGCTGTATAATGCACTCCGCTATCTTTGTTTAATTGGTCACATGACTGCATCACATGACTAAAATGCGTCATCGTTTTCGAGTGCCCACACTGCGACAGGACAGCTCCATTTTGACATGTATGCGTTTTTGAGAGGGTTTTGAAAACGCTGCGTTTTTCCTTGGGGAAAGCGCCGCGTTTTTCCCTTGGGGAAAACGCTGCGTTTTTTCCTTGGGGAAAACGCTGCGTTTTTTCCTTGGGGAAAACGCCGTCTCAGTGTGGACGGGAGGCTAAAACGAAGAGAAAGCGATGCATTTTCAAACGAAAACGCATTAGTGTGGACGTAGCCGGAGACTAGCTGTACCCTGAAACCTGAGTGGAAAACCTGCAGGCTGTATTCAGGGCTCCAG
Source organism: Perissodus microlepis (assembly GCF_051167445.1). Lineage (NCBI taxonomy): Eukaryota > Metazoa > Chordata > Actinopteri > Cichliformes > Cichlidae > Perissodus > Perissodus microlepis. Next base: position 15,162,626 of record NC_140464.1, read on the forward strand.
AAAAACTAAAAACTGCATTTCTTTTTCTTGTAAATGCATAGTTAATATTCTCTATAAAAATGCTATTTAACTCTTCACCCTTTGAAAACCTACTAGGAGTAACCTTTGAAGCTCTTTTATGAACATCTTTCAGGCCTGCTTGTAGTACAAAATGAGTAGGTGCGCATCAGAAGAAGTTAGCCTGTGCAGCTACCCTTAAACCCCCCCAGAAACTGTTCTAATGGTTGTGAAACCACATCTTTAGTGATCTATCCTGAGGTGTCAAAACTAGTCATTAAGGAAACGGGTCGTCATTGTGGAAAGTGTTAACAAAGATACTGCAGTAAATGATACTGCTCTCTGTAGTAAGGGAACAAATGCAATATTTATCCGTCAAAAAGTATAATGTTTTTATTGATGGAAAATAATGGCTCATATTATTGTATTGCTATTAAATTTTAAAGCCACACGAATCCAATTATAGCAGCTATTATATTTCCCCAAATGCACTGTGGTCAGTTAATAGCCTGGTCTCCAATAATGACCAGCCTCCGGGAAAAAAAACGAAGTGCCTGTCATAAAATGTGCATTCCAATTTAAAAAAAAAAAAAAAAAATCCAACGGTACAATCATATTGTTGCTTTTTGTCGTGTTTAATTTGTTGATTCTGATCCATTTCGGTTTGTCATCCATTAATACCAGCCAGATGTCGTCACATATGGTTGCCTACTCCTTCAGATGGTTCACAATAAAACTCTTATTTAGGCATAAAGGGTTTTGGAAAGTGCTGTGTTTTCATCATTGGAGTAACTTAACAGAAAGTGGAGTGGATCTGAAAGTGAGGCTTTATACAAAAATAGTGCTGCAGTGACAAATGGGCGAACATGACTCATCACACAGAGAGAATTAGAAATAAAGGTTTACCTCCAGCACAGGCCACCTTCACGTTTAGCCAGTGCAACTTAGCTTGCACTTTAGCTAAAGTTACACTTATTTTAAGTGTAAATATGTGGGTTTAAGCAGGAGCTTATTAATTTAGTACAAAGACTGATTTAATGTATTAAAAAAGGCTAAATGTTTCCATGTTTCCACTTTCAGCCTGGCAAATGTTTGATATTTACTGTAAAGAATGGAGGGGTATTGATTTTCCTGTTTTACTTGCTGTAAGATGGGGAATGTGCCAGTCTCCTAAAATGTCAAACTGTACTTAGACCATTATCAACCTTGCAATACAATCCTGCAGTTTTCTATTTAATTCTTTGTGCTCGTATTTGTTTTAGTATCCTTTAAAATTGCTGTTAAAGGTTCTTTATTTCATGCTTTCTGCAAATCGGTTCCCTCAGAGCGCCCTGAGCCGGCTGTACAAATAAACGCTACCTGCCTTTAACGGGGGTGCACAACGACACCGTTCATGCAGACTAGTGATATTTTATGCAAAGCAGCTTAAGGAGACGCCTCTCCGTTCCCTTTGTCAGCTCGATCAGCATGCCCAGCTGCAATTTCTAGGAATAGTGACTACAAATTATCTCTGTCAGCAGAGTGTCGTTTCAGCTTTTTAGACTTCTGTAATATGCGAGGTGTTGTTGGGTGGGCTTAATTCATAGCACAGTGGCTGGAAAGCGGTTCACCTGCACCAGCCATGGTGACCATTCATCCTGCACAATGAATCTTGCTGGGTCACCTGACAGTGGCATCATTCAGTGGACAAATGGTATTATATTTTTACACAGACAGCAGAATAAGAAGCAGAAGCTTCCTTACAATCACCCTTACACAGATCAATGTCAGATGAGTGACCATTTGTGACAAATCCGTCCATGCACGTGGAACAAACACAGTCGCTTGAGAGTTTCCAAACACAAACTGAGTACGCACGCACACACTCTCACACCTCTCCCTCATTCTTGTGCAATGACGTATGGTCCAGAACGCACAAATGTGCATGCAGTCTTGTCGGCGTGGTCGAATGAGAGAGCGGCGTGTAAGCGGTGTGTACCTGTGACTGGGAGGATGTACTCACCGCTCCCCCGTTCAGGATCATGGTCATCTCGGTGGGCTGGTAGACGTTGCTGCGGAAAGGAGCGCTTGGCCTGGCACCGGTGTTGCTGCTGTGCTGCCCGGCACCGCCACCGCTCCTCAAGCCTGGCATGGAAGAGACTGACAGAGATTACTCACCCTGACTCACCACTCGGCTTACTGTCTGGAGGAACCAAAGAAACACTTGCAGAAATGTCCTCCTGCAGTTATTACTAGCCAAGCATACAAATGTTTCCAAGAGTTGCATTAGTCACTTTGGCCTACATTCCTCCTACAAAGCTAAATTACACCTGTTTGCTCAAAAGTATCAGATTGTGCTGTACCTGCAGTGTTCTCGTCGTTATATCCATAGCCCTGGTTCTCCACAAACTGCCTGTGAGATAGAGGGGTGTCATCATCGAAACTCGTCTCCCTCATCCGCGTTGAGTTCTGGGATGTGTCGAAATAATCCGGGGCAGTGGGTTGGGGTGGGGGTCTCAGGCAGACGTGAGATTCGGGAATGGCATGGAAGATCAGCAGCAGCCAGCCCTGAGCAACCAAAGCAATAGCCAGCGCTGGGTCATCCCACTCTGGAGACCTGCCGAGCCAGTTGTTTCCATACAGATAGAAGCCCACCCAGGCCACCCACAGCAGCAGTGACATCAGGCAGGTGACCAGCAGCCAGATGGCATTGCAGCGCCACTGACGTGTCTTGCCACACAGGGCCAGGGAGGCTGCGGTCAGCGCAGCTAGTAGGAGGGCTAGCACGTAGCTGCATGCCAGTGCGAAGTCCAGAGGAAGGTACTGACAGGCAGCTTTTCCTTCCCTCAGCACGGTCAGAAGCAGCCACTCTGCAGCAATGATGCCCTGTACGGCACTCAAACCCAGTGCCAGGCCGGTTAGGGCACAGCCACCAGGGCTGCGACGCTCCCTGCCAAGCCTGCGCAGGCGGACGCCCTGAACCAGCAAGCAGGAGAAGCAAACAGCAAAAAGGAGACCCCATAGGGCCCTGCGGAGAAGACACAGTGACTCATCCCGCTCAATCAGGTAAGCAAAGCTCAGGCCGAACAAGCCAAGGATACCGAGAAGCAGAAGGAGGATAGGTCCCACGCCGCTGCGCTTCTCGCCCTCACTGATGTGGCGTAAACGGCACAGCAGGACTAGGGCGAGTAAGATGGCAGCCAGCACCCCACCGGCGGCCACAGATTCAACGGCCACCCCCCATATGGAGTCCAGGTCACAGAGGAGGGTGTACGGACGCACAAGGCCCCAGCCACAGCCTCTAGGGAGCGGCTCTGGCTCGCTGTTGGCACTGTGAGCAACAGTCAGCAGCAGCAGGAGGAGAACTGGTGGGAACGCCATCTCTGAGAGAAGACAGATAGCGAGATGATGCAGAGGTAAGGGGCAATGAGCGAGAGTGGAGAAAAGTAGGGGAGAGAAAGTCAGTAAGTCATTCTGGTCAATAACATTTGAAAAGCTGTAGAGCTGAGCAGTCATTCCCACAGCAATCATTCCTTTGTGTGACAATAAAGACAATCGGCCACTGCTGTGTTTTAGAGAGGGAACAAAAGACAGTAGTTCATGCAGGGTGAATGACTGAAGCCTTTCTAACACACACACGTCCTGTTTCACCAATAATAGCCTTTAGCCAGACCTTTTTTGAACCTTTTTAGAAGTTTTTTAAAGGGTTCATTTCTGAGGTAAATGGCTTCAAATAAAAACAGCAACCCTCCCATGCAATGAAAAATACAAAAGAGCCCTACACAACCTACCTACACAACAACAGAGTTTTAGGGGTGTGATTTGTCTAGTCTTATCCAGCACACTAGCCTTTGGAGTGCTGACAGGGGAGCTGCAGCATCATGCATATTTTTATGAAAAAAACAAGAGAAACAGAGAAAGGAACTACTGTGTACACTCAGTTTGGCTCACTATCAGGCATCTAAGGGCACCTGGCGACAATCTATTGTAGACAACAGCAACAGAACCTCGAGCACAAGTACAAACATTTGTGTACTTTTGAGAAAAGTGTCCCAGTGAGGGGAAAAACAAAAAACAAAAAAACCCACATAAGCACTCTGAAAAATCAATGCCGTCTCAGTCTCCCTTTTCCTTTATTCATCACAGCTGTCAGCCACACAAACACACATAAAAATACACAATCTTTCATTTCATTGTGGGCTTTGCTGGGATGATCAGCGCTGTCGTTTCACCTGACAAAGCTGTGTGTTTTATAGGAGGTTGATCTGTATTTAAAGGCGCCACAACACCGCGCGCACAAACATATCTTCCTGCCAGGCTGCTGTCACTAAGCTTTCGGGCATTCTTTCCAGGCTGGCTCATGCACGCTGCTCTTTTCTATCCTCTCCATGCTTACAGCTGCACGTTGGATTGTTTATTTCAGAGAACTTTAGTCACAGTGCGAGTCCGCCATGAACGTCTCGCTGTGTCCACAAATAGACAGTGTTTGCATACCACATAGTGAACACTGGATATTTCCAGCTTCATGTCCTCTGTCTCTCTATATCAAGTAAGTTGGGATGAGTCATATGGTTGGGGCGATAGAGGAGAGTACTAGGTTTAAACACACCAGTTATTAAATAGAGCAGACTGGAAGAAGAGAGAAATAGACTCAAGACATTTGGAAAATACGAGGAAGTCTAGTCAATCAGCAGCAGTGTAGCCCCGCTTTGGGCCATATTGTCTTTGTGACATTTCTGACTTTCCTGTAAGGTATGACAGTAAAGAGGAAACCAGCTACAATCAATATTTTTCATTAAATAAAAACCATCGCTCATATTCCCATGGAGTCCTGCAGCTCTCTGCTGCTCTATAATGACTTTCAGCTCATTGTTCAGATGTCTGTCTGCCACTTTACCGGTGCCATTTACTTTTACACTTCTAACAAGAGCTCATTCTAACTCTCCTTTGACAAAAGGACACTCAACAGTAGATTTAAATATAGCAGGTTGACTCTAAACTAATGATTAAGTTGCTTTATAATGGCTGGATGTGTAAATAAGCTCAAATTGACTGCTCACGTGTTTGTCACAGCTTAGACCGCAACATTGGACGCGCTCTAAAATCTCAATAAAAACAAGCAGATTTGAAATAATTTAAATGCTGTATTAATACAAATAAATCATCTGAGGCTTAACAGTTCTTGTGTTGCTCCAAATGAATTCAATGCATTACAGAGCTGGACTGTAGGATGGGTCAGGTTAACTGCCTGCGCTCTTTTTCTCCTATGCAGCCGTGTTGTTCTAACACAAGCAGAATGTGTTTTGACATGGATGGGTGGACGTCATATATCACTTAGTCTTAATGGTGTCTTCTTAGGTGTGCAGGTCACCCGTGACATGTGCACTAATGTACCTCCATACCATCAAGGATGCTGACTTTTGAACTGTGTGCTGATAACAAGCCAAGTGGTCTCTCTTCAGTGAGGAGCCAGTGGTTAATCAAGGTCTTGATGGGGGTGGGCGTGGGGGGACAGACAGACACTCTGTCTCTAAGGCTGAGACAGAGAGAAAAAGGGCAGTAGCCCTATGGCATGCGGTGTGCTTGGTGAGTTGTACCAGCACCCACTAGTCAAGGTCTTTTTTTTTTAATGGTACAGTTTTACATCCCATAGAAAATATATTTACTGCCCATGCAGTGATTTTTAATACTGCAGTTTAAATTTAATGAAGTACAGGCTGAGGCCCTAAAGGTCACCACTGTTTTAGTTTTCTGTCTTGTCCTTTGCAGAAAGAGATTTCTCCAGATTCTCTACATCTTTGAATTATATTATAAACTGTAGCTAAGATTCCTTACACATAATTTAAAAAAGACCAATAACACCCATGTTCAAACCTATTTTGCCACAAAAAAGGTCATAAAGATGTAAAAAAATTAAAAAATTAAAAAAACCATTATTAATCTTCTATAAGAAACTGAAAAACACAATATGTACTGCTTTATAATTCTTCTCCAGACCTTCCTTCTCGCCCTGCCTGCATAGTTGGACCATCCATTTATTTACAAGCTTTTGATGTTTCTTGCCTCATATACATTTAAGATGGATTTTTTAAGAGAGCAGTTGTTTACAAGTTTGCGAAATAGCATTATTTATTTCTCACCCCCCCCCCCCCCCCCCCCCTCCCCTGAGGGCATAACAGTGAAAGATGTGTGCATATATATGTGCGTTGTGCATATTCATGTGTTTTGAGCCCTTTCATGTGTCCTTCAGAGATTTAAACTCTCCAAAATTCTTCTTCATGCCTCCTCATTAATAAAATTCTTGGCTCCCTCATTTCCTGCTTGTTATTTCCTGTTGTCTCATCCCATCCTTCCTTCCTTGCTGCAGCAGCTCTTAGCCGCTGGTTATTATTGGTCTATATTAACATCAATCAGTGCTTACAGAGGAATGACTCACCAAAACACACACACATAAAAATACAGAGCTGGATCTTTTTGTGCATACACAAACACCTGACATTATCATGCATGCCTCAACGCACAAAAACACTCATGTTTCCTCCTAACATCATCCCGCTTTTTATGCTCCGTCACTAAACTACAGGAACAAGGGAGAGCAGCCAAGGAATTAAAACATCACTCGCTCATCCTCAAAAAGCCAAGCAGCCTGCTCCTCCTCCTTCTTTTTGTCTTTCTTCCACACATCCTTTGTCACGTTGTAATTACTGGGACATTAACGCTTTGCACTCGAGACAAGTGCACATCACAACAGGACACGGAGGGACTGGAGCTTGTGGCCTGCACACTCGTGACTTTTTGACTCGCTCGCCATCTCGTCACCCCCCTCTCGCACAGATGGTTGCTCTGGCTGCTTTTTGAGTGGCTTGGCAGACCGGTAAGCTGCAAAGCTGAAGGATGCGCAGAGAGAATGGCTGCACACATGCACAAGCAGCGAGACGTGCATGTGCAAAATGCTACGCAGAATATGCCGCACACCTACAGACACCTCTTTTTTACTTCAGCTTTACACGAGTGGTTTTAGAAGCGAAACTGTCTGGCCTTTTGGTTTGTGCAGCACAGAGGATGTAGCCGCCGTCTTGCCCTCCCCTCGCTCTCTAGACGTGTTTCTCTCTCTGTCACTCATCACACAGCCATCTCTGCCCTCCCCTCCATTAAAAAAAAAAATCCTCTATTCTGTTGGATTTTCAATGCCACCGCTCCTCCAGAGCAGCCAGAGCAGCCTCGACTTGCTGTATTTGAAGACGTGCTGTGAAAGATGCGCCTCGTACACCTCGACTAGTCCCCCTCTTTTGCTACCCAGTGTCTAATCCCTAATGCACCGTCTTGCTTCCATTTTGGCATCATTTCCCCTTTTCTGCTTGTGCCCCCTCGCGCCTTCCTACTCCACCTCCTCATCCCCCCTGCTTTCCTTTCCTTTTATTTTCACTGTGTATCTTATGTAACTGAGGGAAGGATCCAGCTCCTGCCAGTTCTGCTGCATGGCTGCTGTTTCTCAGGCTTCATCTTCCTCAGTGCCAAGAAGCCTGCTGGCAACCAGAGGTCCATCTTAGTCCCCTTCATTTCCCATCTAGCAGTGTTACATGTGTTGCTTTCGCATAAACATACTGGCATTATGTTCACGCAACATCCAGCTTGGTGGCATTTACTATGTGTGTGTGTGTGTGTGCGTGCGTGTGTGCGTGCGTGCGTGCGTGTGTGCGTGCGTGCGTGTGAGAAGGCAACACATTGTGACACAACACTGATTGTGGAAAGAATGCAGCATGCAAATCCTTACAGCGTTGCTGTTAAAACGCAACAGGAATACAAGCATGAGAGTGCAAATGTGCAGCACTGCAGTCATTCAGATCTGCCCCAGGCTGGATAGGCAGGGATGGGGGTGGGAGGGGGATAGGGGTTGGGGGGGTAGAAACAAGCTGTCCTGTACAATTACAAGCTCCAACAATTATCAGACGTAGCTTACGAGCAGATGCTTTCTAATTACCCTTGTGATAATTGGGAGGATTATTACTATTTGACAACCCGCAGTAATTGTCATTTTTTGAGTCTTATGCCGAGAATTTGAATCTGAATGGGGATGAATCTGTGTCTGTACGAGGGCTTAAATGCATAGGTATACATCTGGAAACGCACGGATCCAGCTGTTGAGGTGAGCGGGTCAATTGCATGTCTTGTCCTGGCATCTGCTTGCTGGTGACACCGCTTAATGAAGCCAGCATTATCCACCTTTTCTTATAACACTGCATACGTTTACATTATTAGCTGGGATTATATATATAATATGAACCCAGACCTGCAGTGGCTTCAGGAATGAAAGCCTGGTCTGAAAGAGCAACTCGTGTTTGTCCCTCTCCACTGATTCATCCTTATAGAACATTATGAAGGTTGCAATTAGATCCTTTCAGGGCCTTTTTTAAAATAATGATAATGTTGTTTATATAAAAATCTTTGCTACATAATAACTAGCTGACTAGCAAAAAAAAAAAAACCAAATAAAGTCAGGATAGTGCATTGACAAAAATCTATAAATTACTTGAATACTGACCATTTGAATAACAGGTGTTTATTCCTGTAACTTTTTCAGTTATTAAATGAAGTACATTATAATCAGTTAATATGAGAGTTAGCTTTATTCTATTCTTTCTAAGGACCTAGTGCTGTAGTGTAAAAGTATATTAAGACTGTAAATGGTCTACAGATGAAGACGTTCTGAGTGAGAGGGCTGGCTCGAACATCTTCTTCCTTCCAGTTTTCTGTTTTCATCAACCAGTTTTAGAGGATCTGAGAGGGTTTTAAATTAAACTTGGCTTGGCTGGACTTGGTTTTATTTCCTATAGCGAAGAGTCTTCTTTCTCTCTTGAGAACACTTTGACAAGATGACCAGAGACAACCTCTCTACCAGTGCATTTAACCAGAGTCACAGACATTCAATGATGAAAACCGCCAATATGTGGCCAATTTATATGCTGAGTCTCGTGCATGAATATATATTTCTATACTTCCAAGTTTTGTACTTCCTGCAAGGCTGCTGGAATAAACAGACCTGAGATCCCAGCGACACAGCAGCAGACATCCTAGAGTTTCCTGTGCATGGATTGCAGACATCTACAGCAGCTTTGATCCTGCAAGTACAGCACGCTTTCTTCATTATTCCGACAAGATTTTTGTCGTAGCCGGTCAACTGTTACCCATTCATGACGCCATTTTTTTTGATGAAGGTTTATCATAAACAAATGCGAGGGAGTGGATTTGCTGGAAAGCATCCAACCTCCTACTTCACATAAAATAGCCAAAAGTGAATTCCATCATCTGATCTGACTGCGTTTGTCAACAGTCTTGTGACATTTGTGAGCTCGATCATAATCCAGCTGGTAGCAACAGACAAAACAATGGAAATTTAAAGAGAAAAATGAGGGAAGTAATGTGTTATTCCACTGTGATGTACATGTGGGTGCTAAAACAGTGGGAAGAAGTTGGAAAGGCAAAGTTTAGGGAAAAAAACCCTCAAAGACAACATATATAAACAGGTTTAGGAATAAAAAAAAAACCCGAAGGAAGAGCCTGAAAAGACGTGATACATTTGCCACACCAAGCTCCTGGGTGCCATACTGAAGAATCTGACAGTGTAAGTATTCTCCCAAGACTCTTCAGACATCCCTGGCCACCCTAATTAGGCCTCATTACCATGTGACTGGACTCGCAGCGAGACCATATGCTAATTGACTTGGCAATTAAGAGCGCCAGTGTTTAATCTCAACCCTTACTCCCCTCCCTTGACTATCTTGTCTCTTTCCCTCCGACAATAACAACAAGCGTGAGGTGACGGGTCAGATGTGAAGGCATGCCAAACCCCAAAGTGTACCCTGAAACTAGAGCCACGGACATCTGGTGTCACGTGTTCTGCTTCTGTGTGACACGAATGAGCGGCATCCATTATAGATAACTTGATGGGACCCGGGATGGAGATGAAGGAGGCTGGGGTTGGAGGGTGGGGGTGGTCACAGGGGCCCAGGGAGATCAGATTTGGTTAGAGAGCGTGATAGTGATCAGAGAGGCAAGAGGAAGAAGGAACAGCCGGATATGCGGAGGAAGAATTGGAGCGAGGCTCTTGCCTGGAGCGTGTGTGGGGGTGTGTGTGTGTGTGTTGGAAAGGGTGGGAGGTGCATGATCACAAATGGACATATAAAAGGAGAAGCAAGGAGTTCCCATGTAAGTGACAAAAATACCCCATCTTATACAGTCAGCTGCTTCATGTGTACATGAAGCTACACACAAACACACACACACACGTATACAATCATCTGAACACGGCACATATGGCGTCCTCCCGGAGGACAAACTGTAGCTTTATTTTCCCCCAAGAGGATGCTAAGTAACTCATGAATTCACAGTCTGACAATAAACAGCTTCACCCTGCTGAATATTGATTAATGATAGAAAACAAAGCACTCCAAAACAGGCCAGTGAGCTTACTCGGTACACGATCCTGCGCTCAGAGCTCGCGTATCATCTATCTACTGATCAATAAGGAGGGTAATCCATAAACTGGCATCAGTTTCCATGCAAAGATCCATTTTCTAATTGGGCTCAAGAGGTCATTTAAGTGTGATTTCTTGTCAAGTTAGACATCCTGGGCACTGTGTCCTGTCTGCAAGGCCAGCATGAGAGGTTCAAGTCTACTAAAAGGGACACCCCTGTGTTTTAGCTGGCCAAAGAAGCAGCTTAATGCAAACACAAATTCAGAGAATGCCCTTTTCTTCTTTTCCTTTTTTTCAGCATCCCCCTCTCTCTTAACAATACGACCACATGGGAGGATCCCTGGGGGCTTCCAGAAGAGTGTGTTTGTTTGAGGGACCAGAAGTAAGGCCATTGTTATCCTGGGGGGTGGGGGGAATGTGTGTGTGATTCCAAAAATAAAAGAATGACATCTAACCTCCGAACTAAAGCACAGCGGAGTGATTGACACTCCCAAAATATCCCAGTGTGTTGTGGGATGAAAATGGAGTCGCTGCCACTAAAAGAGAGCAGCGTTTCTATCCTCGTGAGAAAAAAACCTCAAATGTCTCACCAGTCGAACTGCTTCACAGTCATTTTCTTTAGTTTTTACCTAATTTGCCTTAAGCTCGAGACAGTATGAGCTGAGCATCATGCATGAATATACATTTCTGCAAAAATGCTCAACCCATGTTTGCCCTCTGCTCCCCACACCTGCATTTGGTGCATCGCCTTTTTTTTCTACGGCTGTCAGTGATGCAACTTCCTTCTCAGCTGATAAACCCCCCTTTAAAAAAAAATCGGCCTTAATACAGTACAGACGCAGGTGCATTCAAATAAACAGTGATTCCCTGTAGGGTATTCAGCCAAACAGCCCTCAGTAAATGTCGTGCGTACACATTTCCACAAGGATAACTCCCCCCTGCCCCCCCCCCCCCCTTTTCCCCTTAAAAAATCAGTATCTGTAGGCGACATGGTGAGCAGCACGTACCTTGAACGACGTAAATTAAAGGTGTTCGAGGATGAAGACGGGTGCACAGTTGTCAGGTTTGATGGGAAACACAATAAAAATGTCACATTTCGTAATGAGCTCCGCTCGCTGGGTTTGCGTATTCTCTCTCCATCCACATGGACCCTTATGAGATAAGACCAGAGGATTCCTCCTGCTCCTGGTTCCACACCAGAGGTACCCGGTTATTCAGCCCGTGTCTGTTTTTCTCAGCGGCAGAATGTGCATGAATGGAAGTCCAAAAACAAGAGAGCGGATGAGACAAACCGGGTTTAAGGGTTGAAATATTTAAGAGATTCTTTATCGTTTTCCCTTTAAATCCTTTGTTTAGCAGTGCGCATATTTGACTTTGATTCGGCACCAACGTCGGAGTGTTCACCGGAATAAATAAAACAGACGGCCGGTCGGAATCCTGCGATGCCCATAACAACACGGATCCCCCCTCTTCCAGTTACTGCGCTGATTATGCCGCTGAATGTCCGGGCTGACTCTCGCTGCTCCCCGCTGCACCTCTCCCGACTCAGCGCATCACCGAAGCTGCGCTCCGCATAACGTGCGTAATGATAATCCTTCTACGCGCACAGAGAAAGTGACAGCTCTCCACAGCCGCCACAGTCCCCGCCGTCTCCTCTCTGTCCTCGTTCACTGTAACCGTGACAGATTAATTGATCACTGACACGTGCACGCTTTATTAGCACGCTGCACAACGAGACTCGAGCGCATGCACGCGCACACTCCACTCCACCAAAGATCTCTGTCACTGTTTCAGCCTGTGAGCACAGATTGGACCCTCTACATGCAACTCTGTCACATCCAGCTGGTGCGGCACTGTTCCGCGCTCACAGAAAACACACCAATGCAACGTCAACTTATCCAATTCGTTTCCGACTGTGCCTTTCAGAATAAAGTTCTCAAGCTAATGTCCTCTATGTCTTCCAATAGAGGTAATAAATAGTAGTAATAAACACGCTTAATAACGTGGATGACGAATGAAATGGCATTTAGGTTGATGGCTATAGCTCGTTAGGTATCCCGGGTTATCTACCAATTGGGAGGTTGGGGGATTGCATGCCATAAAGTATCCTAGGGAAAGATATTTGAACCCTAAATTGCTCTTCAATTTATTCATCAAAGCAGATTGAAATGTAAAAATGAGGCATGCTTTACGAAGTGCTCCGAGTGCTCCTTGTAGAGTAGAAAAGCCCTATATAAAAACTACTTTTAAATCTCTCCGACTTCTGTTCTCGTGGACCGTTTTTTGTGACTCTTATTTTTACAGTTACACGATCCACTTTCCGGGATTCCTTTTGTTATCTAGGGGATCTTGACGGTAACAAATTGTGGTGATTATTATTTCTCGCTCACATCACATGCTTGTTGTCTCAGCTGCTCCAGTCCATCTTCCAGTGAGGCTTGGACTGGTGGAACACCCCCACTGGCTCCCACCATCTCATCCTCCTCTTGGATTCCCTGTTTTATTAGTGTTGTAAGATGCGAGTCATGGGGAAGGATTTCCATTTTACAAACATTCCCCCCCCAAGCAGCTTAACATGTCTGACCAGGTGACTGTAATACTTGCAGTGTGGAGCTGGTGCAAAATATCCGTTCACAGAGAAAGGTTTAGTTTTATTAGATTGCAGGTAATCCAGCAATTTAGGGGGCGGTGTTCATCTAAATTTTGGCTTCTGCATGTTAATGGTACTAAGCCAAATCCTGCTGCACCACGAGGAAGAAACTGGGAAGCAACAACCAGCAACACTCAGATTTTATACATTTTCCATGAGACTGGCCTCTATCTGGTCTCTCTCCCCCTCGCTTTTCCTTTCACATGCACTCCGACTCATAAATACATGCAAAGTAAAATGACATGCAGGCTCTGGGCAGTAAGGAGGCGTATCACATGGAGTAGCAGCTGAGGATATGAGACTAATCTGACAGGTGCAGGCTGGGAGAGTGACAGCATGGGAAGAGGGGGTGGAGGAAGAGGAAGGGGGTCACAGCTCAAAACAGAAGGACTGAGAAGATTAACGGTCCTCTCACTCCGGTATCCGCAGACAACATCAATTTCATCTTTATTCTCATTGTTTTTATGGACAACTGCGAACAGGCAGGGAAATTGTTATATAATCACACCTAGTTAATCACAAGAAATGGATTTTAAAGAACATCCCGATGTGAATACCTTATCTGGTTAGAGTAATAGTCCAATTAAGAGGTTTATTACCATGTAATTCCTGAGTGTGGACCTGGGATGGGTAATTAGGCCACCATTTTGAGCCGCAGAGTTCATAAACACAAAAGAGAGTGCTGAGAAGACTGATACCTCTGTCGTGTCAGCCTCAGAAATATGTGGAATGAAATCAACTTATCATCAACTCCGAAATTAAGTAATTAACACGCTAGAAGTCTTTTATTTATTCAACACAAAAGGCAGCTATTTAGATTTATTCTCACAGGGACTAATTATGTATGTGACTAATCTTCTGGCAACTTGTTGCCAAGCCAAAACCGGAGATCTCAAGGAATTCGTTAATTGTGGTAGGCTAAAAAGTCCAAGGGATAAACCTGTCTGTCACTCTAAAATTAAACATAGTTTCATTAGAGTACTGTAAGATAATCTGGGAGCTGCTGAGAGTCTTTGGGAGCAACAGGAAGGCTATAAGGAGCGTCTGGAGGCACCTCCTGTTGTGTGCACTAAGATTATCGTTAGATGATAGCTGATTGCGTTAGGGCATTGCAGATAATAGGAATTGATTTGTATGATAAGTAGATAAATAAGAACATGAATACATTAATAACTTTAGCTTATTATATAATATTAGTAAGTCCTAAGTAGTAGTTTCTGTTGACAATACTTTTTAAAGATATAACACATTTTGGGGTCAGTTTGAAGGAAAGGCAGATATGAAATGTAAAAGTGAAGTCAGAGGTCAAATGTCACATGATACGGATGCAAACTGTGACACAATATTTAGAATCCCTGACAAATTTTAAAGATAAAATGCATTTTATGAAAGTTTGACCTAATTTGACCTTGAAGAAGAGGTCAGAGGTCATAATTCAATTCAATTCAATTCAATTCAATTCAATTTTATTTATATAGCGCCAAATCACAACAAAAGTCGCCTCAAGGCGCTTCATAGATACATAAGTAATGTGATATTTAGAATCCCCATATATCATTCCCTGTATACTCATATATTCACAATACAAACAATAGCAGTAAGAAACATAGTTTTAAATAGCTCTATATAGCATTATTGTCACATTCCCCTTCAGATCCAACTGTTGACCTTGAAGGAGAGGTCAGAGGTCAAATGTGACGCAACATTTCAAACAAATTCAAACCAAAATCTAAATTTCCTGATTTTGGTCTATTTATTATTTATTATAAACTCAAATTGTTGTGGTTTATATGTTGCTGATTTACTTATTTATCATCTTTTTTTCAGCTGAGGTAATAACCATAGCACCTAATTATAAGAGTTTAGGTTAATTCTTTTGCGTTATGTATGTAGGTCCTTGAATCTCTTTAAGTTTGTGATTGATGTTGTACAGTGAGTGCTTTGTGTGAGTAATTTGTCTTGACGTTATGTTGTGCAGGCTTTATAGTCGCTCTTTTTCAAACGCAGTCTCGATCTACAACTTGCTGAATAAATTAAGCAAAGACTGTAACAGAATAGGTGCAGTTACATCTACAGTGAGGCTCAGATGAAAGCACCCAGTGGAAAATTCCTGCTTTAGTATTCATAGAGGGTGACAAGGCAACTCTGGATCAGTGTGAGTCTCAATCGTGCTCTGATATAACATTACTGACAGGCAGTTAGACTAACTTTGGCTCTGACTCTGAGTTATAATCCTCCTTGTGCCGGTTATAATTCCTATTGGTTTGTTCATTATATCGCATATACAGTATATTACAGTGCCTCCATGCTGGTCAGAGATTGCATTTCCTTGTCAAGGCCCCGCTGGGTTGCACACAATAAGCCTCACAGTGACAGCAGGGTGGCTGACATACAGAACATATGTTGCATCTGTTTCCAGTGACGAGCGTCCAAATGAGAGTCCATGACCACACAGGATGTATTAACTATGGCAGGATGCAGGTGTCCAAAATTAGCGGGAAGAGTCTAATTTTAAAGAACACTTTGTTTCCAGCCTCACTTCCTATTTTAAACTGGCTGAAAAATATCAAACGGGGACAAAGGATGTGAAGTGTGCTAGGTGGGGTGTCTGGTGAGGAAAAAACCTTGGCTGAACTCTTACATTGTGTATATTTACAAATATCTATGAGGTTTTATTCAATAACTTCTAAACAGAAGGTGAAATGTTGAAGTTGATCTATATTGTGTCGTTTTGTTACAGTTTTGCTCCTCTGGTTTACCTGTATAACTACACCCAATCCTTGGAGTTGGCCTTGAATGCTTCTAACAAAAAATATACTCAAAAACATTAAAGGAACACCCTGAAAACACATCGGACCTTAGTAGGAAAAAGAAAACCTTGCTGGATATCCGTACTGATATGGAATGAAAGGATGCCACATAGTTTGATAGATATAAAAGTTATCAACCCACAGAGGGCTGAATTTAAAGACAACAATGAAAATATAAGTGAAAAAAGGATGAGGCAGGCTAGTCTGGAACCCAGGACCCACTGCACACTGGGTCCAAGGATTTCACCCTTCAAATGCCTGTTGCAGTCTGTGCATCACGACATGAATAAGCCTCCCCAGACCATCACCGACCAACCACAAAACCGATGTTACAGGCAACATAATGTTTCCTAGCTCCACGCTCTTGAGACTGTGCCGGGAAACACAGCAAACCTTCTGACAATGGCACTTAATCAATGCAGCATGGTGGAAGAGTTGGACTATCTGTGCAACCTCCAAATGCAATACTAGTGAAGAAACAGCCAGAAAACACGGGCAGTGAGAAAATATCAGTGGCCTCCACCTGTACAACCATTCTTGGTTTGGGCGTCGTGTCATTGTTGCTCCTCTAGTGCACCTGTTGCTAATTTCATTAACACCAAAGCAGCTGAAACTGATTAACAATCCCCTCTGCTTCTTAACTAACCAGATCAATATCCCAGAAGATTAGCTGACTTGATGCTATACTCTGATTAAAAAGTGTTCCTGTAATGTGTACGTTCGACAGAATGCCTGCTGTAGAAGCGTGGTTTTTGCACCTTGTAAAGACAGGCTTTTAACGGTTGGATTACATCACTCATATTCAACCAATACTTTGGAATAAATATTAAGATATCTCAGCCCCTCCTTTATTTATTTATTTTGTAAATACTGCTCTCATCATAGCCTTAACTTTATGCAAATTGCAAACTACATCACCAAAGGTTGTACATTCTGCACATAATCCAGACCTATCTGTCCACCACATTGACATAAACCCTCCTTAAACCTGAGAGGTCATGGCCTTCTGAGGTAGCCTTGCCCCAAAGAAAGAGGATTAATAGCAAATCATCTAAATGTCAACTAGTCATGTCATCTTAAAACAATACAGGATATCAGGATACTCTGAACAAAGACACACACACACCTCTTCTTATCTGACCTCTTCAAAGACCACAACAGGGACTTTTGTGTGCTTGTTTTCACCCAGTGAGCTTTGGAGATCTTTCTTTCAGCTCCTCGGGTTTCTCAGTGGCTTTATGGTTTAACCTTTGCAAGGTCAGGGTGAGGTCAGGGGAATAAAGGCAGCTCCAGGATTTACCTTTCCTCCTCTATCATCCACAGTCATTGCGCCCACATGCTGAAAGTGACATATTGTTTTTAAAGCCTGTTTCAAGGACTGGGTCTGGTTTCAGAAGACCTGCAACTACAGGAAGCACACGGGAGTAGACAAAAGAAAAGCAAATATAGAAACATTGCCGGTGCTGTCAAATTCATTAAGATCTTGTCTTAATTTGTTTGTTTTTTGTAGGTGTGTTCTAAAGTTGATGATCTTTTATTATCAGAAATAACACAGAGTAGTAGAAAAAAATAAAGTAGTGCTCAAAAGAGGAAGGAGAGAATATAGCAGGAGGAGAAAACTGCCAGGACTTTGCAGAGCACAGGGACTAAAGGATGGTGGTCTGATGTTGTGAGTAGTTTAAAGGATTGAAAATTTTTACCTCTTATATGTTAAAAATAATTCATATTGTAATGTATGTGTGTGATATGTGGTACAATGGAAATGACTGCTGAATGAGGTATTCTATAAATGAGTGTGCTTGTTTGGCATGTTGACCCATGCAGTCTGAAAACAATGAAAACAATACAAAACCTGCAACGCTGCCATCCTCCCCAGCTGTGCTCCAAGTTTATCTCACATATCTGACATCCATCCATCCATCTTCATCCGCTTTATCCGAGGCCGGGTCGCGGGGGCAGCAGCCTAAGCAAAGAGGCCCAGACCTCCCTCTCCCCAGCCACCTCCTCCAGCTTATCCGGGGGAACACCAAGGCGTTCCCAGGCCAGCCGAGAGATATAATCTCTCCAGCGTGTCCTGGGTCTGCCCCGGGGCCTCCTCCCGGTGGGACATGCCTGGAACACCTCACCCAGGAGGCGCCCAGGGGGCATCCTTGTCAGATGCCCGAACCACCTCAGCTGGCTCCTTTCGATGTGGAGCAGCAGCGGCTCTACTCTGAGCCCCTCCCGGATGGCCGAACTTCTCACCCTATCTCTAAGGGAGAGGCCAGCCACCCTTCGGAGGAAGCTCATTTCTGCCGCTTGTATCCGCGATCTCGTTCTTTCGGTCACTACCCACAGCTCGTGGCCATAGGTGAGGGTAGGGACGTAGATCGACCGGTAAATTGAGAGCTTCGCTTTTACACTCAGCTCCCTCTTCACCACGACGGACCGGTGCAGCGTCTGCATTACTGCAGCTGCAGCCCCAATCCGTCTGTCGATCTCCGGTTCCCTTCTCCCATCACTCGCGAACAAGACCCCGAGATACTTGAACTCCTCCACTTGGGGCAGGAACTCATCCCCGACCCGGAGTGGGCACTCCACCCTTTTCCGGCTGAGAACCATGGCCTCAGATTTGGAGGTGCTGATCCTCATTCCCGCTGCTTCACACTCGGCTGCGAACCGTTCCAGTGCGAGCTGGAGGCCCTCACCCGATGAAGCCAACAGAACCACATCATCCGCAAAAATCAGAGATGAGATTCTGAGGCCACCAAAGCGAAAGCCCTCCGCCACTTGGCTGCACCTAGAAATCCTGTCCATAAAAATTGTGAACAGAACCGGAGACAAAGGGCAGCACTGGCGGAGCCCATCACCCACCGGGAACGAGTCCGACTTATTGCCGGCAATGCGAACCAAGCTCTTGCAACGGTTGTATAGGGATCGAATGGTCCGTAGCAATGGGCCAGACACCCCATACTCCCGCAACACCTCCCACAGGACACCCCGAGGGACACGGTCGAATGCCTTCTCCAAGTCCACAAAACACATGTAGACTGGTTGGGCAAACTCCCATGCACCCTCAAGTATCCTCGAGAGGATAAAGAGCTGGTCCAGTGTTCCGCGACCAGGGCGAAAACCGCATTGTTCCTCCTGTATCCGAGGTTCGACACATATCTGACAATGTTAGCAAAATGATAAGAACTGAAAAGTTTATTAATTGACTCTTAGTGTTGCTATTTAGTTTACAGTTTATCTAGAGACTCTATATAAACGATGGATATTGTCATTATGGCATTACTCTAAGTTGAAGCCTTCAGACAGCTGGGAAAAAAAGAACAAAAAAGAAAAAAAACCAAAACACTTACTGGAAAACAGCAGACGTCTTGAATGTTTTTTAGTGCAACCGAATATTGTCAACAAAATGAAATCACACCCACTTGTCAATCAAGACAATCACATCCTTAATTAGGCATGTCTACAAGCCTAGATAAACTTGTAGCAGCTCCAAAATGTTAAAATCTAACCATGATTCAAATGTTGTGACTGGGATAATTAGTTCTAGTAACCAAAACCATTTAGTGTGCCGCTGAAGTTAAACTGATTAACATGGATTGGATAAGAAGTTAACAAAAATGGATGGATGCCCTGATAACTGGATGTATGTTAATTTCTGTTGTAAATATGGACATTTTTAACATGAGTCTTTAGTTTTGGATCCAGCCTCGCGTGGCCATCACAGGAATTCCAGTTTTTGGCACTTTCCCTTTAATCCCAATAACACTGCTTGTTTTGGCTCACTGTGACTGTTAGTTAAATTAGATTTTGAGGAATATTTCAGCAATTTCTTGACAGCTCTGTAGTTTTTATGAACTGTTGAAGGTTCCTTACACATATCTTCAGCTTTGAGTATTTGTCCTATTCAACTGCTTGTATTTGGGAGATCCAGTATATGTAACTATATAATTGTAGCATTTCTTCTGTTCAGCATATGTTAGCATGCGAGCATGATGGTAAACATAATAAGCATTATACCCTCATTAAAGTCACTGTGAACACGCTGATGTATTTAGCACAAACAGCCTCACAGAAGCACTAGGGTGGCTGTAGACAAACAGCTGAGCTGATATCAGGGAGACTGCTGCAGAGTTATATAAAAGTCTACAGCCTGTCTCATATTTTCTCTTTCAAACACTTCTTTCAGCCCTAGCTGTAACCTCTCGAGGTCTCACGTTACCTCCACTCTTCTGCACAATTACCCAATGAAGTAGAAGCTACTGTGTTTGGCGTGCGGATGAATTTGCATAGGGGTAGGTTAGGGGCGGGTTGGGTGGAGGGGGAAAGCTTTTGTTTTTCTTTTCCTTTTTTTCACCCAATCTGACTGGAGAGCTCTCCGTATGTGTGAAGTCCTGAAGTGAGAAAAGATTGGGGACATGGATTTTGGGGTGGGGGATTATTGGACGAGATCACAGGGATGCCTTTACAGATTGCATGCAAAGCCCATCAGATTTTAACACAGTCAATCTGCCTTCAGTGTGCAGACATAATGCTAACCCCCCGTGTGTGGATCAGACACCACACAGACAGATAATCCTTCCTAAAGTCTGTCATTTGATGTCGACCCCCCAACCCCAAAAAAGCATCCATGTGTTATGCATACTTACATGCATGTTCTTGCACACACTAGCAAGGATTTGGGGTCACAGCATGCAAATGCTCTTTGGGTTTGGGGGTGTTACTGATTTAGTACCCTGGCCAGATGCAAACACACACCACTGACACAGTGTAGTCTGAATAACAGTGCACAGCAAACCTGTCCAATAAAAGTAACGTTTGATTTGTGTAGAGTGAAAGCTTCCCTAAGTAATAACAACCCTGTTAATGTTTCATTCATATCTAATATACTTTAAGTCCATCAATCCATCAGCACAATGGCAGTCATCTCTTCTGTATCAACACAGCAAATCTCTTCATCTGCTGCTCTTCATCTTTGAGTCCTTCTCCATTTCTGCACCTCAACACTTCTCAAACATCTTCCTCCCTCTCAGCATTCCCATCACGTCCTCGTCTCCCCATTTGCTCAGATTTGAGGTTTTATTCTCGGGGTAAGATGCAGTGACTGTTTGATATGTAATTGATACACTTCACAGTTCTGCATCTCAGAGGAGAGCTGCACTCCTTAGCCTACACCTTGCTCGGTGTGTGTTTTTGAACGGCTCTGTGAGCTCGATCACATAAACGGAACTGTCAGAACGAGAGAGCGGGACCAGACTCAGGAAGGAAGGAGCTCCGCTCACATGAATCTCCGCTGGACGGCCCAGCAAAAGGAGTGCTGCCATTTTTGGGAGTAAGGAGCCATCTCCTAGGTGAGTGCCATAGCAACAGCCAACGTGGGCCCCAGCTTTCAGAGCTGTCCTTTTCAAGCTTCCAATCAAAAGTGGCAGGCCAGGTTTTTGTTGTTATGTGGCGTCTCCTACCCTCTCTCTTGGCCATTCTTCTGCCTCTCCTTTTCTCTGCCTCTGTGACATGGGCCTGGCCTTGTTCACCAGGGAGGCTGTGAGAAGACTGCAGAGGGAGAGGCTCTGTGGGAAAATGTTGCCAGACAACACAGGGGTATGTGACAGCGAGGGTAAGCTAATATTGTCTAAGTGGGGGGAAAGGGGTATATTAGACGTTTAGATTATCAGATTGTCAATAGTCCGCTACTGTGGTATGTAAATTATGCAAACTGCAAATTTAACGCTTTAACTCACACCCCAGAGCATCATATTTAAACACAAACCAACATGCCTGTAAATTAGTTTACGTGTAAAATAACTGCCCTGATTCCCTCAAGTCTGTCAGCTTCAAGACTTTGTACTTGTTCTCAAACATACTTTTAATTTTGCCCCACGGTCCCATTAAATATTTTACCTTAGAAAAATTAATTTTCTAAACATCCTGCTATTTCGTGGGAAGATCCCGTCTTGAAATCTCACTACTTTCTGAGCTTTTGATTTTGGTTTTGCTTGTCAAGTTGTTTTTCATACAGTTAATGTGTCTTATGCATTTTTTATTTGCAGATGGCGGATGGTGGAAGATGGTGACTCTGTGTGTGGACTGGGAGCTGTTTTAGCAGTATATGTTGCACTTCACTCCTCCCTTCCCGAGGAGCTTCTACCCTGAGGATGGCACAGTAGTGCATTAAATAGCTAATCTGGTTGTTTGCATGTTGTTTGCAGAGCATGCATGTTTTTGTGCCCTTCCCATGCTTGGTTTCTCTCCAGGGACTTTGGCTTCCTAACTAAAGTCCAAAGGCAAGCTGATTCTAAACGGGCCGTGGTCCACCAGCCAGCAATGCTAGTCCATCATAGGCTGACAGACAACCATACATACAGCTCTGTGGTTGTCTGTCAGCCTGTGATGGACAAGCAACCTGACCACATGTGCGCCTTGTTTTCCCCTGCTACACAAACAGATAGGTAATGATTCCTCTTTATAAGAATGAGATACTTTCAGCTCTCCTCTTGTCTCATAGGTCGACATGAGTTTTTACACCAGATCCCCTTCATGATGTAACCCCAACAGAGATTTGCATCTCCAGCTGGAGTCGATCCAGAGACCTTTCGGTTGTCGAGCGAATGTGTAAATCATCCCTCATAACGAAACTAAAAGTCTTGATCTGACTTCATAAATGTAGTCAAGTAGTTTTCTGAGATAGTGTGCTGATCACTGATCAAAGTAAAGTAATTCAGGCTGCAGTGGTTGTTATTTTGAGCGTTTCTGTATTTCCAACTTTAATGTTTAAAAAACAGAAAAGGTGTTGGGCTGAAAGCTCGCATACCGCAAGAAGCCACTTACCGGTTCTCTGCATCATGAAAGGTGCGATGCTTCGAGCACACCTGCTCTTCATCAGACCATGAAGACGATGACCCTGATGACACTTTGGCTTCTAACCAAATGGCCACAAACTAATGATACCCCCATCAGCCAGAGTGGGTAGTGCTAATGAGCAAATAGTATGCTAATATGCTGAATTAACATGTCAGTCTTGGTTCTACATAATAAACAGCATGCCGTTACCGTGTTAGTATGCTGATGTAAAGATGTGTTCAAAGCACAGCATCACAGAGCTTCAATATGAAATGTGGTTGGTGTGGAAGAATTAATTACTTTAAGTATTAGTTCGTAATTTTAGATTATTTGCTGTTGTTGATGTATTACAGAGTAATGGGCAAAAGTCTTGAGCCACCCATCATTTCTTTATATTTTACTTCCAAGGAGCCAGAGCAACAATCCTCCAGGCTTTCTGGAGGTCTTCCAAAGTTTTTCTTTGGACATTAGCTGCTTTTTTACAGATTTTCAGTGCACTTGTTGTACCTGATAATTTTCAGAGGAGTGTTTCTTAACACTGACCTAGGAGTTGTCCAGGCATGAACAGGACCTGAGAGATGGATCTGGCCCTTCAGTTGGTCTCAATGCAAGGATGGCTCTCCAGCAGCGATACTTAGGAAAGGGAAGTGGGGAGAACTGGACTGTAAATGAGTGGCAACAAGTCTTATGGTGTGATTAATCCAAATTAGACATTTTTGGTCAATTTGTACAGAGGAAGTCAGGACAGAGATAGAACAGCGAGTGTCTACAGCCATCTGTAAAACATGGGAGACTCTGTCGTGGTTTGGAACTGCATTTGTTGGAGATTCTGTCAAAATTGATGGAATTATGAACACAGAAAAGTACGATCATGCATCCATCTGGAAAGTATCTGATTGGGAACAACTTCATTTTTCAACATGACAATGACCCCAAATACACTGCCAATGCTGTAAAAAGCATAACTGAATGGAAAAAACATACACTGAAACACTATCAGTCATGGATTGGCTTCCACAGAACCTGGACCTCGACATTACTGCTATCTTCTTAACAGATAGAGGAACAAAAGGCATCCAACATCCAAAGAAGAGCTTTGAATGTTCTTCAAGAAACCTGGAGACCTATTCCTGAACACTCCTTAAAGAAATTAGAAGAAACAGCATAAGAGAGTTCAGACTGTGCTGAAGAATAATAAAGAAACAGGGATCAGCCCAAGACTTTTGCACAGTCCTGTATATTCATTTGACATTGTCATTAATAGTAATGCCCACGTTCTTGTGTTTGATGATCTCCCACAAACTATGGCACATCTCAAGCTTACCTTTATATGTAAAGTTCTGAAATAATTATAACCTCTTATAACCACAATGACAGAGCTGACAGTAGGTGTGGTGTTACACTTTATTACATTCATACAACAGTGATGAGTAATAGTCTTATAAGGTGCATGTCAACGAGTACAGCGCTCAGAGGTTATTAAAACTGTACGTCCACATCACAAAACACATGCTGAATAATTCACACATCTCTCACCGTTTCTGCTGTAGTTGTAGGATACATGTAATGAACGCTTCTGTCTTTATGTAACCAGAGAGCCACCTTGTGGATAAACGAGACACACCAAAGAGGAACGGAGATGACAGCATATATGTTATGTTAGTTATTTAAATTTTTTAAATACACAAGGACAAGGATAAAGAAGAGACTAAGTTAGAAGGAGGAAAATATTCAGTTTCCCTGTTTTATTATTTATTAACCTGTATTATCCTATTCCATGATCAATAACCTCAGTGTGCTCTCTGACTACCGCTCCTAACGTGAACCTATTCTTTGCCGGAGCCAGCCGAGGTGGCGCGACACCTTCTGGAAGATGTATCCTTTGCTGCAGTCGGCCCCTGTTGGCTGACTCACCACACCAGTGAGGAAGAACACGTCCCTGTACAGGGTGAGCAGGGGGCTGCCGGAGCTCATGGTGCAGTCGGCGTTCTCACGAGGTGCAGTGCAGCCCATCTTGTTGGTCATCAAGTTTCCGTGAGTTTCCAGACACATGGGAAGCTTGTTGTACACCAGGGTGTTAAGAGTGAGCGAGCCCTGGAAAGCAGACCCCTGCTGTGGTTCCTTCCAGCCAGTGACCACTGTTGTGTAGTCACCTGCCATCAAAACGCTCTCAGCAAAGTCTCGTTCTGGCAGACAGGCAGCAATCGTGTGTCTTTTAAAGATGATGCGGTCACGGAGCTCAATCACAGCCAGGTCGTTTTCAGGGCGACCTTCCACATAGCGTGGGTGGACATGAATCACTTTAACATACAGCGTCTGTTGGTCAGTATTACTGCTGCTGTCTTTACCTGTGCAGGAGATAAGGAAGAGCGATGATGTTAAAAGTTCTAAAAATCTAAAAACCGGCATGCAGCACAAGATTTACTGCGCTTCTGTGCTCGAGTTCAGTGCAGAGCTGTTGCAATAATTATATTAATAGCTTGATTATTATTATTATTATTATAATTATTAGATTATAATTATTTTATTACATTTTAAAACAGCAAAAGAAACCACATTTAAATAAACACACTAATTTGCTGATGTAATATTCATGATTTATAAAGTGACAATTTTGGAAACTTCTTTTTTTGATCGATTTATTCTGTAATTTTATTTAACAACGATTATAAAATGGTAGAATTTTTCAATTTGTGGATTTGTGTTTATTTAGGTAAATGCTATTTGTTCTGAGCAGACAACGTAAGCTAAATAAATGTCGGTCTTTGCTGTGCATTCTGGCCAGTTATCTCCACCTTTATCTTATTAGTCTGTTTCCAGAAGTCTTGTGCTTTCTTCAGATATAAACTGTGCTGCCACTGTGTTTTTAGAGAGAACAGGCTTTCCCCTGACGTCCACTCCTGGTCAGATTATGCTAACACATACAATACCTAAGTGCTCCAGACCAGCAAACTGCCAAAACCTCTGCTTTTATAGAGGTGCTCGCACTCACTGATGAAAATTTAACCAAATGCATTTTATTAGTAGCGTCTGGCCACTAAAGACCCTTCAATTCCTGTAGTACAGCCTAGTGCTGCACAGTCCAGTGAAAACTCTTTTTCACTTGACTATATTCTTAAAATGTTACATTATTTCTGTACTCATTAAAAACTGCTTGCATCGTTAATTTGTGATGACTCTTCTCTTTTACATCCATGCCTGTCTCCTCTTTCCCCCACCATTTACAGCTTATACTGAGTCTGCTGACTGAAAAGACACTTAAATATTTATATTTTAAGGCACATGCTGGCTCCTATACAATGTGCTGACATGTATGTGTTTTCATGCCATTAAAAAATGATAATATATCATCACAGGTGGAAATGTAACTGTGGCGGAGGTGTGGTCCCGGGCGCGGCTGCAGGGGAGGAGTGGTGCAGTGAGCTCGACGGGGCGGTGCTGGAGACGCAGGTGAGAACAGCTGATGGCGTTTGGACTGATGATGGTTTCCTTCCCTTTTATAGTGAGACGGAGAGGAGCGGAGGGGAGGCTGGAAATCAGCTGAGACCGGAGCTGTCAGACTGTGGTCGGTCATAACATATGTAAACTGTAAATAAACGTGGCATCTGGCGACAAACAACTGTGCGTGTGTGTACGTGTGTGAAGTGCATTTCACAGTAACATAAACCAAGAAAGAGACAAATTTGTTCTGAATCTGAAAGGAAAGCTTGGATAGGTCCCTCCACACACAGTAACATCTATGGTACTGTTATTATTTATCCTCCTGAGAACCGAGGGGAAAATTAATAGTCAGATTTAATTTTTATGTCATGTCCTTCCTCTTTGGAGCTGAAAGAGGTCACCCAAACACATGAGATATCAATGGAAAGCCCAAGATGTCCTCTATTTAACACATCAGGAATTAGTAGGATAGCTCAAATGAGTCTGAAAATATAAAGACAGAAAACAAATGTCCATTACAGAGAACATAAACTAATTGGCTGGTTCTCAGGAGGATATGTTACTGATTTCCTTCATACAGAATGGAAATCATTACAAATGCAAACACCCCCCTTTTGAATCTATACTTAAACATTTTGTATACATATTATGTACAATTTTTTATTATTATTTTAGATTACATTTTTGGGGGGCAATAGAAAACTAATTTATGTATTATAAAATGTACAATACATATCAATCACTACCTACTTCCAATGTTTGTATACTCTTTGTTTACTCACCAACAACCACCTGGAAGGATGGGTATTTTTTGGCACACTGAGCTGTAGTCAGGACAAAGTTCTCCTTCAGTATGACGCCGCTACAGAAACCTGTTGACTCTGAACTCACCAGAACAGCCTGCAAACAGCACGACAGTTAAGACCCTGCATCTCTTTTTCATACCTTTGAGAAACGCACACTCATACACTGAAATCATTGTGTCTTTATGTTAACAAGTGTCCTCCTACCTGCCACGGACATTCTGATGACGAACAGGCAATTCCTTCAGGGTTGCTGGTGCTGATTCTGGACAATTTGCCTTGCAACTGTTGTAGACGGACCGCCTTACCGCAGGGGTACTCGACTGACAGAAGGAGATGATTATGATTATTTTTTCTGACTACATTATTTTTGAAGTACGACGGGCATATCTAGCAATAGCTTTTGTAGTCAAAAGCAGTCTGTGGGGAAATATCAGAAATCCTCTTTTCATCTGAGCTGGCTGGATGGGTGACTTGATTATATCTTTGACAGCATCATGTAAGCGGTACAATGTTAGAAAAATGACTGAAAAAGTAAACAAACATGGGCAGATGGGTCTCTTGTCTCATGCCCTCTAAGAGAAAACTGTTTTTCCTGCTATAAACGCCATTTTCACTTCAAACCCTTGTGCTGTAATAAATTCAGCTCTTCATGAGGCACTATGGAGGTGTAGGGGTCCTCCATAGTACCTAATAACAGCAATGTTGCTTTGAGGCAACAATGCTGGTTGGTTGGAGGCTGTGTGAAGGTGGCATATTTTTACTGTCCCTGTGGGTTTTCCCCAGTATTCCAGCCTCTTCCCACAACCCAAAGACAGATTGTCAGATTAAGCAGAGATGCTAAATCGACTGCGGTACCCTGGTGTGACCTCATTTTTATGCAGTGTAAAAATGGTCACAGAATTTCTAAACACAGCCAAGTGGTGGAGGCCACCCTCAACCACTTGCCCTTTGGTGGCCTCAGCATCACCTCTCTTCTGGCTTCATTAGTAGGTGACATGCATCTCGCACTGGGGCAGTTTGCAGCCAAGTGTGAAGCAGCAAAAATGACAGATAGCACCTCCTAGTCTGAGGCCACGATTCCCACTTCAGGTCAGGGAAAAACTGGTACCTGAGAGAGGGAGTTCAAATATGTCAGGGTCTTGTTCATAAGGGTGGAGCGGGGAGACTGACAGATGCATTGGTGCAGTTTCAGCAGTGAAAGTAAAATGAGTTTATCTGAAGAGAGAGCTAAGTGTCACAGTTAAGTGTTGATTGATTTACATTCTCGCCCTCACACACGGCCACAAAATCTTTGTAGTCACAGAAAGAATGAGATTTTGGATGCAAAGAATGGAAAAGCGATTCCTCGGCAGGGTGGCTGGGTTCTCCCTTTGAAGACAGCAAGAGGAGCTCTGTCATTCAGGAGGGCCACAGAGTGGAGCCACTACCACTCCACATCGAGGAGTCCTTAGTATATCTACTGTGGTGCTTCCTAGGTGAAGTATTTCTGTTATTTCCTACAAAGACGAACACAATAGAGAGATTATTTATAATATATATCTCAGCTGGCCTTAGTGATCCTGGAAGAGCTGGAGGAGGTGGCTCACTGAATGGGTCTGTGCATTTATGCTTAGACTGCTTTTGTTGCAGACCCACATAAGTGGCAGAAGATGGATGGATAACCTTTATGTATTGTTTTGATGTACTGCCAAAGGTTTTCCACCACCCACAATCACTGGCATGTAGTAATCTGCTATGTTATTCAGTAAATAATAGACACAGGCATAAAACACAGATTTTTTTTTTTTTTCAAACTTGAACAAAGAACATGCAGAAAAAAGTAATTTCGATACATGACAGACGTACCTTGAGGCACACACTGTTTCTTGTCTGTGTTGAGCTTCCACCCGCGGGCGCAGGAGCATTCGTAGGATATGTAGCCTGGTTTACAGAACTGCGAGCAGCCCAGGTCCTTTTCCAGAGTGCACAGAGTCTCGTCTGCATTGTGAAAACAAAGTGGAAAGCTTGCAGAACTTGAAAAGCAAATCAAAAATGATGTTCATGTACGAAATCCTGACGTCTCCTTCTCACCTTCCTCGCAGAGGGTTCCAGTGAAACCCGACTTACAGACACAATCAAAGCCTCCAACGCTGTCTGAACACATGGCTCCATTCTTGCAGGGTTTCTCTGCGCACTGATCTCCATCTGAACACGGAGAAGTTAATAAGCTGTAATGCAGTGCTAATGCATAGGCAGTATTGGACAATCCTTTTAATAATGCACTTACCAACATAGACTGACCAGAAGATATCCTGGAGAAGAAATAACACGGCATAAGTAAACATCTGGAGCTGCACAGTGGCTTTCTCTTTACAAACAGAGGCGCAAAGGAGGTTTGAGGAAATGAGGAGGGGATTAACAGTGGGCTCACCGTGCGGTATGTGTCTTGGAAGACCTTTCTGGCCTCCTCGTAGCTGCACACCTTCTCCATGCAAGCCTGCTCCAGAGTGGAAGGTGTATTTCTCTTCTGACGGGAGATTAAGGAGGTTGCCTGCTCCTTGTCCAAAAAAACTGAGTGGACACATAAGGTCATAGCATCAAAGAATCAACATAGCTTAGAAGTACTAAACAGACCATTAACCATTAACTTAATATAAGCCAAATAAGCAGCATCTCACTGACCCAGCGCCAAGACGTGTGCTCCATAAAACGACTGACCTGACTTTCTTAGCACTGAATCCCTCTGACATGTTATTTGCTGTCTGCTCTCACAAACCTGACCTTTAAATCTTTGCTTTTTATTAAAACTGACCGCTGTTGACAGAGGCGGAGCCAGACATTTGAAACACCCGGGGCTTAGCCGTAAAGGGTAGTATGCATGTGGGATTTTTTTTTTTTTTTTTTGGGGTGGTGGGGGGGTATCAAGACACGAGGACTAAACCCCAGACCGAGAACTGATCTGGAATTAAAACAGGACTACAACAGTTCAACATCAGGACTACTGAGGACTTAACCAAGACAGAACAAGAATCAGAACTAGATGATAGTAGCACTAAAAATCATCGTAGACCTGAACTACACTTATTTTTTAATTCTACCAAAGTCCACTATTTAGATTCAGAAAAGTTTATATAATTATTTAGCCTTGTTGTGCAAACAAGCCTGCATAACTTAATAAATATAGAATTTGAAAAATAACAAACCTAAAAAGAAACACTAGGTACGAGATACATGAGTACCTATGATACGGTGATACTTTTGGTAAACAACCATTTGACTAACATGTGTGTCTCACCTGCTCTTGTTCCATCTCTGTTCTGTCCTCATTCTCTCTCTCCCTCTTTGTGCTGACAATCATCAAATATACAGTTGAAACCAGATATTTACATACTCTTCAGATCAAAACACAAACACTTTTTTAATTGTAACATCAAATCAGACTAAATGTTTATTTTTTTAGATTGATAAATATAAAAAAACATATTTGTTAACTTTAAGAGTAAAGAGAGAAACTATCTGTATTTCTTAATTGTAAATGGCACCAAATTGTATTCAAAATTGAGCCACACTTATGGAGCTCCACAGTTCTTTTTCTGGTGTTTTGGTTGATATCTCTTGATTTTCCCATTTCAAAGAAACAGGCTCTGTGTTTTGCCTTATATGCATCCACAGGTGTGCCACCCTCACATGGACTCTACTAACCTATCAGAAGCTTCTTCAGCTCAGACTGGAATCGTCTGCAGTTTTCTTATTAATTAACAATAAACTTAGTGTATATGTGCTCCTAAATTTGATGAAAGTGATAAAAAATAGACAGCTCTGTCTCTCTTTATTCTGACATTTAACCAATTCAAAAGATCTTTCAATATTTATTTATCCAAAACAAAACAGGTTTACTCTAAATTGATGTCGTACAGTAAAAAAAATGTTCTTGTGTTTTCCATAAAGTGTATGTAAATATCTGGTTTAAACTGTGAATATACTGCTGTGTATTGAAGTTCCTCTTGTTTTGCATAGAAATATACTGAACAACATACAAAGCATAATATATAAAATACTACCAGAGTTTTTTCTTTGAAAGAAGCCCCTTATGTCCATTCTTGTATATCAGTGCATTACTGAAACCGATTTATTTAGCCGTGGAGGGTAACAACTGAAAATATGAAATAAACACACATGTAAGCTAAGACTCTCTAAAGAAACAGCATTGTTGTTGTTCGGCTTTTCATTTTGCCATTTGTTGATTCACTTGAAGAGCAAGTAACGTAATATGGGTCAAGTGATCAGTTTGATATCAATCTTTCGTGATACACCGTCATATTTACATTATTTGTACAGTACGAATGATTTGCTTTGGTACCTGGTCAAACTTAAGCTCTCCTCTGTCTGCCTGGCTGCGTTTCTCCAGCAGCCTGCCCCGCCCCGCTTAGTGCCTGAGCTCGGATCATACCAATATTAGGGGGGGATTTACGCACAGTCGTAAATTCCCACAGTGTGCACTATGTGCTTCAAATATTGTGTGTAGTTTTTTGTTTTATACAGTTGTCAGCCAGGCATCTAACTATGAAAAAAATTACACTCCAAAAGACCCCGGGCTTCTGAAAAAAACAACCCGGGCTTAAGCCCAGTAAGCCACCCCCCCGCTCCGCCACTGGCTGTTGAGCTCTGTGGAGTCCCCTGGCTCCATGCTGTCCTCCTTACCTGTCTCAGGGGCGTGAATGGCCACCGATGCCCCAGCCAGCAGACACAGCACCGCAGCAGGTGTGGTCACGAAGTGCATGGTGTCACTGAAGTGTATCCCAGCTCTGAGGCAATGTGTCAGTAATGCAGGGACCGCTGTACAGTAAGACACAGAGACAAGCAGAGTTTTTGATGCATGAGGATTTCTGGGAAAAGACATTAAGCAGTAGAAGGACATGCAGCAGAGAAAGACGTAGGCACTGTTTAATGTTTTAGAAGGCCGCAGTCAGTTAGAAAGAATGAAAATCGCTGCCTGGGTGTTATGAAGCTGTAGTTCACTCAGTTATTGCGCAGTAGTGGCCGCAGCTGGCTCACTGGTTCTTTATAAAGTTAAGCACTTCATTTGGGGAGCTCTCTGAAGCGAGCATACAACAGCACTACCAACCTGCTAGAGAAACTGGTTAGAGATATAACGTGTAAGAACCAGTGTACCTCGCTTCTCTTTCCTTTCACTGTGACAGAGAAGCTATTGCATATAGTTACCTTATTCAGCTACTATTATTATTGAGTCATCCTATTAATTATTATTGATTGGATATCCATTATATGACAATGTATTTCAAATCTGGTTAAAGAACATTTACATCTGCAGTCACGGAGCTGTGTGTGGTACTAGAGCAGGGCGATATGACCAAAAATATTTATCACGATATACATTTGAAAATTTGCGATAACGATATAACTGATGATATAATTGACACTAGACAAAATACTTTACAACTCCACAACTTTATTAGTACAAAAACCCCAACAATGTATTTTCACTTAAACAAGCAGCTGTTTTTTATGTGCATTAAAGTTATATAAAAATGTAGCAGTGCAAATTCCTTGCTGACAGTTTAACCAAAAGGCATTTCCAGTGGAAATTGGCCGACATATCCTCAGCATAACCATGTATAATATCCACAAAACTTAAAAAGAGGTTATACACACACAATACGGTAATATTATGTTGAAGCACAGTACGTATCACTCCGCGAGGCTCCTGCCTACGATAGCCGTAATGCTCCGACAATCCGTCAAGCAGTGTGGGTTCATAGCTTAGCAAAGTCGTACTAAAACATTTGACAGATTTTCGAGCGCCGTGTACCACATAAAATCCTTTCGAGGTCAGTAAACACAACCAGAATCCATACATAAAGGCACACGGGATTATAAGGGGCACTGTCGATTTTCAGAAAAATCAAAAGGATTGATTTTAAGTGTGCCGTATTTTCCAAACAACACGGTAATAACGACGGCCCGCTAGCATGCGCTACCAAAAATAGTGCTTTGTTGAGTATCTGACGGACGAAAGCCAAACCAGTTCCACACCACTGAAGTTGCAGCATTTTTACAAACCAATTCTGGTTCATCTGTTTCATTTAACGATCCACTTTCGCTCTTCTCATTCTGCGTCGCCGCCATGTGCGTATGTAAACATAGGCACTGCGCATGCGCGTTTTACCCATATTCTATCGCGAAATGTCATTTTCCTATCGTTGCCCAAAATTACACCGGTATTACCGTGAACGGTATGATATAGCCCAGCCCTATGTGGTACTAACTATCTGGTTGGACTTCATTCATTTTCATTAATAATGAAAATGTTTATGCTTTTTTGTTCTGTTCTTTTGTTTCCTGTTAGATATTTTATTTTGTATGTGCTTTTAAGTTTATGCTTTTTTATTATAGTTATTTATTTTTTTTAAAAGAGGCTCAGAGCTCTCATTCATTCATTCATTTCATTCATTTATTTGTTCATTTTCAGGCACAACAAATACCTATATTGAACATAAAATGCACAAAACAAAAAACAAAAATTGCCTGAAAAAGGAGTGGGACGAAGAAAACTTATTAAAACCCACCCCTATACTCACTCATCAACAAAAAAAAACAATAAACTTCCCGCAGCTACGCCCATCATTGCATACAGACCCATCAACAGCCCCGGGCACATACAAGCATCTAAACGGCAGCTCGCAAACAACAATTAGAGCCTTCATAACTGAATACAGAATATATAAATTATAAATTGCATTACCACAGGTAACAGGCAGTAATAATTACAAGTAACAAACACACATACATATACATACATACATATATATCTACACACACATGCACGTATATATACACATACATACGCACACTCTTCTTTTTTTTTTTTTTTTTTTTCCTCTCTTGGAATCCATACCAGCAATGGTAAGAGAACAGACATTACAGAGCACACTAAAACCCATCATTGAGTATACTGTGACCAGACCAACTGTTTGTAGAGAAATTTAAATCTATGAATATTATTGCATTGTTTCAATTGTAAACTCAGACTGTTCCAGATTTTCACACCACATACAGACACACAAAAACCTTTACGGGTTGTTCGAGTTCTGGGTAATTTGAATTCTCCAAAGCCTCAAATCTAGTTTGTAAATTTGCCGGTAAAAGTTTAGTAAAAGCTTTATACAAAATTATGGATGTATTGTAATTAACCAGATCCTGGAATTTAAGTAACTTTGCCTGAAGAAAGAATTTGTGAGTATGATCTAAATAACCAGCCTTGTGAATAATACGCAGTGCTCGTTTCTGTACTGTGACTAATGGATTAGTTGTATTTTTATATGTATTTCCCCACACTTCCACACAATATGTAAGCTATGGAAGAACCAGGGTACAGTACAGAGTACGAAGTGCATCTTTATCAAGGAATTGTTTCACTTTATTCAAAACTGTGAGGCTTCTGGAAATTTTGGTTTTTATGTGTCTGACGTGGGGTTTCCATGAAATTTTATTATCAATTACGACTCCCAAAAATTTGTTTTCACTCACATTATCAATTGGTAATTCTATATTATATTTTAAATTACCAAAAAACATTGCTTTAGTTTTATTTATATTTAATGATAATTTATTTATGTCCATCCATTTTTTTATTAATTTTAGCTCCCTATTTACAGTCATTACAAGATCAGTATAATCATCGCTACTGAAAAATATGTTGGTGTCATCTGCGAACAGTATGAGTTTAAGTACTTGAGAAACATCAAAAATATCATTTATGTATACATTGAAAAGTTTTGGTCCCAACACTGACCCTTGGGGAACACCACATGTAATAGTCAAAGGAGCTTGCAAAGAAAAGCGTCTGGACTTCTTTAAGTTACTTGAAGACGTTTCACCTCTCATCCGAGAAGCTTCTTCAGTTCTAAGGTCAAATGGTGGAGAGTCCCAGATATAAACCTAGTGGGAGTTTCCCCCCACAGAGGGACAAAAGGACCCCCTGATGATCCTCTAATCGCCTGAGCCAAGGTGTGAAACTGGGTGTGGGTCCCAATCAGCCAGAATTTTGGCAGTTGGTGTCGTAAACCAAGATGGTCGCTCACAGTGGACATAGATGGCTTCTTTCAAAGAAAGAAAGAAGCCATCTATGTCCACTGTGGACACTGTGGACCATCTTTGAACAGAGGCGGGGGTTTACGACACCAACTCTCTGCCATCTATAATCCAGTTTTGAGATCCCTTCCCAGACGCCTTAACGCCCACTCACATCCTGGGCCATCTGACCTCAGGAATTCGCATGATAAGGTGGGGCCAGGTTTCACAATGAACACACCCGAAACTCTGGCTGATTGGGACCCACACCCAGTTTCACACCTTGGCTCAGGCGATTAGAGGATCATCAGGGGGTCCTTTTGTCCCTCTGTGGGGGGAAACTCCCACTAGGTTTATATCTGGGACTCTCCACCATTTGACCTTAGAACTGAAGAAGCTTCTCGGATGAGAGGTGAAACGTCTTCAAGTAACTTAAAGAAGTCCAGACGCTTTTCTTTGCAAGCTCCTTTGACTACGATGACCTGGATGACTGAGAACCTTCACAGACACACCACATGTAATACCAAGTTTTTCTGAATGGTAATGCCCTATGCTAACATATTGTTCCCGACCCGTTAGGTAACTTTTTAACCAGTTACCAGCTTTCCCTCGAATACCATATCTTTCCAATTTATCCAATAAAATTGAGTGATTGATTGTGTCGAAGGCCTTTTTGAGATCAACAAAAATACCAACTGCATATTTATTTTTATCCAGTGTATCAGTAATTTCTTCTACTGCCTCAATTATCGCCATTGAAGTGGTTCTTTGCGTTCTGAAGCCATACTGACCAACATTAATTATTTGATGTTTTTCAAGGAATTTTTCTAATCTTGAACTAAAAAGTTTTTCTAGAATTTTTGAGAATTGAGGCAGTAGAGAAATGGACCACATATGGCCAGCATCTAACTTAGCAGATGCTATATAAAGTATATCTGTTGTACAATTAAAGAAATGGATGAATAAAAACCTTTTTATTTAGGGTCTGATCTTTACAATTGGGAAAACAGTTGGGTGA
The DNA here is from genome assembly GCF_051167445.1 of Perissodus microlepis. Classification (NCBI taxonomy): domain Eukaryota; kingdom Metazoa; phylum Chordata; class Actinopteri; order Cichliformes; family Cichlidae; genus Perissodus; species Perissodus microlepis. The sequence continues at coordinate 15,198,697 of NC_140464.1, forward strand.
TGATGCATTAATAAAAAATAAATACATATCTTATTTTGTAAAGTCTCACAGCCAGGCACAACCATCTCCAGGGTTTATAGAGTATAGTCCAAGAAAGAGAAAACATCCAGTGAGCAGGTCTCTGGGAGAAAATGCCTCGTTGATGCCAGAGGTCAGAGGAGAATGTCAGCCTGCTTCAAGCTGATAGGAATGCAGCAGTGACTCATAACTACTTGTTATCAAGGTATGCAGAAAAGTATCTCTGAAGTATCTGATTGGGCACATCTGCAGAAGACTATGCGGTTTGTCACTCCTGTTGGCTAAGAACAGGAAGCTGAGGCTACAGTTTGTCCATTACAAACATTGCCTGGTTGTTTGAGTCTGGATTCTTCTGCGACATTCAGACAGTAGTGTGAGAATTTGCCAGAAACAACATGAAAGCATGGATCCCTCCTGCTTTGTATCAAAGCTTACAGCTACTTCTGATCGTGCCATGGTGTTAGGAATATTTTATAGGCATACTTTGGGCCCACAAGTACAAACCCAGCATCATTTAAACACCACAGTCTACTTAAGTATTGTTGCTTCTCATCCCTTTATGTCCACGGGGTAGATGGCACGGGGTGCCCATCTACTGATGGCTGCTTCCAGCAGGATAACAAACCACGTCACGAAGCACTGATTACCTCAAACTGGTTTCTTGAACATGACAATGAGTACTCATTGTACTCTGATGGCCTCCACAATAATCTCAATCCAATAGAGCACCTTTGGGATGTGGTGGAAGAGGCGACTCACATCATGTATGTGCATTTGACAAATGTGCAGCAAATGCGTGATGCTATCATGTCAACATGTTGAATCTATGACACGAAGAATCAAAGCAGCTCTGGAGACAAACGTGGGCCCAACCCATAAAATGCACTTATAAACAAACATCTGCCTCTGCCCAACATAAACAACAATATGCTTTCGGTAGCACGTTAATGGCTCTATTAGTACAGTCTTGGCTTTTTATGCTTCTTTCTAGAGGTACATGGTTGGAATTGCAACAAATACGGATATAAAGCAGCATCTACGCCTTTTAGTAAACAGGATGCTGGGCACCTACATGATGCTACACTGTAGCAGAGTCACTGTTTTCATGGCGGGGTGTCTCAGCAGGCCTGAAGGAGAAATTCTACGAACATTAACAACAACCACAGCAGCAGTGCTGCTCCGTACTTACCGCCCCGGACTGAATGGAGGAGCCGGCCCGGCTGATGCTCCTTCGCCTCGGTTGTTCTGAGACACGCAGCGGCCTCGCAGACGGATCGGGCCTGTCGATCCAAAATAACGAGTCCTGATTACATCCGCGCCTGCCCACTCCTTCCCTGACTCCCTCACTGTTTACAGCTTGTACCGAGTCTGATGACTGAAAACAACCACCAGAGGGCGCTGTGAGACAAGACAGAGCCTGGGTGTGCGGATAGATAGCAATGAAGTTGAAGATAAAACCATCAAAAACTACACCAGAAGCACAGGCGACTACGATGACAATACAGGCCTCAAGTTTAAAAAAATAAAATAAAGGAGAAGAAAGACAAAGTGAGAGTGAATAGTGCCGATGAACTTAAAACACATGCCTGTTAATAAATGAGATACTGAACAGAATATAAGAAATACCAAGAATTTTTCTTTAAAGGCTTTATTTCAGACACGTTTCACTGCCATCAAGATATTATGAGTGACATAACCTTTGGGGCTTGACTACCTAAACAGCAACGTCGAGTGGTGAAGTTAAGACAACACACAACTGCAAAAGTGAAGTGGAGCGTCTGTGTCTTAGACAGTCTCCACCTGACATCAGGCAATGATAGTAATCAAAGGATCCAATAGAAATGCTTGAGAAGACACCAACAGCAGCACACATACACACTCTGATGAGGTCCATTTTGAATGACTCAAAGTAGTGGAGCTGAAGCTTAGCAGGCTCCAGCTGCCTGTGTTGGGCCATCTGTCAATCAAAAGAACCACACAATGGATGTTTTTCTTTTTTTGTTTGGTTTTTGAGTGACTGATACCAGAAGCTAAATAACAAGACAGATTTGCTCTTTCTTTTTTGGGCTTAGTTGATATTTTGGGAATATTATTTAATAAGTGAGTGTGCGGGGTAAGATTGACAGGTGGATTGGGGCAGATCTGTTGTGGTCAAGCTACATTCCTATGACCCTCTTCTATAGTCACGAGCTCTGGGTAGTGACCGATAGAATGAGGTTGTGGATACATGTGGCCAAAATGAGTTTCCTTTGAAGGGTGGCTGGGTTCTCCCTTAGAGATAGGAGGAGGTCAGCCGATCAAGAGGGACTCGGGGTACAGCCGCTGCTCCTCCATATTGAAAGCAGCAGGTTGAGATGTTTCAGACATCTGAAAAGGATGCCTTGTGCACGCCTTTTCCTGATTGACTCCTCAGCAGGATGTGAAGCAAAAAAGTAAATCACCTGCTTCAAACCAAGCCAAAGTGATAGATTAGAGGAGTTTAGTATTTCTAATACATAGAACTAATTAAAGCATATGTGTTACTGAATTATTTATAGGAATTTGTATATATGTAAATCTTTGTTCTGTGATGTTTCTTTGATTGAACTGCTGTCAGCTTATATCCATGCTAAACGGAAAGTATAAAGGAAACCTGAGAGCTATTTCAGAATCCCTTTGATACTGACTAAAAACAAAAGGGAGAGTTTTCCCATCATTACTGCTGTTACGGCCCATATTTCTCTCAGCGGTGTGATCAGAATGAGGAGGTCCTCTAATGTCTGCACGCTTGAGCAAACAAAACTGGGTCCAATCTGCTGTGATCAATAGGAGAAGTCCAACTGCAAACAAACACACATCAGCTCAGACAACATCAAACAGCCCTGGTCGAGATTGGGGCGCTACAGAAGTGTCTGATCAGGAGGATCAGACAGAAACTTTTGAGGAGCCGATTTCAGAGAGGCTGAGAATATTTTTTTAGGTAAAGCACACAATTAAACCCAATCTTATATGCTTGATAGCTGCAGCAAATTACAACGGCAGAAGGACTTGAAAGGCATTCCTTTAATTCACGAAGAGTTATGAGCCTGCGTTTAGAGCAGTTGAATATTTTATGGTAAACTTTGTGATTAGCGATACTTGGTGAAGATGATCAAACACACTCACGCACACAGGCAGTGGTGGTAGTTGCTGAAACTAGGTCATCAAGGCTACATTTTACAGAGCCAAAGTCCTTCCTCAGTGGCCTTATTTCAATGCGATTGTTTGTGAGAGCAATGTAATTTACAGACAGGGCCGTGGGGCTTTAGTCTCAGCTGCAGCAGTGTTAAATGTCTCCATTTCCCAAGTCTAATAACAGAAGTATTATAAGAGCCTGCTCAGACCAGCTGGTCCCTGGTGCTGGGCAGGGGCAGAAGCTGGACCACTTAGACCAGGGAGACTCACCCAGGGGTGGCGAGAGCAAACGGAGAGCCTGCCTGGGCGTGCCGAGCTGCAGCTAGATGTGCAAATGATTCTGATAATTTCCCTGGCGTGTCTGGTGTCAGGTGAAATTGCTAAAGACATGCATGCATAGTATACATACTGTATGAGCGCACATGGGATGTGCAGCATACACCAGATGTGTGACTGGTGTGTTACGTGCGAGCATGCAGGTGTGCTCAGTGCTGTATGCGCTGGCTTAGAAAGAGGAGTAGAGGAAAACTTGCTCAGTCATCCATCCATCTCTTTCCTTCTGTTATGTTTTATTCAGCATCCCCACTCTTGTGTTGTCTCTCACCCTCCCACTCTCTTTCGCTCTTGCTCCCAATTCTTTCCCACTCCTCTTATTATTTTTGAGTGCTGACTCTAAATTGGAGGGTAGCAGGAAAGAATGGGTGGCACAGCGCTCACGTGTAACCTCGCTGACCCACTCCTCTTCACATCTATGGCCCAATTTTACAGGCACACTAAACAAACGGCTCATCGCACAAGGCATCTATAATTAATGTCACCTGATACTTGACAACTTTGTGATGAATTTAACAGCCTGGTTGTTAAATCCACCGGACTCCCTGTCTGGAGTCTCTCCCTCTCTCGCTTTCTGGTTTCCCTTCTTTGCTTTAAAGCTGTGCTAGCAACATGTCGATTTGCCTGCTGTTCCACCACTTTGATCCAGACTCAAATGACTTAACATATTATTCTAAATAGGCTTCCCCAGACATGTTTACACCTGCTGTTCAAACCTGGTTACAAAGCAGGGTTGTTTACAATATTAAAAAAGTAACACTAAAACCTGGATCTCCTCCCTCGTCAGTTCGTTAGACCAGAGAAGGGAAGCTTCTGAATTTATCGATCCTCAGACTTTTCTTTCAGTCTGTCCAACCATACATGTCAGATTTTAACCTTAAGCAGTGCCTGCTAATAAGCATGAGGTACAATAGCATGCAGATTTAGCACTGGATAAGTTCAAGTTTAGCCTCACAAAGTCCGCATGTAGCCTTGAATATCTCCATTTAGCCCAAGATGGCAAATTATTATTTTTAATGTCATTTATACATACGTATTATACAAACAGCTGTAGATGGGTGATATTCAGAAAAAAGCATTGGGACACCTACACATTACAGCTACAGGAGCTGCTCAGCCATAGGAACCAATGCCATGTAGCTCCCCATGCTCAGATTTTGTGCTGATGTTAATGTCAGAGGAGGTTTGGAGCTCTGCAGTTATAGAGTCAGTCGATGGCTGGTGACGTATACGAACTGCACGACCCCGCTCTGTAACTTTATGTGATCAGGCACTTTGTGGTGGAGTTGCTGGGACTCTTAAACATTTCCACTTTGCAATAATACCACTTACCACCGATAGTGGAATACCTGCAGGGAAGAAATTAAACAAACTGACTTGATGAAATGGTAGCATCTCATTTCAGTATCACCTTCAAATTCAGTGAGGTCTTAGAACGACCCCTTCTTTCACATGCGTTTATAAAGGCAGACTGCACGGCTATGTGCATGATTTTACACACATAACGGGACTGAAAACACCTGAATTCAAATATTAAATGGCGTGGCCCAATACTTTTGTCTGTATAATGTACAGTCATGGTAAAAGGAAAGTACACCCTCTGTCATTTCTAAGTGTTTACATATCAGGACATAATGAAAAATATCTAGATCTTAAAATTAGTTCAGAGCTGATGCTCTTTTGAAGTAGGACAAAACTGTCTCTGTAGGGATGCTTTCTTAGCTTGTTTGGCACTGTACTTAACATTAGCCAGCTTCTCACAACAGATGACAGATGCTCCACAGAAAAAGCGATCAAATGCCAATAATACTGCACGATACTTTCTTTGCAGTTGCACATTTAAGTATCTGGTATTTCATGTATTGTTAACAGAAAACCAAAAGGCACACCTGAACTGGCCTGGCCTCACACCATTTATAAACCAGTAGACACTCTTTAAGCCTCTGAGCCGGATTATTGGCACCTTTTCTGAAAATTTAGGCTTGTTGCAAAGAATAAAACAAATAAGATAGCTGTTAACATCAGCACAGCACTTGAATTAGCATTTTTATTTCTGTGGTGTTTGCACTGAACACAAATCACCAACCATTTCTTTAGCAACAACCTGCGTTTGTTTTTTTGTGCATCCGGTGCTCGTTTCGGTGATGACCTGGCAGCATGGGGTCCTGAAACACTGCGTGTAATGATGATGTAATGAGTTAATAACACACGTGCCCTGTAACGACCTGCACAAACCTATCCTACCACTGAACTCATCCACGTGCGTCACCGCAGGGCATAATGGGGTCGGGCTGAAGTTCAACCGCGTTCCATAACTAACATGTACAAAAGCCGACGTCTGTCCTGGTTTGGTTTTGAAAAATATCACTGCATTACACATCAAAAAATACCCTCACATGTACACAGGACAGTATCTGATGTCCTATATTAAATCTAACTGCAAACAACAACCCACATGCACAACACAATCCCGCCTGGATCAAAGAACCACAAGATTACATGTAATCAAGTTTGCGTGACAAGGACCAATGATGATGTTGTATTAAGTACTGGAAAGCAGGCCAGCTCTAACCCCGTGGGGGTTTTTCACAGCTATGCTACCTACTCTTGAAGGATATCTTCCGTTTCCCCCCACATCTCTCTGTGATTAATTCACGTCATCTGGCTATATTTTATTTAACACTCAATCGTGGAGCTCCCCTCCCTGCATCCCTTGCAGCTCATTTGTTCACGTGTTGCAGAAAATAATTAAAAGCACATGATTATTCCTTTCTTTTCTCTTCTGCTCTCGCTCACCTTTGTTCCACTTTTCAAGTGGCTTTTAGCAAATACGGGTGAGCCATTACTGGACACTTTAGCGCTCAATTCTTGCTTTCCTTTACACTAGTGCCCATCTGGGTAGAAAATGCTCATAATGCCATAAATGAAGCTCCAAGCGGGTATAAAGATGATGCTGTGATTCCTTCCCTTCGACAAGTGGTTCATTTTCTGCCACAAAAATCTCTCTCTTCTTCTCTTTCTTTGTGTGAGACTGTGTAATCTAATCTGCCCTCACCTTCTTATCACAGACGCATGTCCTACTTTATAAATGATCTAAAGTATATTGCTCAGACAGCAGAGATGAGCAGGATGCGGCTCTCTGGCTTCAGAACTGAGAAAGAGGCAGCGTAGGCCCAGATTGAGCTGAAGATGGGCAGAAAGAGCAGAGGCACAACTGACAGCTCCCTAAATGGACATGATGTTTCACTGTAATCATGCCAAAACCTTTTTGATGCCTGCTTTCTGCACGTGTAGCTTCTCTTGAAAGCCTAAAAAAGCCTGTAGTGTAATCATAATACGTATGCATCTGTATGCTATGTAATCGCTACACTGACACCATCTCATAGCTCACGTTTTGTATGGTTCATGCACTGAGAAATAGCGTGGCAAATGACACAGAAATGATAGATACAGCAGTGGGTGGTGAGATCTGAGGGGAAAAAAGACCCTCGGGTGTAATTGTAAATCTTCTGCTTGCACTCAGTTGGCAGTTTATTAGGAACATCTGGGTAAAACTAATAAAAAAGCGACTTCTCTCAGCTGTTCCCTTATTCATAAGGAGTCACAACCCAGTCTAATAAAAGTTAGAATGTTTAGTTTTTGTTCAAGCTGCTTTACAGAGGTGTTAATTCAAATGCTTTCTCATTTTGGAGGAGGACTTTGTTGTGATATCGGAATAAAGTGTTAGGCTGCTTCACTGGAAAGCTAATCATATTCTCTCAATCATGTTCTGCTGAAGTTCAAAGTGAGCATCACAAAGGTGGAAAAAGGTGATTTAAATGACTTTGAATGTAGCACGCTTGTTGTTGCCAGACAGAAACTGCTGATCTACTGGGATTTTCCCACACAGCCATCTCTAGGGTTTACAGAGAATAGTCAGCGAAAGAGAACATATCTGGTGAGCCACAGTTCTCAGGGTAAAAAATGCTTAGTTTATGTCACAGGTCAGAGGACAATGATTATACTGTTCAATGAACCCAACAGTGGCTCAAATAACAACTCATTCTAACTAAGGTGTGCAGAAGAGCATCTCTGATGTGGCTGATCAGCTACAGCAGCAGATGACCACAAAGGGTGTCACTCCTGTCAGCTAAGAACAGGAAACTGAGGCTACAGATCGCACGGGCTGAACAAAACTGGACGACTGAAGATTAGAAAATGTTGCCTGGTCTGATGAGTCTTCATTCCTGCTGTACGCGGCAGAAACGACGTGAAATCATGGACCCATCCTGCTGTGTATCAACAGTTCATTTTGCTGGTGGTGCAATGGTGTTGGGGATGTTTTCTTGGTGCACTTTGGGCCTCTTAGTGCCAACTGGGAATCATTTAAACCCCACAGCCTACCTGAGTATTGTTGCTGACCATGTCCATCCCTTTATGGCCACACTACACCCATCTTCTTATGGCTACTCCCACCAACAGAGCATACCATGTAATAAGCCCCAATGATCTCAAATTTCACATTTCTTGAACAAAATAATGAGTCCACTATATTCAAATGAGCTCCACAGTCACCGGATCTCAGTCCAACAAAGCACCTTTTGGGATGTGGCGGATGTGGTCCTGACAAAACTGTAGCAACTGTGTGATCCTATCATGTGAACATGGGCTAAAATCACTGAGGAATGATTCCAGCACCTCGCCGAATCTATGTTATGAAGACTTAAAACAGTCCAAAAGGCAAAGTAGGGTCAAAGCTGCTACTAGCAAGACACAACTAATGAGTGAATTTTGTATGCAAAATCTCAATCTGCAAATAAATCTATCATAGAAATGTACCGTAAATGGCCTCAAACTCGTACCTAAGTAGAGTACATGTTAAAAAGTAAAGTTAAAAAATTAGTCACTGGGCTTTCTGTTAACAAGTGTTGATAGAAGAAAAAATTAAATATATATTTGCTGATATTGTTCACTGAATCTAAAGAGCTGTTTGTTCTTACCTTTCTGTTCCATTAGAATGATTATGGGTCGTTGTGAGTCTTTCTTTCTTTTCTTTTATTAAACGAAGAACTTTAGCGTTCCTAAGCTCGAGGCTATTGTTTAAAATTTCCACCTGAATAAAACATAAGTCAATAGCGGTTGCAGAACGGCAGAATGCGGACTGAATGGAAAAGAGAGACGCTTTAAAAATTTTAAACAAATCTTTTTGTACTGGTGCAATTAGAAAAACTCCAACAACTATTGATAATAACTTAGAAAATTACTTCTGCCTTTTCAGCGTGGCAGATCAGGGGGTAAACTAACAACCCCGTTTTTTTAACCTCCTGAAATTCTCAACTGTCAAAAACAGAGCACAACAATCCCCGTGTCTTTTTAATCTCAGCATTTCAAAGGCTCCTCTTTCGTGAGTCTGCCATGCTTGGCAACATTTGAAAAATAGTTACAGGTCGTTACAGTGGTTTCTTTTCTTCTTCTTTTTTAAGCCTAGAACAGCTTACATGAAATTACTCATTACTGCTCTCTTTCTGAAACTCAAGAGCAATTTATTAAATGGTCCAACACTTATCTGTAATATTGTAGCAAAGAGTTTCAGCTACATCGCAGTCAGTGGGATGGAGAAAACAGTCTACTATATCTGAGAAGTCTGAGGAATAAACACATCATTTTACACACCAAACAACCAGAGGATCATTTGTAATAACTGACAGATTAATAGAAAATGAAAATAACAGGCAGCTGCAGACCTGCTGTCACACCAACTGATGAACCAGAAATTGGAATCTGTCTTAAGGTGGAATACTTGAGTTTTTAAGTGTCAGCCTAGAGTTCATTAGCACATTTTAGCTGGAGATTCAAACTGTTCACACTGCATTAGAATTAGACTGTGCAGCCAATCCCAACCCCCATTTCCCACCACACACACACACACACCTACATGCACACACAAGTCTGGTCATATGTAATTATACTCTGTGTGACATCCAGGATGTGCAAATTGGCTTGTGGATGTAAAGACATTTTAAAGACTAATGGACCCAGCTTGTGATCTGTCCCCTAACTCGATATGCAATCAAATGTTTGCAGAAAGCCACCAAGCAATGAAGAGACACACTGACAGAAAACAAACACAATGACAAGGGCAAATGCACTATGTCCTTTTCCACAGTTGACTTAACCCCCCATTTATCTTTTCTCGTCTATCACATCTGGCTCCCCATCAGTTTTATGATCTCTTTATGTTCTCTGCCCTCAAACCCCTATTTCTCTCCTTAAGCATCCTCCCCTCATCCTCATCCCGCTTGCTGCCTCCACTCTCAGTCATCCGTCTCTCCCTCCCTCTCTTTCTGCCCTTTCTCTTTCCCTCTTCTTTGCCCTCCCTCTCTCCTCCTCCCCGCTGCGCTCCCGACTCGCTCTCATTCCCCTCGCTCACACACTCAGGCAGCATCCTCCCCTCTCCACTTCTACCTTCACACTCACCTCTTCACGCCTCCCTCTCAGCTCCTCTCGCCACCTTCCTTTTTCCGTCACCTACTAACACATATCATCCCTCGCATCTCCCCCGTCTGCTGCCTATCTCGCTCTCCTCCATCTCTTCCCATTCCTCCCTCCTTCTCACTCACTCACTCAACCTTGCGGTCTTGCCAAACGCACACGTACACACACTCATGCTGATTGGCACCCAAGGACAGAGCACCCTCTCCCCAAAACCGGCTTCCAGGCGGTTCGATCTCGTGGCCAGCACGCTTCTTGACACTGAGCTCAGCTGAGGAAGAGGACCAGGAAGAGGCCATGGAGCACAGCCACTTCCCTGTTTTTTCCCCAAACGGGAGCACCTGGAGCACAGGGCAGAATCCCTCTGAAGCTGCCCAGGGATGCCCTCTCGGACCACTACCCGTCATCTACTATAGTGTCCTGCTCTGTCTTGGCCTACCAGGTAAGAGACGTACACATGAGTGTATTCTTTCGCCTGCATGCCTTATTCTGTGTTAATTTGCTCACGTTTTTTGATGACATGGCTTTGGCTTTGGTGGCGTGCAGTGTTGCATCTTGATTTGTTGTGCACTTACCTGCAGGACTAAGTGAGTGTGTCGTGCACAGCTGCTCCCGAGTGTCACTTCATGCACACATACTGTTGATTCATCAGCCTGACCTTGTGGCCAACACTTGTGCGTGCACATGCACTAAGCATGTATGTGTCTGTGCTTGTGTCCATTTGGAGTTTCTTATGCTTTTGCCTCTTACTTGGAAAGATTCAGGGATAATAGGGAGGGACATGCTGATAAGTGAAATTACTCTCTTCCAATATTTCCCAGCCATTTGATCTCAAACTAAGAGATGACATCTTTTTTTATTAATCTGGAGCTGGCATATGTATGTTTGCATGAAAAATTGTGGGACTCATGGGTTGACCTCTGGGATGAGTGTGTATGTGTGTGTTACATGTCTCTTCTCTATGACCTGAATTAATGACACTCCCTTCTCGTGTCTATACCATTGAATGATTAGTCCATTCACAGACACTGTCAGACCCATTTACTGTCTCCATCCCAATGCGTGATCTATGAGCACTGACCTAGTCTCACACAGGGAGGCAAAGTGAAGTGTGTGTGTGTGTAACAGAGACAGCCTGAGACACAGACAGAAAACCTGGAGGTCAGATGAAAGAGGAAAAGTGCTTAAGCCTAATAAGAGATTAGGTGAAGACCCAGTGGACTGTCTGCTTTTACCCAAAAACTGAACTCAATCTGTGATTAAAGAGTGTAAAACATAATTCGGAGGTTACACTAATTAACCTCAATTTTATGATCTGATTTATTGGGAGTTCTGACATGACGTGGACTCACTTTGGTGAACAGCAGCACTGACTTCTGATGCCTTATTCATGCTAATCCTCGCGATTAACACATCTTCTTTAGCACCGAAACTCTTTCCTTGATAAAGATTGGGAGTGAGATGTTATCAACAAGCTAAGCTGTGCTGGTTCAAAACAGATCTGCATTGCAAAGTGAAAAGCTCTCGCGTGCCAAGACTGCAGTCGCTCCAGAGATTTGCTGTCTTGTAAAAGTAAAAGTCGTTCTTTCTGATCAAATCTCGCTTAATTGTTTCCCCTGGATGGCAGAGCAAGCAATTTACTTAGCTGTCGTTTTCTGCCGAAATTGTATTTGATTCTGCTGCTGAGTCGTCTTTACAAATTGGATTGAAGCTGGTTGTTTAATCACTGAGTAACAATAACCTGAGAGTGTAAGGCAATCCTACAACAGTCGTCTGAATTAATGGCTGAGTTGAGTGCAGCGGGCTGATACTTTGCGGCAGCAGGTTCGACTTATTCAATCATTATGACACAGCTCGTTCCACTCAAGCTGAATCATGAATGTTTCATGAGCGCAGCATGTGTGAGTAGTAGCTGCGTGACCCGCAGAACCACACATATTAGACACATAGGAAGGAAAGGAGGCTGTTAATTTGATCGTCAGCCAGTGATTCATTAGTTAACTGAAATGAGGTTTTAGCGAGGCAGCATCGCATCCGTGCAGACAGACTTTGACCTGCAGTGCGGCGGGCAGACAGGGGTCACAGCAAGGCGGGAAGAAGGCGATAAGAAAAGGGATTACGCAAGTGGAGCGGCCGGGAAAGATTATTGTGACCTATAGTGAAATGATGAATTGAAAATGCAGAACAAAAAGCAGATAAATTGGGAGCAAGTCAAAAAAATGGAAGATGCGGACACCCAGAAGAAGAAGAAAAGTGGAGTTAGGAGAGAAAGATCAGAGCACTAATAGAGAGGGAGAGATTAATAACAGCCGAGCTGGCTGAAGTAGCACCTCTGAGCCCCGACTCGGGGTGCTACAGACGACAGAGCTGAAACGAATTGCCACATTTTTAATTAATCGCTAACCCGCTCTCTTTCGTTCTCCACTCACTACAGCACACTGCTTGAGACAGAGCAGACGTGTGGTGGCATAGCAAGCAGTACAATGAAAGCGTAGTTTCTCTGGCTCTTCCTTTGACATGATGGAATTACAGAGGTGAAGTACAGCATGTCTCAGAGCGTTCGCCGGTGAGACACAAATTGTGGAGTGGGAAGCCATCAGCTAATGAACAATGCTGTGTGACAAGTGGGTCCTCAAGAGAGGGTCCCCCTAATGTCTGGGCCAACACAGTCCAACATTTCTCAAACACAATTTGTTGTTTATGGAGCTGTTTACTGACCTGTACCTACACATTTTAAATCCTACTTCCCCTGGTGATTCATCAGCCCTTTCTGCAAACAGAAGCCATTTTGCGTAGCCTGAAGACTTCTGCATCTGAATTAAACACGCAAAACGCGTTAATGAAATGTCTGCGCCCCGAGATAATGCAGCAGGGCACAAAGCCGCTAAGGAGATTAAATTAAACTCTATTGCCTCCAATAATTAACAATTAAAACTTCATTTAATTAGTCATAAAAGATAATTTTACCAAAACAAGCACAGTGTTTGGGCTTGAATGATGACAATCCAGTGAACTCATGATACACTGTCCCCATTGAGATAAAGCTATTCTACACATTGGCCCATTATACTCCATACAAGACAGTCTACAACAGCGGTCCCCAACCTTTTTTGCGCCACGGACCGGTTTATGCCCGACAATATTTTCATGGACCGGCCTTTAAGGTGTTGCGGATAAATACAACAAAATAAAACTAGTACCGGTACTGAAAAAAAGAAGATTTATTCATAACACACGTGAAAAGACCAAGGAAAACCGAGTAAACGATAAAAACGATAACAAAATAACGCTGAAAACCGATAAAAACCCTGAAAACTATACATTTCACACCTGAGCCTCAACTCTCGCGGCCCGGTACCAAACGACTCACGGACCGGTACCGGTCCGAGGCCCGGGGGTTGGGGACCGCTGGTCTACAACACAGCACAGCATCTGCGTATCTATGTAACAGTAAGTGTTCTTGGTTTTCAAATATTTTGGTAGCCAATACGGCCTGATTTAGACTTCTCCGGCGAATCGGTGCAGAGCCTACGATGTAACCTATGTAAGTCTTAGTGCTGTGCAAGTTTTGGTATCGAGCAGATACCAAGTAAAAACAGGGACAGTATTGCTGATACCATTATTGATATCAGTATCCGTAATAGTAGATCAGGCAGATCAGTGTGTCCTGAGTTATGAGATGAATCATTATTTGCAGTTTGCACATTCTGAACACACATTTAAAAAACCACTAAATCACTATGATTTTTACTTTATACAGTGTATAGTTAACACAACAAAACACAGCGTTTTAGATTTTCATGTATTTTGAATCTATTTTTTGGGAGTGTTAGAATATAAACGTGCCTGTCTATAAAGCACTCTAGGCCAACTTCTGTTATTTAAATGTGCTTTAAGCTATAAAAGAAATAAACATGACGCACAAATTATATTTTTTTCCCCCCAATTTTCATTAACAATATATTTTTATTTAAGTTCATTGGGCTGAATACTGAAATTAGAAAACGAAACCAAAGTATCAATCCAATACCAGCACCAACTTTTAACAAGTAGCCGACATCGTTGCCAGCATTTATGTTTGTTCTGGTGCGTTATGTATTTATTACTGTGTGGTCATCGCCGACAGAAGCAAATAAAATACTGAGACTTTTTTTTTTCGTCTTGGGTTTTGACAACAATCTCTCTCCTGGTATGTGCTGACATTTTTGAGCCCTTATACTCATTATATTAGATTATTATTCCTTACATGGAGATGGTGATTGTTATTCTCTAACGGATACATTTTTAAAAAAATGCAATGTAAGAGTAAATGCACAGGAGGTGCTCATCAGGTTATGCCATAGGTTACAGTATAAGGTTTCAGAGAGGTTTGCAGTCACCATGGAGCTATGCCATAGATTTCCTGCTGAAGTATGAATCCTACAGTAAGAAGGAATTAGAAGAAAGTCAGGATAAGAACTAAGGGTCTGCGCAAGACACGTAAAGATTATTCTGAATTGCGCCATGCCACTTAAAAATATAGAGTTGGAAATTAGCACAGCAGGTCTCCTTTGCACGCTTGAGTAAAGCATCTTAAAATGGTTGTGATGTTCAGTAGCTGAATAAATGTTCTGGTAGAGCAATTCAACTCCAAGTCTGCACACTGTCAAAGAATGTAGCACATTTTTGACCTTGGGAAGACTGAGACTGTTATCTCAGTAAAAAGAAAAAGCACTTCAGCCGTTTCAGTGGGAGACCAGAAAATGATGCTCTTTTTGATGCTTTACTTTCAACATTGTGGGAAAAGAGAATCACATGTGTTGTTTTCAGTCGCTTGCTGTAAAGCTCCCATGGGATTCCTCCCTGACTCCCTGTGCACAAACATATGTGTGCTCACATTTCTGCATGGTACCTCGCCGCTCCTCAAAGCTCCTCACAAGTGTGAGTGTGTTCAGGTGTCTCCTCCCACTCACACTCTTGCATCCACCCAGGGGGGGAAAGGTTGGGAAGGTTCAGCACTAACAACCCCTGCCTCCATGTTGCAGTGTAAGGGGCCGGTGTCAGCCGCTGTTTAGGATAATGAAGAGACTGACCCCCATCGATTTTCAGTTTGAGCTACTGATCTGTCAATATGCACCAGCAGCGGGACGTCTGTAGTGGGTTGGTAACTTGTTGATAAAAATCCAATCACTCTAAAGATGTTTTTTTAAAATGGGTGGGGCATGCAAAGGAAATGGATGTGAGGGTATATCCTGAAGCATGAGCAGATTTCAAGTACTGATTTACGAAAGCAGAGAAAGATAGGGGGAGAGTGAGAGAGAGCTTGTCATGGGAGAGATGGGCCAGAGATTGGGCGGGAGAACAGAGGAGGCTAGAGAGGAGGGAGGTGTTGCTTGAGGCAATAAATCAGAGATGTGCTGTGACAGAACTGACTTTATTTGACCAGTAGGCAGCAAAATGCTGTCGCGGCTGCAGAGAATACAGCAAACTCAGTATGTGTAAGTCGTTTGGATTCTTTGGACAGCAGTAACATATAAATCTATGGCTAATTAGATGACTTTTAATGCTTAACACTCCTGATCTTCTATCTGTTTCCCCTTCTTCCCTCCTCACATCTATTATCATATGTGCTCCTTTTCTTTCTTTTCACACATCACACTCAATTACACGTGCTACATTTTCCTTAGGTGAACATTACAATTGCTGATTTAGTTGACTAATCCTTAAAAAATGAATAGCAGGTCTTTGTCATGCAGTGCACAATACCTGCACCTCATCACCGGCGGCAGCCTTAGCCTTGATGTGAGGACAGTCATGCCCAAACCTTGACTCACTGTGGCCTGTCTGTAAAATGAATGGCTGTTAAGGTGAGCAGGCAGCAAAGCACTGCAGTCGCATCAATACCATTAGCAGCACATAGGGAGAGGGCTTATTTTCTCTTAATATGCCCATTAAACTTAAATATTCAGTTTCAGTACACATCTCCGTCTCCCCTTCTCTGATTTTTCTCATTTTTAGCTTTATGTTATTGAATTTATTTCTCCTTTGGGCTTCTTCTGAAATCCTCTGTTAGCACTCACCTCACACATCAGGAATCAGGTTGACTGTCACTGCATTTAAATCCCATACTGAATGCAAATGAATGCTTTGTAAAAAAGAAAACCATCATTTTTTATCTTCCCTGTTTGCTTTTCACTGCTTTGTAGTGGGGACGCACCCCTGTTTTTTGGTTTGGAGAAATTAAGGAATCGCCACCCTTCATGTCCAGTCTGACAGTTAGAGATAGACAAAAGGGAAATGCTGGTCATCAGGAACAAAGTGCTGTGACCTTTGAAGTAAGCTTTTGATATTCACCCACTCTCCGTCTCTCGCCTCGCTTCCTTTCCTCCTGCTGCCCGTCCTCGATACCTCTCTGTCTGTCTGTCTCTGTCCCTGCTCACTCACCTGCCACCTTCCTCAGATCACACTTCACCCTATTCTTATTAGCCTCCGGAAAAGCCATTAAAGCTTAACCTCGATTTCCTCCAAGATTATAAAGGGGAGAAAAATTCCCTAATTGCAATGATGCAATGCTTCTCTTTTTTTAGATCATAATTTCCGTTTTACAATATTGTTTCTGCTTTACATGGGGCCCGTGAGAAAACTTGATGACAGTTGTATAAGAACGTGTCAGTCTCTCTGTCTCTATGTTATACTTGCTGTTGTGAGGGGTTAAACTGTGCTGTGTCATTTGTCGACAGCCTGGCTGAACACGTCCCTTTAGTGGTGGGATGAGTCAGCCTCGTTACACACCTCAGGGAGCACACTCTGCCTTCCCCTTTCCCGCTAAATAACGTCAATGGCCCTGTCCCTCGTTATATTAGGGGCACAGCGGGGGGAGCTGAGACATGCATAAAGGCACACAGATCACCAAAGTAGTCACCCGTGCAAACACACACAATCAAAAGTAGACAGACACAGAACAGCCGATTATCCGTCCAACAGGTTATTCTAATCTCCTCTTGGATGGAGACGCTTATTTTTTTTCTCCCACAAACAAAAAAAAAAGGAAAGAATGGTGAATGTTTTTCTGTCGCATGTGCCTTTCTGTGCGTGCACGGTGTACCTCTCTGCACCTCGGCTTCCCCTGTTCCTGCTCTGAGACGAGCCCCGCATGTGCCACCCCATACCACCTGAATGCCGAGCAGATCTACCCCCGCTCCAGAGACGACGGAAAGAGCAGGAGTCAATTGAAATGAATAGGCAACCCAGTGCAGGGTGGCTCAGGCTAAATGAAAATGTCAAGCTCTCAACAGATCCCCTTTGTTTGTTTGTAGAGTGCCCTGCCTCGCTGGGGAGCCCAAACAGAATAATGCCCAGCCTGTGACAGTCAACACCTCACTGTTTCCATTTTATGTCACTCCCCCTCTGTTCAGCAGTATGTACACAGAGAGGAAAACGGATGGGCAGAGGTACAATAGAGAACGTGAGGCAATGGATTGAAGGTGACGTCCATTATGTGTTTGATTTGTAATGGATCTCCATCTGGAAGACAGCACAAAGTTAGCAATAAACTTTTCCCATAAAAATGCAGAAGCTTACTCGCCATACCAACACCAACTAGATTTTTAAATCTCAATATAAAATGAGTAACAGTAGGGCGGACATTCGGTAAGGCTGCACTTTTTGCAGTGATCTCGTATAGAAAACTAATTCTGTATCAGTAATATGTTTTCTTTCTGTCTGCTTTCAGAAGTGCACATGATTATCTGCAGCTAGCAGGTTGTTAATGCTATCCATCAAGTCTAACAGTCTGCTGTCTATGAACTAACCCCAGCTAACACCAGCTAACAATGTTAGGTTGGTGGTGAGTAGACTTCAGTAATAGTAATAAATCACACAGCAATAGTACATCGAGATACTGATGTGGCACATAACCCAGGTAGCTACCACAACTAAAACAAGTTAGTTGCAGTAGGCTAACGTTAGTTTTTTTAAAAAGAACTTACTAGCAGATGTTTCTTTAGGTTGGAGGTGGAGTCTTTTGATGCTGAGAGCAGCTTAGTTGCTGGCAAACAGAGTTTGCATTGCACGGTCAGATTACGCCCATCCTTTTCTTCTTTAAATGTGAAATGGTGTCAGAATTTCCAAGTAAGAAATGCATTCCTGCCCGTGCACTGCTGGCTCTGTTGTGGTGGCTTCAGGTCTATTGTGTAACTGACGCCACCAACAGGTCGCTTACATTAAAGCCTCTTATTGTGTGTTTTGTTTGGGTTTCCACCAGCGTGGAATTACCAAAATTAGAGAGAGACATATGAAACAGGAAAAGACCGCCGTGTAATCCATTTATTTCAACAAAGTAACTGTATTCTAATTATCACCTATTTAAACAGTAACTGTGATGGATACAGTTACTCATATTTAGTTTTTTAAATACATAAATACATGTATTCTGTTACTCCCCCAACACTGTCCATTTATATAGGGCCAAATCACAACAGTTGCCTTATGGTGCTTTATTTTGTGAGACCCTACAATAATAAAAGAAAATCCAAAATTAGTTTAAAAAAATAATAATGTGAAAGGAGCATATATTTTTCAAATAGGGATTTTTTTATTTATTTACAATATCTCTGGTGCTGTCAACAGAAAAATAGAACCCAAACTGTGAAGAAATATCGGCCAATCGAAAGCCACAAACAATAGTATGGCACACAGTGTGACCTCAGAAAAAGAGATGAACACTTTAGACATTGCAGAACAAAATCTCGGTTTTCCCTGTTCACATATAAACGCATGTAAATTATTACCATGGCAGGAATTCTTTCGAAAACTCAGTTTTCAGTGATCCAAAATGCTGTTCATGTTCCCCAAACACGTAGAATAGAAGCTATGTTTACCAAAATACCTGTATAATACCCTAAAATACCCATCAAGTCAAGTCGAGTAGTGGAAAAGAGGCTATAGTGTTGAAAAATGAAGCAAGCTGCATGCACCAAAAACTGCAGTTCCTTGGATCACCACTTGAGGCTCTAAGAGCGAACCAGTCCCCATAAACACCAATCAAAATGTCCAGCTTCACCGAAGTGAAAATAGAGTATTTATATTTCAATTCAATTTCAATTCAATTTTATTTATATAGCGCCAAATCACAACAAAAGTCACCTCAAGGTACAAGTCGCCTTGTACAGTAGATACAGAGAAAAACCCAACAATCATATGACCCCCTATGAGCAAGCACTTTGGCGACAGTGGGGGAAAAAAACTCCCTTTTAACAGGAAGAAACCTCCAGCAGAACCAGGCTCAGGGAGGGGCGGGGCCATCTCCTGCGACCGGTTGGGGTGAGAGAAGGAAAACAGGATGAAAGACATGCTGTGGAAGAGAGACAGAGATTAATAACAGATATGATCCAATGCAGAGAGGTCTATTAATACATAGTGAGTGAGAAAGGTGACTGGAAAGGAAAAACTCAATGCATCATGGGAATCCCGGCAGCCTACGTCTATTGCAGCATAACTAAGGGAGGATTCAGGGTCACCTGATCCAGCCCTAACTATATGCTTTAGCAAAAAGGAAAGTTTTAAGCCTAATCTTAAAAGTAGAGATAGTGTCTGTCTCCCGAATCCAAACTGGAAGCTGGTTCCACAGAAGAGGGGCCTGAAAACTGAAGGCTCTCCCTGCCATTCTACTTTGAAATACTCTAAGAACAACAAGTAAGCCTGCAGTGCGAGAGCAAAGTGCTGTAATAGGGTGATATGGTACTACAAGGTCATTAAGATAGGATGGGGCCTGATTATTTAAGACCTTGTATGTGAGGAGCAGGATTTTGAATTCAATTCTGGATTTAACAGGAAGCCAATGAAGGGAAGCCAAAACAGGAGAAATATGCTCTCTCCTTCTAGTCCCTGTCAGTACTCTTGCTGCAGCATTTTGGATTAGCTGAAGACTTTTCAGCGAGTTTTTAGGACATCCTGATAATAATGAATTACAGTAGTCCAGCCTGGAAGTAATGAATGCATGAACTAGTTTTTCAGCATCACTCTGAGACAGGATATTTCTAATTTTAGAGGTGTTGCGCAAATGGAAGAAAGCAGTCTTACATATTTGTTTAATATGTGCGTTGAAGGACATGTCCTGGTCAAAAATGACTCCAGGGTTTCACAGTAAAAGAAAAAAAACTGTTTTGGTGTCTATAGAGATTTTACAGACACATGATCGCTAACCACATCATGCTATCTCATTCATTTATTTGATTGCATGACAATCATGGTGACGGTATAAGGTCAGGTAGATAAGGCCCCAGTCACACAGGTGTGCGTTGTGATAGAAGCAATCTGCAAATTCAGAAAATGTGTTGTAGAGAGTTTGTTCTAGTGTTAACCAGACAGTAGGGAGTACATGAGTTAAGGGGAAAGCCTGTGATTTGATGAGCATGGCATTCGCAGTCGTCTGTCGCCATGTTGTATTTACGCTCTGGTAACAATACGTTCAAGAGTAATAGCGTATATGGCGCGAATGTTGTGGGAATGTTGTGTGAACATTAAATGAGCTATTTGAGTTATGCTGTAAGTTATCCTTCAGCCGGGTTTTGTGTTTTCTTTAAGTTATGCGTATTTGAATAAGTAAAATTATTTTGAATTATTGCGTTTTTTGCTTTTGAAAGTTTGCATTCTGTAACTATTTGAAGAATGCTTGGTTTAATGTGACTTGTACTGTGTGTATAGGTTGAGTGAATGAATGGTAGCCCAGAAATAAATGAGCAAGACACTAACTTCGGTGTCCTCTCTATTAATCCAGTTTTTTATAATTGGCTACGCAGTGCTCTCTAGCCTGTGTGCCACTTGCTGCTGGTCCACATTTCCCCTAGGTCTGGTAGCATCAAGTGGGAAAAAAAGACCAATCATTTCCCAGTGACTGATGACAGTCCCCAGGAAATGGATTGCTTAAGCCCCAGTTACACAGGTCTACAGATTGGTCAGTGACTCCCTGGCAACCACCAGTCGCTAAGGAAAAATCGTGCATTCCTTGACTGCTTCATGAAAACATCCTTGTGATTGCTTTTGCTTGGTAGCAGATTCCTGATGTTCCCCATAGTTTGCATGGAACACACTGACTTGTCTAAAAACACTCACCAGCTGCTGTCTGGTTAAATTGCAGGATTAACATTATACATTACTACAGGTGTGGCTGTTTGGAGTGACAGGGGGCTGTGACTAAAGAGTTCATTATTCACACTGTTGTCACCTTCACGAATGGCAGCACAAGAGCACAAGCCAGACTTCAGTGTTGTTTTTTCCAGGTCATGCAACTCTCAATTTTTGTAACCTTGCAGTAGTGGTAGGTTGAAGACAGGAGTGGATTTTTTTTTTGCCATTTGAATGATACTGTATTGACTATGTGCACGAGACAATGCTAACTTCCTGGTTTGAGACCGGATGTGGGGTTGTGCATTTCCGGTAGCTTTACTTTGCGGTCAATCGCTACTGCGAAGATATACTCCAAAATCATGTCCAAAACTCGAAAACGGAAAGATTGCGTTAAGTTACAAAGAGCAGAAGGTGGGAACACTCACCACTGTTGTGTCATAAAAAATCTAATGATCAATTTTGACGTTTAAAGCGTTTAGATCGATCAGTTGTTTACATCACTCAACACAAGCAGAACTGCATTACTGCATGCAGAAGACACATCGTCCACATTCAGAAGCACATCTCTGTATAATGACTGGTCTTATGATTTAAACAGGCAAATGTTCAGCATTCAAACTACAGGTGAAGAATAGTCAAACCAGATGTTTCCCCCGTTATGTCGATATCAGCTAGTCAAGTACACACCTACACAGCATGTTAACAAACCGTGAAAAAAGCCACACAAAAAATTAATGATTGCTGGTAACGTTTTCTATACATTAGTATTTACGAAGGGTATGTTGTGACTTACCTTCAAAATTACAGCGGTCCCTCGCTATAACGCGGTTCACCTTTCACCTCGCTGTTTCGCGGATTTTTTAGTGCAAGTTTGCATGCTTTTTTTACGTCACATTGTGTCCTGCGTCCTGATCGCTGCAGACGATCTCCTCCGTGACGTCTCTCCTGTACAGTACAGAATCGCTGCATCGATCGCTAGCAGTGTGACTCTGAAGTGCAGTACTGTATGTCCACGAAACGTTTTGCACCGTCAAAAAATAAAACTGGCTACTTGATTTCACCTATCGCTGGTTATTTTTAGAACATAACACCTGCGATAAACGAGGGACAGCTGAGAAATATAACATTTGAATCCCTTTTCTCTTTTGCTCTGAGGCGCGGGGGAAAAATATCGACAAGTCGATGAACATCATTTACAGATATATTGGGTAAATGCCTAAGACATCTATAGAAATGTAAATCGCCGCTTGATTCATTCATTTGCTTAACTTGTTTTGGACCGTAAACCAGACGCGAATAGGACACCGGAAACAAAGC
Source organism: Perissodus microlepis (assembly GCF_051167445.1). Taxonomy (NCBI): domain Eukaryota; kingdom Metazoa; phylum Chordata; class Actinopteri; order Cichliformes; family Cichlidae; genus Perissodus; species Perissodus microlepis. Next base: position 15,221,095 of record NC_140464.1, read on the forward strand.
TCCCCACAGGAGTTTCCGCACCGGAAGTAGCATATGCTAACGTGCACATAGTCAATTAGCGCAAAAGCTCAGAAATTACCAGATTATATAGCCTGAAAAAAAATTAATTTCTGGTGAAAACTTTGAAAACAACTCAATGATTTCTTTGCTTCCAATTCCATTTTTTTCAATTCCTATATCAGCTCAGATATGGAGGTTTTGTCTGAGTCATGAGGCCTATCGCTAAGGAAAATACTGTCTGGCAAGCTCTCAGCACCACTGTAATGGCGATGGACTCACAGCGATGGTTAACAGTGCTACCAATGCGGTCATCTTAAGCTGTTAGCTGTTGTCAGTTGAGGTATGGGTAACTAAACTGGACCTGTTGACCATGTTTGTGATATTAGTGATTTCTGAAGCGTTTTAAATAAATTATCTGACCAGTAATATAGCTTGCTGTATAGTACAGCCCAGTGAGTGAAATTTTGAGTCCTCATACAGTTATGGATGCAGATTACTAATGTCCTCTCATCCAAATAAAGCGATTTTTGAGTTGGAAAAAAGATGATGTGACGACCGTAATAATAAAGTAAAAGTACTTAAGAGTCATGTGACTAGACAAGTACAAAAGACAATGTTACACTGAGTAAGGAAGCAAAACAAAAAGCAATTAGCCTACATATAAATAAAATCATGGCGTCACTAAGTATACTTTTATGTCAGTATGACCCCAGTGACATCTCCTAGACCCTGAGCATTGTTGGCTTGTTAACCTAAAGTAAAATTTATCTGATCAATAATCCCAACCCACATGTATTCAAAATGCTATGAATGACAAAAAAATATAGCAAAGCCATACATTTAAGAAGCCAGGAGAAGGACATGACATTTTTCCTTCAGACAGTAACTCCGTTAGCCGATTACCAAGATTCAAATGTTTTTTTTGGTCTAAAAATCAATGCGCTGACTTTGACGTCTCATTTGTGGTTATTGATAGATTGTTAATGAATTGGTGCTTCCCTAATGATCGGTGTGTTTTTTATGCACATTTGTGGAGCCGCACATGTATTTGTATGTGCGTTTGTGTCGTCTGCTGCACATCCTCTGCACAACTTTAGTCGTTATCCAGAGCTGGCTTTGTAATTTCTAATCAGTTGACAGTGGCAGAGGCTGTGAAGTGTGATGTACCAGACTTCAAGCTGCCATATTTAATCCAATCCCAGATCTTTTACTGCAGAGGGAGGCACAAGGATCACAGAACACACACACACACAGACACACTGTGTGGACTGTGACTGCCACTGAGTGCTTTGATGTCTGTGAAGCTGTTGTGTAAAGTGTAATGTTTACGTGTCTCCGGCAGGTTTGACTTAAAGAGGGTTATGCGGCAACAGCAAAGCACACATGCAATGTTGTGTGTATTTTATCGTTAGTTAGGTTATTGAACTAATAGAGCATGAAATAGAAATCTCTGGATAAACTGGAAACAAGTGACTCAAAACGTGTCTCTGAATTTCACACTGCACTTACGTTCCTATGAGGACAAAAAAAGGTTCAAATGCATTAAATAAATGGCTGCCTTCACTGAATATTATCAGAATAGAAGGTGAGACTTTACTTGAAGTGCCTTGAATGTTTTCTTTGACCTCAGCTACAGCGGTGCAGGTTGAACAAGGCATGAAACCCTGGTTGTACAGTAACCTAATCTTTGGTAATGTCATGTTATCATAACATTGATGTCTCAAACCATTTTGGTATTAGTTTAAAATAACATAAATGACCTAAAAACACTCACTGACATCGACCATAAACATCAAAAAAGACTCATCCCATGGCTCAGGGTGACACCCCTTCAAATAAAGTTGTAGCAAACAGAATTCACGCATCATCGCTTTCAGGGAAAAATAACCTTTATTTTCAAAATGTCAGCATCAGCGTTTCAGGAAGATAGATAACCTTGGTTATGAAAGTTGATAGCCAGAGTCCATTAAAGGTATCCTGAGCATTATGCAGCACAGTTTTTAGGAGAAAGTCCATTTTTCACTTAGAAACCCATTTAGTTGATAAGCAGCCCTACTGATGCTTGCAATCTATTCTTCTAGTGTGTAGTTGGTGGCACTGGTGTATTTAAAAACAACAACAACAAAAAAAAAAAAAACACAGGTAGCAATGCACCAATTAAGCAAGCAGAAGATAACTGTTAGCAAACTAATACTGAAAAATGTGTAGAAATAAACAGTAAATATTTCAAGAGAAATGCATTGAGCCGGTTGAGAAGACCTCAAGAATATGGTTTAAGTCAGATTTGTTGAAGTAAGTTTACAGACCACAAAGAATTACACTATTTGATGCCTGAAAGAAAAAGCAAGAGAAAACCTAAAGCTCACATTGTATCGTGATGAACAAAGTATTCAAGCTAAAACTTTTTACTGACATACATTGTGTAGGCGTAGCAGTTAAAGTCATAATCCTCATCCCTTTGAGGGTTGGATTAGCCACCCATCTATCTATATGCACAACATCTGGGCATGTCTCTGAGGTGATGATGGGTTGGGTCCTAGGGGGATCTCCTCCCAGTCCTATATCTAATCTGTGGCACTATTCATCAGTGTCATAATAGGCTGTGTTGATGGTGAAATACACTGCACAAAAAAATTAAGGGACACTTAAATCACAGTATAGCATCAATTCTGTTAACCTTCTGTAATATCTGCCTAGTCAGTCAACTAGCAGAGTGGATTCGTTTCAGATGCGTTGGTGCTAATTAAATTACCAACAGGTGCAGTAGAGGGGCAACAATGAAACAACAGGAATGAAAAAACACAAATAAGCAGAGGCCACTCACATTTTTTCCCCCTTGTCATCTTTTCTGACTGTTTTTTCAATAGTTTTGCATTTGGCTGGGGTTAGTGTCACTGCTGGTTGCATGAGGCAATACCTGGTCCCTACAGAGCTTATGCAGGTAGTCCAACTCCACCAGGATGGCTGTGTCTCCCACCACACCAGTAGGCTAACCAAGCAATCAGAAACCGACTACATGAGAGTGGCCTGAGGGCCCTGTACTCACTGCCTGGCACCATGGAGCCCCATTGGCATTTGCCATAGAATACCAGGATGAAGAGATTAATTATAGACGTATGATTACGTGTAGTAGCTGATCTCAAAATGAGCTGTGCCATTACATCTACATTACATGCATGTTGTACAATTTGCTAAGCAATTTTTAATCAAGTGTCATGTGTTCTCATTCATATCTGTAAATAAATGTTTATCAAACAGTAATGCTAATAGGGCCTGTAATTGTAATTGCTTTTTCTTATACAGTGAAGATATAGCTTGCAAAGATTATTCATTCTTTGGTATTTACAAATAGCTGATTTTTTCATCTGACTATATAGAGTGATATAGTGACGATAAAAAGAACAACATGATGTGTGTTTTCATATATGAATGACGTGAAAAAGTTCCACAGACCTGGCAAAAACCATCCGTAGGGCAGGTTTTTTGTTAGTAAGACATAAAATACAGATATAAACAACACACATAGCCTAATTTTCGAAAGTAACACAGGATAAAATCTGAGTATGAATTATGCCCAAAACAAAAGGATCCAAGAACACTCCTCCAAGACCCAGGGACCATCTACAAACACGTAGCATCCCAGAAGGTCTCATTTGAATTCAGCTTTGATCAATACCTTTGAGGCTAGGCACTGCACCCGCTACACCAGCACATGGAGGCCACCTCACAGAAGTAACAAAAAATAAGTGGAAGCATAGGTCCCCAATTAGATTTTATTAGACAAACAGGAATGAGCAGTTAATCAATTAAACGATGTGTACTGAACTGTCAAATTAAGTACCCTCCTTCCTCGCACTCATGGTGATGAAATGTTTTCAATTTTAAAATGTACCAGCAATGCTGATGATTCATTTCACTGATTTTAGTCTTTGTCTCAGTCTTTACTTCCATTCATATTATAGAGTAAGCCAAGCATGCATTTTGTGTGCTGTGCCCTCGAAGTTTGGGAAGGGTTTGAGTGAGGCCTATAAACCTTGCTGACGTGATGGGACTATCTTGGGAGCAATGTGCAATTTGCACTGATTGGAGAAATGGGATGTGCAGGTCCACGTGAGAGCCAGAAAGCTGTGCTGGTGCCTCTCAGATGCACAGCAGTCAGACTAAATGCAGTCGTGAGCTAAATCACATTCAGGCCTTTTTGCACCCCATCTTGGGTATTTACCTGTAAAACAAATGCGTAATAAATCAGCTGGGAGAGAAACTTGGCAGGCTGGATGAGAAGTTATTATGGAGCTTGTTGGGCACATGGAATAAAAATCGAAAACAGAGGCAAATGGAGAGATGGGGTGCCCTTGTGCTTTGTTTTAGGACCGAAATTGCCAGCAGCAGGATGGCACATAGTAGTGAACTCAGCAAATTGCCAAGACTGCGATGCTGCACGCTACCCTCCTGTTTTTGTTGTGGGTTCGCTCTTTATTGCAGATAACAATTTGGCCAAAGGCACAGGCAGGTGCTGCTGGAATCATACAGCAGGTGTAGATGAAGGGGATCAATAAACCAGAGAAGGTTTACAGAATAGGAGCTGTTTAAACATGGAAAACACTGCCTGGGAATAATGACAGAATTGAATATTTTTGTATACTGTGGACTGAAACTGCAAGAAAATGTCACAGGGCACAGAGTTCACTCGGCATGCTTTTACACCTGCTTTTAGGTGGTGCTGTTGATGTGCTTTCTTTTTTGCTCAGTTTAAATTTTCTAGCCTCCTAATTTTGGTGTCTGCTTTTTGTGTTGAGCTTGTGTTAGCACCTACCTGTCTGCAGTATCTCTATTGCTATCAACTCCTAGTGATGGGATTTCTGGCTCTTTTTAGAGAACCGACTCTTTCGGCTCGGCTCACTAAAAAGAGCCGGCTCTTTCGGCTCCGAAAAGTAGTTTTATTTATATATGTTTATATATAAATGTATGCAGTGGCCCCTAGAGACAAAGCACGTACAAACTCCAAAACACATTTCTAGCTTTAACTGAACTTCCAAAACAGAGCTACCTAGATCACTTAAATTACACAACTGAAAGCATATGTGTATTGTTTGTGTATTTATACACAAGCACTCATATATATTCAAATAATTTTAAAAAAAAAGTTAATTTACCTGTTACTACCACACACCAAATCCGGTTGTTGGTACTTCCTGGCTTGTGTAGCCACTAGGTAACAAAAGCTCAACACCGCGCCTAGCATCCTGGAGCACTTCTGTTGTCTTTTGTACGTGTTTTGGAGTTTTTACGTGTTTTGAAGTTTGTACGTGCTTTGTCTGTAGGGGCCACCGTAAATATACTTTTATTTATTCACTCCACATAAAATGTAATAAATAAATCATATAATACAAACCCAATTATTCACATTTCAACTTTTAACTATTTAAATTTTCAGCTTTTTCCTTTTAAACCAATTTAAAGTGAAACAACACAAAACACTGCAAACCACAACACAATTAAATATAAATTAAAATATGAAAACAAAAAGAACATGCACATTCTCTGTCATATGGGCCTGCATGAATAAACTTTCTGAATCCTTTATCATCTGCAACTGAAAATAGTTGTGGATGATTACTATACCTTTCTAATGTGACGTTGTTGTCCCTGGCTCTCTTTCTCTGTCTCTCCCTCCCGCTCTGTTCCTGTGCTACTGCGAGTGTAACTACCGCCCCTCCCCCCTCTTCCCAGTGCAAAGCAAAAAGCGGAAAAAAGTGCGAGAGAGGGTGCGAGAAAGAAAAAAAAAAAAAACACGGCTCGCGATAAGGAGCCGGCTCGCGTCGTTCACGTCAAAGATCCGGCTCTAAGGGCCGTTTCGTTCGCGACCAACACATCACTATTAACTCCCTCTCTGTTGCTGTCTTGTTTATTGCCTGCGCTTTCAATTATCTGCTCACTAACACTCAATTTCTCTGTTTTCTCCCCTGCCCTAACCCATGCCCATACCTTTTCCCAATCTCATCATACTTTTTCCTTCCTCATCATTTCCCTATTTCCTCTATCTTCTTTCAATCACCTGTCCGCATCCCCCTCCCACCTCCTCCTAGCTAACATCCTGACTGTGGTAATCCTGTCCCAGCTGGTGCTGCGTCGTCAGAAGTCCTCCTACAATTATCTCCTGGCTCTGGCCGCCGCCGACATCCTCGTTCTGTTCCTCATTGTTTTTGTTGACTTTATATTGGAGGATTTTATTTTGGCGGCGCCGCTGCCTCCGTCATTAAATAACGCAGTTCAGGTGCTGGAGTTTTCCTCCATCCACACCTCCATCTGGATCACCGTGCCTCTTACCATTGATCGTTACATCGCTGTTTGTCACCCTCTGCGCTACCACACGGTCTCCTACCCAGCCCGCACACGCAGAGTGATATTCGCCGTCTACGTTGGATGCTTGGTCTCTGCAGCTCCCTACTACTGGTGGCCCGAGTTTTGGCACAGCCTTCCTGGACTGGGTAGTAGTGATCGAGGAGGGGGCGGAAGAGAAGGAGGAGGAGAAGAGGGCGACAAAAGAACGGTGGCCCAGCACGTCCTTGTGTGGGCCCACTGTGCCACCGTGTACCTCCTACCCTGCACGGTCTTCTTCTCCCTTAATGCCGTCATTGTGCGTAAGCTGCGCAGACGCCGTAGCTGTTTCCGTCTGCGTGGTTATTCAACCGGCAAGACCACTGCCATCCTCCTCGCCATCACCTCCATTTTTGCTGTTCTGTGGGCACCGCGCACCCTCGTGATCCTCTACCACTTCTACTCGTCTCCCCCGGCATCACAAACTGCCAGCCGTCTGCTCCACGTACTCACGGATCTGGCAAACATGCTAGCACTGCTCAACACCGGGATCAACTTCTTCCTCTACTGCTTCATCAGCAAGCGTTTCCGGAGCATGGCGGCCAATGTGCTGCGAGCCTTGGTCCACTGCCGGAAGCAGCCGCCGCCATTCTACGCCAGCCACAACTTCTCCATCACAA